>NW_022589705.1:47300211-47694505 GCF_004348235.1 Phoca vitulina | reverse complement strand
AAAAAAAAAAAAATGTAGATTCTGAATTAGTAGGTCTTGAATGAGATCTGAAATTCTGCAATTTTGGGAAGCGCCCAGATGGTGTCGATGCTGCTAATACATGGACTACACTTTGAAGAGCAAAGGTCTAGTTCTCTGGTTTATATCTAGGAGTATACATCAAAACATCTTGCTTTTCCAGAATACAGATTCTGAATCAGATTTTAGCAGGGGGCTGGGACATATGAAAATTGAAAAATCAGTCTCAGACTCCCAGCTAATATGAAAAAAATAGGAACTGGGTTTACTATCCTGCCTAACACAACCAAAAGAAAAAAAATAATAAAACCTGACAAAATAGGATACAATGTTTTTCAAGACACTAGACATTAGTCAACAAAGGAAAATGATCTCTGAGAAACAAGAAACAAGTGAGATGAGCCCAACAAACTTTCCTGAGAGAATTTCCAAGTTATGGCATAGAGAACAGTAACCCAAGCAGAGCCCAGCCGACTCTCTGAGCTGAGAGTCAGAGGAGAACAAGGCAACTAGAGTTCTCAGGGCGGAGCACCAGAAAGGAGGGAGCAGCACAGAGAGAAAACTCCGGAGGTCCACAGAAAGCCTCCCGTAAGTATATGGCAGAGTACTGATGAGCACACACCTATGAGAAAACAACCCAAGAAAAGGGTAATAAGTACTAGAATGGATGAGATGACAGTGTCTTGTGCTCACATAGAGCTAGAAAGAGTGCCTGTACCTACCATCCAGACTAGAAAATCTTATGATTCATGGGGTATTAGAGTACTCAGAAGGCAGTGCCTCAGGGAAGAAATAATCAGCCCAGAATGAGCACTGCTATAGTCTCATCTAATAAATCTTAAAAGCAAGACCAAAAGGGTCAAACTGTTTCCGAGTAACTTAGCTGCATTACAGAATAAAGCTTGGGTATATTTCTAGGAACACAAATTATCTAGCACCTAACAAGGTAAAATTCAAAATGTATGGCATCTAATTTATCAGACGTGGAAATAAGTAAGAGAATATGACCATAATTAGGAGAAAAATCAGTCAAGTAAAATTGACTCTGACCTGACAGAAATGTTAGAATTAGGAGGTAGGAATACTGTTGGAGCTATATTCCAAATACTGCTGGAGCTATATTCTATATTCCAAATGTTTGAACTGTAAGGAAAAATAAAAAAGATATGAAAATACAGTAAGTAGGATTAATAACAGATTAGACATTATAAAATAAAAGATTAGTGAACTTAAACATATAGTGATAGAAAGTATTCAAAATGAAACACAAAGAAAGGAGAATAAAAAAAAGAAGAAATGAACAAGTCACATTGTCCTTTGAGACAAACTCGAGGGAGCTAATAATGTGTAGTGAGAGTCCCTGAGGGAGGGGGAGGGGTTTATTAAAATCTTTTAAAAAATAAATGCTGGAAAATTTCCAAATTTGATGAAAATGACAAACCCACAAAAAACCTTTCTAAAATTTAAGAAACTCAATGAAGCCCAAGAACAAGAAACTTGAAGAAAACTACATCAAAGCACATCACAATCAAATTGCTTAAAGCCGGTGATTCAAAAAAAATCTTAAAAGCAGCCAAGGGAGTGATGGACAGGGCAGGGAATCATGTTATGCACAGAGGAACAAAGATTAAACATATCAACAGATTTATTGTCAGAAATAATGGAAGCAAGAAAGCAATAGAACAACATCATTAAAGTACTGAAAGAAAAACTCTTAACCAAGATTCCTGTACCGAGTGAAAATATCTCTCAAAAATGAAGGAGAAACCAAAGCTTTTTCAGACATACAAAAGGTGGCAGAAAGCATGGCCAATGGACTCCCACTACAAGAAATGTTAAACGAAGCCCTCCAGCAAAAGAGAAAGGAAAACAGATGGAAACTTGGATCTATAGCAAGAAATGAAGAACACAAGAAATGGTAACTATACCATTAAATACATACTTCTTTCTTATTAAAAAAACCTTTTTAAAAGATAACGGACTCTTTAGGCAAAACTGAAAATGATATAGCATGGAGCTTATAAGATATGTAAAAGTAAAATGAATGACAGCTATAGTACAAATATTGAAAGTGAAGAAATGGAAGCGTGTTATTATATGGCTTTTTGTTATATGTGTGTATTAAAAAAAATCTTCAGATCAATTCATATAGAACCAATGTCATCATTTTGGTCGGCAAACCTTTAACATTCATCCAGCTTAAAGCTAACAACTTTTTGTATCATTTCAACACCTTTCTCCAGAAGTACATTTTGTTACCAATGCATTTTGGAGAATGCATGAGGATACTACATTGCTCAAAGTTTTATATTCAATGAATAATAATAATAATAACTAAAATGTATTGAAGCTTTACATATAGTAACCCATCTAATAACCCATCTAAGCCCATTGAGACAGGTCTTCTATGAGCCTGATTTTATAGAAGAATGAGCTAGGGGACAAGCTAATACAGAATAGAGACAGGACACAAACCCAGGAGTTCAGTCCTTTCAACAAAAGAACGTGGAGTGTCTGCGAGCTTAGCCACTACACACACTGCCCTCTCTTTTTGTTTACCTGGTTTTGTTGTTGTTTTCTGAGAATTTCTGCTTTTAAAATCTTCTAAGTTAAAATTTTTGTGGCCTCACTGGGCATATCCAAGGATGGGTGCCTTGATTGTTTTCCTCAAAAATCATTTGGGGTCTGTTCTAAAAAACAGCTATATATAGATATATATAGATATAGAGAGGGAGAGGGAGGGAGAGAGGGACTAAGAGAGAGACTGAAAGAGAAGGTCCTGGAGAAATAGAGATTTGTAAAGACAATATTTGACTTTACGGAGCCCACTGTTCATGGGGGAAGGAGGCAGGTAAGAATGTAATGACCAGGGCACTGGGTGGCTCAGTCAGGTAAGCTTTGGATTCTTGGTTTTGGCTTGGGTCCTGATCTCAGGGCCATGAGACTGAGCCCTGTGTTGGGCTCTGCATTGAGCCCAGAGTCTGCTTCAGACTCTCTTTCCCTTTCCCTCTGCCCCTCTCCCCCATTACCCTGCCCCATGCACTCCGTCTCTAAAATAAATAAATAAATCTTAAAAAAAAAATAAAAAGAATGTGTCATTACCACCCAGTGGGGAAAGTACCATGCTGGCAGAAAACAGAGGGTATTATGAAATCACAGAGAGCTTTTTCTAGGTTTCTTTGAGAGATGGGAGAAATATGGTGAGAATTCTGGGAAAAGCTGATTAGAATTTTGCAGTTGCTTCACAATTTAGTTCTGTCTTTTAATATTTGATTTAAGTCATCACGTCTGTGCTTGGCAAGCATGGGCTCATGTGTGCGTGAGCCCCACACTGCCTAACACAAGGGGTTGACAAATAGAGAGTACTCAGATATTTGATAAATCAACAAAAATTTACACACACGCACACACACACACACACACACACACACACACACATTTAACCCACCAGAAACTGTCTTTAACTTTTTATTTTGTGCCTGTATTTCTCTCTCCACACTTTGGAACACCTGCAGCTTCTCCAGCTGGGACCCAAGGGTGGAGGTTTCTCCTCAGTCTGGCTTACAAACCTTTCCACCAACACATGTGCCTTTGGGGCTATAACAGTTTCCAAGGGCTGCCGGAACCAGGGATCGCAAACGTGGTGGCTTATAACAACAGAAACTTACTCTCTCACAGACTGGACGCCTGACTGCTAAAGGCAAGTGGTTGGCAGGGCGGTGCTCCTTCCAAAGGCTCTGAGGAAGGACCCTCCTTGCTTCTTCCAGCTTCTGGTCACTACTCGGCTTGTGGTTGCATAACTTCATCTCTATTTCCGTCTTCACGAGGCTGTCTCTTCTGTGTGTCTGTACCATCTCCTCTTCTGCCTAAGGATGTCTGTCAGTAGATTTAGGGCCCACCCCGACAGACTCTCATCTTGAATTCCTTAATGAGATCTGTAACGACTCTCTTTCCAGGTAAGGGCACACCCACCGATTCTGAGTGCGAGAAGCTGGGCATATCTTTTGGGGGCCACAATTCAATTCGCGACAGAGACATCTCCAGCAGGGTCAGGACTAGGGTGAGGAGAGTGAGGCACTCGACTCAGGTGCAAAGTTTAAGGGAGTGCCAAAAAATCCCTAGTAATATAAGTAAATAACAAATTAATAATACGAAATAAATAATAAAAATAATTATTTTAACCAAATATTTCAAGAAGTCAAAATTAAGGCAGAAAGCAAATGCTGCAAAAATATGAAATTTCAAATAAAAACAGGATCAGTATTATCGATTTTGTTTCCTTTTAGGTCTCCACTATGGCTTAGCATTTCACTCCACTCCAGCAATAGCCCACGCCTCTGATCCGTAGTAAGGATGAGCTGAGCCAAATCCACCGTTTCCCCAGTCACAATTTCAATCACCCTTCCCAGAAACATTGCTCCAGGGAGCTTTACTCAGGAGACGAGGCTCACTATGCACTGGGCTTCCCGCTTCCAAAGCAAGCTTATTTGTCTTAGGAGCTGTGCAAACACCTCCTGAGAAGCTAATTAAAATGGAAACCCACGCTGCCAATTCTGGGAAGCCTCCAAATAAGCATCATGGGGCTGCCAGGAAGTGTTATTAATACACACACCCAACCTCTCACTCTGGTGGAAGGGGGGCAGAGGACTCTGAAGGACAAACTCTGAAAGGTGAGTGTGAGGTGAAAGTTTCTGAGCCCCACTGTGAAGCACAGCACGGAGCAAACTGGAGGTACTCAGTATATGTAGGAATGAATAGTGTTGCATGCTGAGTGGATGTGGTTGAGGAACAAGAATAAAGTGTATTTCTTGCTTCCCAGCACCACTAAGAAAGAAATGCTATATACACTTGATTTGTCTGCTATCACCAAAAGCTAAATCAATACCATTGACTGATTATTTAATGCTAAGTAATCAGTATGAAATTATAACCAGTGAAAAAGTGTAATAAAAAATATGATCACGGGCGCCTGGGTGGCTCAGTTGGTTAAGCGACTGCCTTCGGCTCAGGTCACGATCCTGGAGTCCCGGGATCGAGTCCCACATCGGGCTCCCTGCTCAGCAGGGGGTCTGCTTCTCCCTCTGCCCTCTTCCCTCTCGTGCTGTCTCTCATTCTTTCTCTCTCAAATAAATAAATAAAATCTTTAAAAAAAAATATGATCACATTGCAAAATATTTAAAAATACATAGCAAAAAAAAATTTTAAAACATAGAAACAGAAAGAGAAAACAGGCAGGAACTATAAGAAAAACAGAGACTTAAGGGCATAAAGATAGACTTTCCCAAGTGGCAATACAGACTCCACTCCTGGGTGGAAAGACTCAATATCCCAGTGATATAAATTAACCTCAGATTCGCAAATGAACTTAATGTAATTTCAAAAAAGAATCAGTGCTAGTTTTGGGGGGGAATTTAACAAACTGATTTCAAAATTCATCTAAAAGATCAAAGTAGGGGCACCTGGGTGGCTTAGTCACTTGAGTGACCGACTCTCGGTTTCAGTTCAGGTCATGATCTCGGGGTCCTGGGATTGAACCCCACATCAGACTCGACACTCAGCGCAGAGTCTGCTCGTCCCTCTCCCTCTTCTCCTCACCCTGGCTCTCTCTCTCTCAAATAAATAAATATCATCTTTAAAAGATAAATAAATAAATAATCAAAACAATGAGAACAGCTGAAGATCTTTTGAAAGAACAAATTATGGATAACGTGAACTTCCACGTAATTAAAATTAATTGTAAAACTATAAGTGTGGCACAGGACAGTGTTACAGGATAAGAAGATGGACAGATGTAATAGACAGAAAGCCTAGAAATGGAACTTCCTATATATGGGTTTTTAATGTGTAGTGTCATATATATCATATCAAATCATCTTTAAAAAGAAGGCTTGATCAATATTGTTCAAACCTAGACGTATTTATTATTAGAGAAAAATAGATTCTCATTTTACATTGTTTACAAATAAATTTAAATTGGTTACAGAGTTAAAGGTAGAAATGAATTATATGAAATTATGGGAGACTACCTTATCTCTAGGTAGAGATAGATTTTCTAAGCATAAAAACAAAGAAAGAAACTTCAAAGAAAAGATTGATCAGTTTTTCTCCATAAATATTAAAATACGTGTGTTAAAAGTCACCATAAACCAAGGTAAAGGAAGCAATAAATGTAGAAAATATAGGCTACATATATGAAAAGAGAGGAATATAATACCTTCTATGATAGGCTTCCCCCAAATCAATAAAGGTTCTCAAAAATCAGTAAGAAAGGGAAAGGATGGGTATTCAAAAAAATTAGTGAGGATCATAGAGAGCTCATTTAAAAAAGAAATTAATGGCCAATTATTATGTAAAAATATTAGCTTAACAAAAGAAATGCAAATTAAAGTAACAGTGAGAAACCATTTCTCAAGTGGACAAAATTATCTTAAATCAAACCTAATACTCCAGTGACATTCACGTTCACATTCTCACATACTCACTTCTGGGAGAAGTATCAACTAATACAACTCTTCTGAAAGTGATTTGGGTACTATACCGCAAAAGCCTAAAAATGATTCTAATTCTTTAATTTAGTAATTCTTTTTTTAACTGAAAGTGAGGAAGGAAATGATTTAAGTATACACGTAGGTTGATAGATAACATAGTCACTATAGTATTAATTATATTGGCAAAAAAAGCTTAAAACAGTCTCAATGTCCAACAACATAAAGACAAACGATGGGATTTTATGATGCCATTAAAATAATTTTTTGAATAATATTTAATTATATATGCTAGTATACTTTGGGTTATATTTACTGAAAAGTATGTAATAAATATGTAAAACAAGCAAGCACATAAACACTCAAAGGCATACTACAAGGAAAAGAATAGCTAACACCAACACGTTATTTTTAGGCTTTTCTGAGGCCTAGGTTTTTGACTGGCTTGTGTTTTGCACTTTCCCACATACTCCACCATTAGAACACATTACTTTATAATCAGAAAAGAAAAAAGAATAAAAAACATGCTTAAGAGACTTCATCCCCAGCTCCTAGGATGTCAACACTTGAAAGAGCACTAGCGAGAACCTGACCCATTTCCTTTGTTTTTCAGATAAAGAAAACAAAACCCCAAAAGGCTAGCCAATTGGAAAGGCCAAGTGTTCTTTGTAAGGCCAGTAGCTGTGGGTCCAAACCCCGGACTATCTCAGAGGATCCCTTTGCAGTCATGCGAAAGGAGGACCCACCTGCCTACAGTACTCGTGGGGACTTGGAAGGCCGATGGCAATTCTTCCACTCATCTTCAGCTCTGGCCATTTCTGCTTTAGAGAGTGGAGGCTATGCTGCCCAAGACAGCAACCCTCACCCGCCAAGATCCTTAAGCAGATTCTGAATTCCTCTGCCCAGAACCTGGGAGGCTCCCTACATATTTCAGAATTGAAGGAACTGAGGGAACCTGGGAAGTCTACCCATCTCACATCCAAAGAGACCATGGTTCTCCACTCCTGCCCTGATACCAAAAGTATGTGTTGTGGGTGGAGGTGGTGGTGTCATTTCCGTAGACTACAATGGGGACGGCAGAGTCGTGCCGTGTGGTGGCTGTGGTCTGGATGGACGTGGAGTGTGCCATTTAGAGAGGGCAGCAACGGGAAGGCTTGGCAAACAGAGAAGTGTGTGTGGGAAGGCCCAGAGTTGTGACGTGCACGATGAGTAGTCCGGCAGCATGGGATGCCTGAGGGTGGGCGGTGATGGCATCCAGCGTGCCTGGACTACAGAATGCCCTGAAGATGGTGCAGAGGGGGGCTCTGGGAAGTCAGGAGCAGAGGAGGCAATGGGAAGGAAGGAGTAGGAACTGAGCAAAGCAGGGCCTAGCCCCTGACAGGATGAGCAATGACCAAGAGTAGGGCAAGCTGGCCCAGCAGAGAATTAGAAGCTCACCCTGGAGGGGACCAGAGCCAGATTCCTTCGCTGCCCCCAGGCCCAGGCCCAGCCAGCCTGGACCTCCTCTGTGGGAGCATCTGGATTGCCGGGACCATATTCCTGCCCTCGCTGTACATTTCCTCTCATGTGACGGACAGTGGACAGCTAACAGGAGATCTGTGGTTTCAAACGAAAAGGGTGAGGCTGAGGCTGAGCTAAAGCTAACCCTAGAGAGGAAGTAGCAGAACTTTGCTGAGAAGAGACTTCAGCTGGGAGAAAAGTCTTCCAGAAATGCTGAAAGGAGGCCTGGTCCACAGCTGCCAGCTCAGTTCATGGATGACGGACCCGCCTGGGTGGTGGAGAGCTTAGGAGACCAGGCCTTCGTTCACGTCCCACTCCACCACCTCCTAGCGGTCATGGGCAAGATCCTTATCCTTGCCAAGACTCGGTTTTCTCACATGTAAAATGGGGATGAGCAGTGCCTACCTCACAGGGTTATGGAGAAGATAAAAGGATATATTGCGTAGAGCACAAATATCACTGAATTATTATTAACTCTTCCTTCTCTTTTCATCGACTTGGGACCCAGATCCATTATTTGCATTTATATTAAAAGAGTGAGGAAAAGGGTAAAGAAACAGCTGCTTAGTGAGTCTCTGCTTCATGCTTTGCACTAATTACCCTCTTAGTCTTCCCCAAGGTGCCCCAGGAGGGCATTAAGGTCTCTCACTGGCAGATAAGTTGTAACTCAGGGAAGTGAAGTCACTTGTGTGAGATGCTAAACTAACCTGAGGCAGAAAAAGAATTCTGTTCGCCTCCAAAATTCCTGTCTGTCCCACCAGCCCGTGTTGCAGTCCCCAGCCCCAATCTCCACAAGCTCAGAGCCTCCCTCCCCTAAACACATGCTGCCATGGGAACAGGGGTCCTCGCCCCTCCGTCGATGCAGACCTGGAACATGGCCCTTGTTTTACTGGCCATGGTGACCCAGACCAGGACACAGCCAGATGTACCACCCCTGGGCTCAGGACTGTTGTGGGTCACGGGCCCCCATTAGATGCCACGCCCAGGGTCCCCTGCCCAGCAAAACATGGCAACTCAGGGGAAAACACTGATCAGAAAAATCTGTGTGTGAGTCTATCCCCTAGGGATTTTCTGGGGTTGGAGGAAGCCTGTCAGGGTACAAAGAATCCAGAGGGATGAGGGGCTGGGAACTATTTTAATGAGGTCAGATCACATGGGGTGGAGTGAATCAGGAGGCGGGGGCTTCTTCACACGGCGCATCCTACCACACTCTGACATGGCTCAGCCTTTTTACTCTACAGAGTAGGAAACTGAGGCTCACACATGCCAGATATGACAGGATAGAGCTGGGCTTGCCATGCTCGGAGATTTTAGTTCCAATTCCAGTTTATTTACTTACGTTGCTGAGTGATGAGGGCAAACGGCTTCACTCCTGGCAGAGCACAGCTACCGCTCCCACCGACTGAGTGCTGACAAAGGACCGGGCCCCGTCTGGAGCTCCAAACACTCACCATCCCACTGCATCCTCAGAACCATCACAGGACGTGGAAGCCGTTCTTTCTTTTCTCTCGGGGATGAGACGGAGGCACTCTGCAGACTCAAACCCCTTTTGGTAGGGCTCAGAGTGCTCTGTCTATGTCCTGAGGCCACCTTGGGCAGATCCTTCTCCTTCACGGAGCAAGGCGACTCTTGGCAATCAACGGGCCAATGTTGGAAATTTCTTTTGTTCTTTTGAAAACCAGCACTCGGGATGATGCTGTATGAGGAGGTTCCCAGAGAGACATTCATGATGGTTCTGAAGGGCAGGGGCAGCACGGCTGGGCTCTGTTCGCTAAACTCAATCACCAAGACCCTCTCCCATTCAAAGGAACAGAGCCCCCCTCCCCTGGGCTGGGCTCTGCATTTCCGGAACCTTGAGCTTTGCTCTCTAAGAGCCTCAGCTGTGTTGAAACTCTGTAGAATTCAGGGGAAATCTGTGCCGGGTCAGAGCCTGTGCAGTTATCCCTCTGGGAGTTTCCAGCTTTGTGTGGGCTCAATGTCAACAAAGTTTAGTCCGATAAACTCGAGAGCTCAAGCGCCAAAGTTCTCTTTACTGTGCCCAGGTTACTGGTGAGGAAACTCAAAGGTTTCACTTTTATAAAAGAAAGAGAAATTGCCCAGCCTGGTTGTCATGAGAGGAAAGAGCCAACATTGGTCTTAGCTCAGTGTGTGCAGGGGTTTTTACGTTCCTTATCTGTCTTGGCTCTCACCCTGGAGGCAGGGGGGGTTATCCCCATTTCAGACAAGAAAGAATTGAGTTGGCCAAGGTCACCCGGCGAATAGTGAAACCGGGAGTTTTTTTTTTTTTCTTTTCAAAGCCCAAGATCTTCTCACTGCCTATGATTTCTTGCTAATTCTCTGGCCAAGAGATGCTATCGTGTATGGTCTAAGAGCTTAAAGCAACTGTTTGGGTCTAAGTCCTGGCCCAGGAAGGATGAGCTGTGTGACTTCGGGTTAGTTACTTGATCTCTCTGAAACTCCGTTTCCTTGTATGTAAAATGAGGCTGACAGTCCTAGAACTTGCTTTCTAGGGCTCTTGCGAGTTTAAATGGGTCCATATGGGAGGAATGTTTAGAACCATGTGCCATGACATAATATCAGCTATTTTAATCATATAACTTGAGTGAAGAAATGCACTGTTGTTTTACCAAGTATGTACTGTACTCTGGGGGAAGGAAGAATTCCTGTACAAGGCAGTGTCCTTGCTAGGCAGGTGCCTCAGATTCATTTATCCTCCTGTATCTCCACAGCAATCTTACGAGTGAGGGATTTTACAGACAAGGACATTGAAGAACAGAGAAGTTAAGTCACAGGACAAACGTTGCATAGCAACAGAGTATTGGGGCTGGGATTCAAACCCCAGCCTGACTCCAGCACTTTACCTTCTCCTTCATCTCTCTGCCCACCGCCTTTCGGGAAATGGAGCAGCCCAGCAAGAGAGCACATGTGTGCGTGCATGTGACATGGGGCAAGTCAGGGAAGGGGGAGGTGCCATCTGACTAGTGTTGCCTCATTTCACAAATGCATTCTTTCCTGACAGGTCCTCTGCACATTTATTATGGTTAATATTTCAAATTTTGTATTTTAAATATAAAGAAAGCTGGAAATTCAGGGGACTCCTGTACTGATTTGAAACTTCAAGACATTGGTCTGTACTTAATTTGGTTGTTTATTTGTTTGCCCACATTGTGCCACACACTGGGGCTATGGAAGTAAATGGAGACGTGATAGAATTGATTACATATTGACACAATGAATGCACATTCCCAACCCATGATAAGCTCCATGAAAGAAAGTTCTATAATGCCAAAGGGATAGATGAGGGTCTGGCTTGATCTAACTGGGGCTCAAGAGACAGCATGCAGAGGTCTAAAGGAAGGAGAGAAGTTAACCAGGTAAGGAAGGAGGGGATAAATATTACAGAGAAGGAACAGCTTGTGCAAAGGCCCTGAGGGAGAAGGGAGAATCGACGATTTAAGGAACTAAAAGGTTCCCACTGTGTGTAGAGGACAGAAAAAGAGGGAGATAGAGATTCACGTTGAAGTTGTAAAGAAAGGAAGGAACCAGAGTATATAAAACACTGGTGAGCACATAGCATCTGTCTTTGTTCTAAGAAAATGGAAAGGGATTTAGTTTTAAAAATTAAGAGTGTTGATAGATGCTATAAAAATTCTGTTTAGGATATGGTTACTACAACAGTATCCATCATATCATGAAAGGATGACACATAGTCTTCAACTTGCCTGCCAACTCTGAAGGGTAATTAGTGGCCATGGGAATAAGGTGCTGAGGACTTTGTGGGTGTATCTGGATCCAGTGGGAATAAGTATCACTGTCCATTAATGACGTAGGCCTAGGATGGCCTGGAGCTAGCTGTTCCGACTGAGGCCACAGAAAGCACAGTGGCTCAGGCACCAGACTCACCCGGCTTTGGATCACAACTTGCTTTCTGTCAGAACTTAGGCAGTTTATTTAATAAGTCAGAACCTCAGCTTCCCAAGCTGTAAAATAGACATAACAGTATCTTCCTAAAGGGGTTTGTGAAGATTCTAGGAATTAAAATGGTAAACAATCCAGCACATTACAGACTCCATAATAATAAACTTCCTTAGCATGTAAAGGAAATTTGGAAGCATACTTGTGGAATGACAAAAATTGAAATTTACCTTAAAGTGAATAGAAAGGCAACTATAGAAAGGCCAATTTACTTCACCTTTTCACAACAGATTTGTGACCCGTTTTCTGTGTACTGTTCAAATGCAGCACGGGGAGCTGACAGCCCACACGTAGGCTCCATTGACTCACACTTCCAGGGCACAGAGCAATGTTTTGGAGAAGACAACTTGGCTTCAGGAATGAATGCTGTGCAGTAGCCTTTTATGGAAGCAACCAAGCGGGCTGGTGTGTGTTCCTCCTTCATTTACCATGTTTGATAAATGGGCTAGTGGCCCATTCACCTCAGCAGTAAGAGGACGTAAACTGAGGCAAGATTGACCCGACAGACATTAGACCCTGCAGTGTCCACCCAGGGGGCTGGCAAAAAGGCAGGGATCGGGAACCGATGGGATGAGTCAAACACACCGACAGGGTAAGAGGGTCGGGATGTTGAAGAGGAAGAGAGGATTTGTGAGGAGGATTTCTTCAGAGAGAGCTGAGTGGGCTTTCAGCGCCAGGTCCTCCTGAGGTTAGCGTGGGTTATGGCATTCTGGCACGGTGCCAGGCCCAGAATTGCTATTCAACAAGCATTTGTGGAATGGATAACTTATGACACATGAATATAACCTGGAATAGACAAGAAATAGGAAAGGAGCATAAAGATTTTTTAATGAGTCTTGAGCCCCCAAATATATATTAATTATAACCCACAGGGCTGAGAAAGCTCACAGGTATGATTTTTTTTAATAATCTCTGACAAGTAGGGAGTAAGGTCCTAGAAAACTGAAAAAGAGGCAACATTTCTTATTTTCAAAAAGCTGAATTTCAGAAATGATAAACCTGTGCCATTAATATGGGCAAAGCCCTAGAGCATATTTCTAAACATTCTGGCATGAAAACAGTCCTCGCTAGCAACCAGAACTTGTCTGATAGGGTTATTGGAGTAGCCTGATCGGGAACGTGACAAAAATAATGCTTACTGAATTTAGGGGGAGATTTGACATCTCGGTTAATTGCAGGAGGGTGGGTACAATGATAAGACAGGGTCATAGCTGATAACCACCTTACTCACTGTCATTCAGGGCTTATTAGTCTAGACGAGTATCCCTAGACTCATGATGTAGGGTTGTGGTTCTCAGTCCTGGCCAACTGTTAGGATAAACAGGGGAACTTTTAAAACACATCAGTATGTGGCCCTACCCTCAGAGATTCAGGTTTCATTTGTCTGGAGTGGACATCAGTCATTTGTATATTTCAAAGCCTCCCTCATGTTCTAATGTACGAAGATTTAGCACCATCAGTGTTCTATTTTTGGCCATAGCCTTTACAATATATTTTTAAGGAATATATTGAATGAAGACGGAGAAGCCACCTGCGTTGCAGCTGTCGATAAGTCAAAAATAGGAAGTGATAGAATTTAGTTTAAAATAAGCAAATAAAAACCCTCAGTAAGTTAGAAAAATCAGTAAAGACACTAAGAAAATAAAATGTCTTGTTACAGAGATACTGTGTGAATTCAATGAGTTAACACACGTAAAGAGCTTACAGCGGAATTGGGCACATGCTTGGTGTGCTCAGGGCAGCTATCCCATCCAATCCTCTTACCCTATGAGGTCAGTCCTATCTCCATGTTGGAAAGACTGAGGCCCAAAGAAAGTGCACCTTTCCAGCCCAACTAACTTTTGTTAGTGTTAAATTTGATTTTAGGGCTTAAAGGGGTGCTGGAAATTACTCCACACATTTTAGAAAGGGAAACTGAGGTTCAGACAGGTTAACCTGCACAAGGGCACATAGAAAGTGGTAAAGCCAGGACTTGGAGGCAAGTGTGTTTGAAGAAGAAAGAGAAGGAGGAGGAGGAAGAGGAGAAGAGAAAAAGAAGAAAAGAGGAAGAAAAAGAAAAAGAAGGAGGAGGAGGAGGGAGAAAGGAAGAGAGGCAGGCAGGTAATTAGGGCCCTCTCCAGAGCAAGAGAAATCTGAGAAAGTCCTGGCTTATCCCACAGAAATGGAATGCATTAGTAGGGAGTTCAGGCTCTGGAAACCCCCAAGGAATTGCCTGAGAAATGCTCACAAAGAGGTCCTTCTGGATTCTCACAGGCAATGCTGGATTTTTCACTGCCATCCTGAGACCACCCTAAGGGTGGTCCTTCTCTTCACAGCCCTGTACCTGTATTTAAAGAGGTGAGCTCCCACATCAAGGACATGTCAATGGCAGGAGTTGAAGTTTGTTTTCATTGGCATGGGAGAATCCTGGCCCGGAGATATGGAGAAGGACATAGAAGGTGTTTTATAACAAAACACCAAACATTTGACAAGGAGAGAGTTCAGAAGGATTCTCTGATATACATCATGGCTAGTTCTTGCCCCCACTTGCTCATGAGGACCTCTAGGTCCCAGAGAGTGTGTTCCAGTGACTGGGAGTCCCCAGGTAGGTTCCTGCATGTACTCATGAACAAGTTTTATTTGCCACCACATTGCTTCTACCCTAATTTTCTTCTTCTGTTCCAGCATCTCCATTCCATGGGATTTCAGTCCATGTGAGGAAGTGAGCATGGGGATTAAAGGAGATGATACAACACCAGAGACACACAGTTATGGTTTAAGAGTTGGTATTGCTGCTTCCTTTTTCCTCCTTCACTTCTTACCCATAAAATAAGTGTATTGTGATAAATAAATATGTTATAACATTTTAGGAATACATCAAGATTATATTTTAAAAATTAGATGGGGACACCTGGCTGACTCAGTTGGTAGAGCATGAGACTCTTGATCTCAGGGTCCTGAGTTCAAGCCCTATGTTGAGCACAGAGCTTACTTTTAAAAAAAAGACACAAAACAATGAAATGATACATAGCAAGCACCCAACAAATAAAAGTGTTGTAATATTAGCATCAACATTGGAGAAAAGCAACTCTGCTGGTTTCTTCTGCCAACTTAACCTAGATGCCCACAGGAATCAAGAGGGACTGGTAGAAGCTAGTTTGGAATAGTGAAAACGAAAGAGAGTCCTTTTCTGTCAATGATGCTGATTCAGACGTTAAGTGTAGGAGGATCACCCTGTCAGGAAGCCAGAGCATTCCCAGGCATGAGTCGCTGCATGTTACAGGGGCTCCTCAGCTGACTCCTGGTGGACACTTGACCTGAAAGCCCCAAGAGCCTAGATTCCTCCACCTCCACCTCTCAGCTCTAGCCAGCTGGGAGAACGGGGATAAAGATCGCAGTTGCTAAGGGGGTACAGGATGAGGGTTAGGGCCTGAGCTAAATCCTCTAGATACATGACCTCACTGAGGCCACACAGCAACCTGTGAAGCCAAAACTCTTACTATCATGCCAATTTTACAGAAAGGGAAAGAAACATTCAAAGGAGTTAAAGAGCATGCCCAAGGCAGAGTCAGTTTTCCGATTCCAAGACATGTCCTTAACTCCTTTGGACACCTCAGAAGTCTCTGGCAGATACTCTCTACCCAGTCCTGCAGGAAGGGCCTCCTCCTCCGCTCATTTGCTCTGACTCAAAAACCATCCCCATCCCTTGGCCTCCCAGGACTTGAGTCAGGGTGTTTTCCCTCTCCTGGGAGTCTTTGTGAAGGACGAATTTAGCTTTCTGGCTCCACACCTTGGCTTCTGCAACACACAGAGGACTCATGACTCTGAGCACTGGGTCCCTAGCGACAGTGTGTGTAAATACCAGACGCAGCTGTGGCTTCTTTTGCACACACTGTTCTTGGAGGGGCTGAGCACACTCTCCCCTTTTGGGTACTGAAATGACATCTGGGGATCATCCGGCATGGGTCAAGATGCCTATTCCTCTGCAGAAAAAAACAGGCTCCCCCCACCATTCCTGGTGTAGAAATGCCTCATGTTAGGGAGAGAACAGACAGCAAGTGTTAGTGCTGCTGGACGGGGCTGGCTCTCCCATTCCAGATGATTCTCACAGTGTCCTCTCTCCGGACTGGAGGCAGCACCTACCGAAGCCTGTATGTCCTGCTGGCAAGACGGGACAGTCTTAGCAGAACCTACACAGAGCATTTTGGAGAAGAAACCTCGATCAATCCTCTAGGCTTGAGGCAGGAATTTTCTTCCGTGTTTCTATGTGGACCTTGGAGAGGCATATCTGATAGAGACATACCTGCACTATGTGTGCCTCAAGCTCCAAAATCTCACATCAGCTGCATGAGATGAGGTCTGCCACTTACTTGAATCCTCATGTCCTTCTAGAAAATATTTGCCTTACTCCCACATTATTTTTGAGATTTTCATAGAGAATTCTCTAGAGTCTATATTAAAGATTTCCTGATAACCTTGATCTTCCTCTGTAATATATCCCAGTTTCTTATCATCTAACCCAAATACAGCAAGACAAAAAATGTTGAGCTCAGAGAAACTGACTAAGATCACCCAAATTGCCATTGGTCAGGTCACCTGGAAACAGCCTCTGTGAGGCGGATTTGTACCCAGATGTTTCTTGGAGAGTGCTCATGGAGCAACATCTATAAGGGAATGAGAGAAATGGAACTGAGCAGGGGGAGAGGTAGAATTACAGTGAAACAGAGGATCCACCTGATCTCACGTGAGAGTCTGAAGCTGGGCTGGTCTTTCAGAGGGGTCCTAAATTAGCCTCTCTGTACTTTGTACCTCTACATGGCCCGGGGTGGGGGTGTGCGGGGGGAGCCTGTAAGTTCTGATGAGGCAGTTACCTTTGGCTGAGAGTAATTCTCCAAGAGGAAGTCAGTCATCAGCTGTCCATGTGTGGCCAACCCTTCCAGCCACCGGGGGTACTGAGAGCCTTTCTTCTGAAGGGGGCTTTGGGTGGTACTCCACAGCATCCACTACACAAGCTAACTCTCTCACATTGCAGGATACAGAGTCCTAGGGAAGGAAGGTAGATGGCTCTGGATCACACAGTAAGGCTATGGAACAAATACAGTACTCGGGGCTATAAGCCTCAAAGTGTTTTCCCTTTCATACCAATAAATATATCATTTGCTGAACATCTCCTGGGTGCTAGCCAATGTGTTACGCATGTTACATGGAGTCTTACACTAACTAATCAGATCAAACCCCATACAGGGGGTATTAGAACCTTCATTTTCTAATGGAGGAAACAGAGGTTTCAAACCTAGTTAGTAGCCTAGCCAAGCACCTGGCACATAGGACACACCTGTTGGTCTCCAGAGCCTGTAGTCACAACCCCCACCTCCATCCCTATAATTCACCCGGCAGCTTCCTCCGTGTGGCTGCAAATCACGCTGCGGCTCCGATCATCAACAATGAAATTGAGGAACAAGTTATCTTTCCTGCACAGCAACCCCTCACCCCATGGGAACTGCTATTTTGGTCATCATCTGAGATTCTTGCCCATCGCAATTCCCATGCACGCTTAATGAAATGAATTTCTACTTTATCCAACAAAGGAAGCCCATGGGTCAAACCTTGTGACTAAACATTGTTTCAGCCATTTAGCAAATATTTAGTGGGTGCTTCCTATGTGCTGGCAACACGCTAAGCATTTCACATTTTCTCTCGGACTGCCCAATGAGGTCAGTGTTTTTATCCCTAATTTATAAATGAGGAAAACAGACGCTCAGAAAGTTCAATCACTCACCCAAGACCACAAAGCCTGGATTTAAATGCAGATCTGCGGGGCTCCTGGGTGGCCCAGTTGGTTGGGCGTCTGCCTTTGGCTCAGGTCATGATCCCAGGGTCCCGGGATCGAGTCCCACATCGGGCTCCCTGCTTGGTGGGGAGTCTGTTTTTTCTCTGCCCCTTTCCCTGCTCGTGTTCTCTCTCTCTCTCTCTCTCTCAAATAAATAAATAAAATCTTTAAAAATAAATAAATGCAGATCTGCTTTGCTTCCACAGGGCTGTATTCATTCACTGTTAGTAAATAAATATGTATCAAATTCCTGTGCACTGCCCAGCACTGTGCAGACATGCGCTGGGGACAGAGCTCCAATAGGGACAAATGCTCCCATTCCTTGTCTTCACTGATGTTGCATGTTAGAGCAGGAGTCACAAATACACATGTCTACAGGGGCTTGGAGTGAAGTGAATGTGTGGAGACTATGTGGGAGGGGAGGGTGATTCCCTGGCTTCTGTGGCCAGTGGCCACACAACTCCAGCCAAATATAGCCATGTGAAAACGTGTGCCCAGGGCTGCCAGAGTTCCCATTCTCCAAGAGCAGCCAGAAATCTGCATCTTATATGAAATATCTTGATATTTAAGAGTTGGGAACTAATCCAACCATCCTATAATCATTACTGTGGGTCAAACAAAAGGCATATGCAGGCCAGATTGAAACCTGGCTTACCGCGAATGCCATCTTACACTCAGGTTCCCAGACGATCAGCCCCCCTGAGTCCAGATCAGTCTCGCACTGCAAGGTCAAGGGCACCCTACACTCTCCCCAGGTCTGGAGACCTGGCCCATGTTACAGGAAGCTTCGAGTAGTGTCTCTTAAGTTTTCTTGCTAGAGGAATCCTACAGCCTCTGCAGAGCCGCTCCCTTATTCCTTGAAGCTCCATTCTTTCCTGAGCCAAGGCTATTAGCTGACCCACTTCTGTCAGGAAATAGCTTGATCGTGGGCGTCTGTAAGCAGTAAGACATGGCTACGTGACGACTGCCCAGAGCCTTCTTCCCCCTTCTCGTTCCTGCTGCCACCAGATGGCTCTGAGATAATGCAATGTCTTTCCTGCAAGAAATAACATTCCCAAGCCATTCGGCTAATCCTCTCTGATCATCCTGGGAATGCAATTTCTCAGCCTCTCCCCTCTTGTCATCACTTCCCCTGTCTTATCTTCAGAGGGCTAGGGGACCTGAACTGGTCAATTTCCAAGGAGAGTCCATCATCCCATGCTGGGAGGTCAGGGGCTCACGTAGATGGTATAAATGGGCAGATTCAAAATTCCAGCTCACCAATGGATGCTTACAATGTGATTGTGACCACCCTGTCATTCCCCTAATTTATTTGTGATCCCAATCTCACTCATTCTCTCTACTGGTAAGATTCATGTTCTCTGATCAAACAAGAGAAGTTCTTACCTCTCACAAATCCCCTGGAGACAAAAACAAGATGATCTTTGTTCACAAACCTGGCATCCAGCCAAGCTTTGATCTCTTATCCCAGCTCTTCCCTTGGTCCTCAACACCATTGCAGCTACAGTTAGACATCCCTTTTTAGCTCTGCCGTTGACAACAAATGCAAGGAGTGGGGATGTAATCATGGTTACCACCTGCTCCTGAATAGTAATTAGTAGGAGGGGGAATTTGGCTCCAGAGATGAGATCGTTATTAGCTGGAAGAAAAAGCTGCCAGGAAAAAAATGGCACCATTATTCGGGATCATTCGTCTTTTTAAGTGTGAAACTGATAGCTGACATGACAAGACCTGAGGGTTTAAAACCCAGGGAATATGGAAGATACTTGGGATAAGTCGCTTGACACAGGTGAATCTGGCACTAGAAATGTTCATATGTGACATTTCAGTTATTTTCAAGCTACCCTCCAAAGACCGTGTTATGCCACCATTTTTAAATTTCACTGAGGCACAAATTTGGATAACACTATGAAAAGCAAGTTATCAGATTCTCTATGGAGTTTTAATACATGATTTCACATAATCCTCACAAAGAGCCCTGTTGAGGAGGTATTATTATGCTCACTTTACAGATCATGAGCTATGGTAATATTCATGAAGATGAGGACTTGAGAAGTATCTCCTTTGCATGTCAGGAGTCTACTGAACTAATTTGCCTCTTCTCTACTTGGAACAATCCAGCTGAAAGAAAAATCATGAGTGCAATGATCTGGAGAAGTCTTCTAACTGTGACACGAGCATCAGCTGAGGCCTCCCTGGATTTTGAGATCTAGCTAGAGCTCACACACCCTCCCATTCGACCATCTAGGAGAACCTAATTCCCAGAGTCATTTGCCAGTTCTGTGGGCATTACACTCATATCGGCAGCTCTCCTGAGTATAAAAACTGTCTCTATTCCTTTGGGAGTCCCCCAGGCCAACCTTTTCAAAGGTTTCCATAAAAATCCAAACACATGTTTTAGGGTTTTATAAACTTTGCAGATTTTTTTTGGGGGGGGAAGGTATGAATAAAGAGGGGATATATGAAGAAGCACACAGCATGCCACCATTTTACTTACCCTCCCTCCCTCCTTTCCCCCTTTTTGATACTCTCATTCTCCTGGCAGAGAGTAACAACTCATCCCCTCTTATGCAATCCCCTGGTCCTTTTCACTAAAGCGGCACCGGCCAACTCCCAGAACTTGAGAGGCTTAGATTGGCCTCAAGTGAGGCTATCAACATGTTTTCCTGTGAAAATGTTCTTGTATCTGCTGCTGAAAGAATAAAGATCTCTCCCTTTGGTGATATAACCATGAGAACTGCCCTAAAATGGAGCAGGCTGCCCATGGAAATAGGGTGATTGATTTCTTTTTGTAAGCAAAACACACAAAGAGCCATTTAGGGGCACGTGGGAGAAGGACTAAATGGATGGTTATGCCAAACTACTTTTAAGATCCTTCCAACCCGGAGAGTCTTTAGTGTGAGAGTTCCGAGGACGCCCAGACTGACAGCAGACAGATCGGGCCTGGAGTCCATGCTCCATCTCTGCAGGAGTATGGGCGCATTATTTACCCCCTTCACCTCCACCACCCCTTTCCCACATCTGTAGAAGACAAGTGATAATAAGGGACAAAATGTTTCTGTTATTTAGCACAATGCCACAGTGTTATTCAGTAACAATGCTCTTACTGCACGGTGAGAGCATCATATAAGAAGACTGCCAGCATGATGTTTATTTCATTGTCATTGTGTTGTTTGGCAGGTTGTCCAAGTCTGAGAGGCAGCAGAATCTAATAAATAGAGTACCCAGTTAGGAGTCAAAGGAAATAAACTCTGGCACCACTCTTGGTACATAAGATCTGAGTGATGGTCAAGAAACCAGTTGACTGCTCTGGGCCTCATTTTCTTCACTTGAAACTTTGGCATGATGTCCATGATCCTCTTTGACTACTTCAATTGTCGTGAGAGTTACATGAGAAAATTAAGGTAACCATGCTTTGAAATTTTTAATTACCTTAAAGATCAGTTAAAATGGCAATATTTGCCATATGTGCCTTAGATGCCCATCACACACATTCGTTGGTTCTCCTTTTTAAATTGAAGTATAATTAATAAACAATACGATATTAACTTCAGGTTGGCAACATATTGATTCAACAATTCTATATATTATTCAGTCTCACCATGATAAGTGTAGTCAACATCTGCCACCATACGTTATTATAATGTTATCGACTATATTTCCCGTGCTCTACTTTTTGTCTCCATGACTTTCATTCTATACCGAACTCCCTCTCTTATATGGTCAGAGGCAGAGGCATCGACCAGATGACCTCAAGCCTTCCCTTCCAATTCTTAGAATCAACTATCAAAGAGATTCCAGGCAAAGCAATTGCAACCTTTTCTCATTTTTTCAATAACAAACATTTACTAAATCCCTACAGTAAACCAGGCTCTATGCCAGAATCTGAGCACACAAAGCTCTAAAAATGCAACATAGCCCCAAACTGGATACTAACCTCTTTCCATGAAACTAAATGAAGGCACCATTAATTCCTAATATTCAAAAGAAAAAAAAAATACTTTTCACATGCAGTTTCTTATTTGTTCTTCAAATAACTCTGTGATCTAATAACCGATATCCCCATTTAACATAGGAGGCATCTGAGGCTCTGAAGGCTTCAGGATTTGCCTCGTGTCAAAGAATCACTAAGTAGTGGCGCTGGAATTTGAGACGGCAGGAACTTTAGGGAAAGGCAAGCTCATTTTCCTTAGTCTCTGCCATCCATCTTTGAGATTCTGGATCTGGTTAGATGACTAGTGCAAACCAAACAGAGAAGTATTACACGATCAACTCACCCTAGTCCATCTGATGTATCAGATACCTCTACCCTTATACCCTTGCTCTCTCTGTTGCAGACGCTGGGCTAAGGCAAATGCAAAGACAAGAGTGGATTTGCACGCTCCGAAAAGGCAGCACAGACCTTGAAGGCTGTGTCGCCTGCTTGAGTCATGATCTTCCTCTTTATCAGAAGGGCCTGATTTCACAGCACATTTCAGAACTAGAGTGGGAGAGTTATGCACAAAACCAGAAGTCTAGTATTAGAATAGTCTTGAAGCCTCTAGGCTTTTTGGCTAGGGACAATAATTTGGTCAGAGGGCTTTAACTCTTCATTCGGGTCCAAAGGGGATTGTAGCTATCTGCAGTTTCCATGACAACCGCCTTTTTCTCTGTAAGTAGATCTGCCCCAAGCACAGTGGAAGCTTGTAATCAATTCTTAATAAATGTTCACAAATGACTGATCAATGACTGGAAATAGCATCTCCCTTCTCCTGTATACACTTAAGCATTCCCAACAGTGAGTTCATAAGGCTTCTTTTGCATTATAAGGAAATTTACTCTAGTATTCATGGACGCTAACAGAAGTAGATTTAGATAAACATTCTCTAAGCCATTAATAGTTCAACCCTTTCTAAAAATAGCCTTTAACTAGAATTTCTCCAGGCTAAATCAACTTGGGTCTCAACAACTCCGTATCAAAACAGCATTCCTTGGACTCTTCTCCCACCTGCTACTGCAATAATTCTGGCCACCTCCAATTCCTCCCTTGCTCATTCTGGGAGTCCCCAGGAAGTGGCCACCTTCAGTAGCACTCTTGGCTACCATTGTCCTCTTTTCTCATTAAGCCTTGTAGCAGTGATGTCTTCTGTCTTGGCCAATGCCAAAGACTCCATGACATGACTTTGCTTCTGGAGCATGGTGACCTCTCCATTCCAGATGTGAGTTGACTTCGGCTCAGGAGGTGTTCCTTCATGTAGACATACCATTTTGAGGCCAAACCACTTGCTCTTCATATGTGTTTGGAACTGTATCCTAGGACAAGTACAACTTAAACTATCAAGCTGGGATCCCTGCTACAAAGCTAAAGCAAGCAACTGCATTGGCCTTTTTTTTTTTTTTTTTTTTTTCCCAGATAAAGTGGAGTTTGCCTAGATTTGACAATCTGGTGATGATAAGTGTGCTGGCAACATTTGGTTTTCTTTTATTTATGGTATAAATAGTTAAGCTAACCCTACTCCTCATTCATCGGATGCCTGGAGGGAGGAGAACTGAGCTCATTTTCTCCCTCCTCTGGGAAAAGGA
Organism: Phoca vitulina; assembly: GCF_004348235.1. Taxonomy (NCBI): domain Eukaryota; kingdom Metazoa; phylum Chordata; class Mammalia; order Carnivora; family Phocidae; genus Phoca; species Phoca vitulina. The sequence continues at coordinate 47,671,156 of NW_022589705.1, read as the reverse complement.
AGAAAAAGCAGAAACTTGGGGCACAGTCCCTTGATGGATCTGAGTGACATAATTTCTCTACCAGAAGTTGAGACACATGTCTGACAAGTGAGTTTATAAGGGCAATGGAACAGATGATTTGAAATGAAGTTTCTTTAAGATGCTGAATTTGTTCGTTATTTCCTGCCTTGCTCCATATAGCAGTTAATATAGCTGTCAGGGATATTTAAAGACAGCAAAGAAACTTAAACAAGAAGCACATATAAATAAAAAAGACAAACATGACTGAGGCATAAAATAGAGTTGGAATGAGGGTCATACAAAAATACCACTCACGAGGCTCTAAGATTCCCAGTACCGACACATAAAAAGAAGCCTGATCAGTTATGGGATTCCTAGATTTCTCAGGATTCGTTTTAAATTTCTCAAGAAAAGATAGCTATTTTTGATACCAAATAAAAATAAATGGCTCCCAAGAGGATGTATAGAGTGAGTTCCATGAATAATTTTAGAAAATGCAGTCCACAAAACCAAAGAAAGCATTCAATGGGCAGAGGGTGATTCTAAGTACAGAAATGGAGGATGAAAGGAGCCCGAGCCAGAACTGTAGGCTCTTTCCCTCTTTTCCCCACTACCCTGCTGTCCTCTCCCTTTCCTGTGTTTTGCTCTATCTGGCACTCCTCTTTCTACTCCTTTTTTCTCAGTGGCTCTATCCCTCTATCAGTCGCTCTCTCCTTTCAGTAGAGTTGTTTCCTCTTCCTGTCCTAAAGCTCAGAAAAAGCATTGTCCAAGGGCTTTGAATCAGACCTATGTTTCAGCCTGATCTCTGTCACTAAACATCCATTCAATACTTAACAAGTGTTTCTTGAACTCTAACTTAGGTGATCCAATCTAGTCTCAAGACTTGAAACATTACCTGAATACTCACATCTCCCAAGTCCACATATCTGGTCCTGACCTCGCCCCTGGCATCCCAATTTGTATACCCAGTGCCTCCGAACATCCATCCCCACTCAGATGTCTGATAAGCTTCTCAAAGTGTTCAAGTCCAAAGTAACATGAAGTCTAGGTTTTTCTTTCAAAGCTTCTTCTGTCCCAATCTACTGCATCACAGGAAATGGATCTCCATTTACCCAGCTACTCAAGTCAGGTTTCTTTTCCTGCCCCAGTTGAAGACATTAGGAAACCTTTCTGCTCTAGCTTGGAAACAGACCCCCAAACCCAGCCACTTCTTTCCTATACCATCAGCGCACTGCAAGTTCTCTCTCCCCTGTTCTACTGCTAAAATAACCTACACAATTTCCCTGTTTTGAATCTAGCCCTCCTCCCAGGCTGATCTCCACACAGCCTCTGCAGTAATCTAGTTGAAACTAGATCATGGCACTTTCATGCTCAAAACCCTCCAATGCTGTCCTTGTCTTGAATAAAACCTAAATTTCCTATCAGGGAGTGGCTTCAAGGTTGTATGTGACCTGGCCCTGACTCTCTCTGAACTCATCATTAAGCACTTTCCCCTTTAATCATTGTGCTCTAGCTTTACTGACCTTATTGTTCCCAGAACAGGCCAAGTTGACTCCCACCTAGGGACTTTGCACTTGCTACTCCCACCACCTGCCCATGGCCCCCCAGATCTTCATAAGGATCATCCTCTCCTCCATGCCATCTCTTCAAAGAGGCCTTCCTCATCACCACACCCCGTTACTCTCTATCCCCTCCTTTACTTTCTTTTTCTGCATAGCACTTATTGTGTTGAGTTATTTTATACGCTTGTTTATTTGTGGATTGTCTGTCTCCCTCAGGCAGACTGTGAACTCCCCGAGGCAGTCTTGCCTGCCTTGTTCTCACGGGACCCTTGACACCTAGTGACGGTGCTTGGCACCTTAGACAAATGCAAAGCATTGTTGTTGGGTGAATGCTTGAATGTGTCAGACACATAGTGGACCTTGAGTGTCTGTTAACTGAATGAATAATATAACAGGTGCTGGGGAGAGAACAGTGCACAAGACAGGCAGGTCTGTGTGCTCATGGCACTTAGTCAAAACGGCAGTCATCAAATATTTAAGAACAATAAAATAAGAAGAGTGTTATGATAGAGAAAGTTCAGGGAAGTAGCAGAGACCCCCTAATATAATTTGGTATAGAATTTAACACCTTCGATGTAGGGCCTTAAAAGCTAACCTCTCCAGGGCCTAGAATCTGCCTGTGTGCAAAGGTGTTCTTGGTTTTAGTATTATCATTTGTGTGATTTTTTGCAAGGAAGGAAGGGGATGTATGGAGAATGCCTGGCACATAGTAAATGCTCTGTAGGTTTCAGCTACCGCTGCTGTTACAATAGACTAACATCTGTTCTACCTCATGGAACCCCTCAACGTCTTTTGAACTACCTTCCCACATTCGGGAGAATGGCTTACATTTTGAATTCTGCTGCGCCTGAGTTAAAAGCCCAAAGTCTCTTTCCCAGCGTTTCATGAAGTCCAGAGGTCAGTAGTAAAAGCTGTGCTTCCCCTGGCAACTTCATGCTCTTTGATTAGGGAGAGAGCAAGGTGGTGAGGCAGGCATCCCATTAACACCATCTTTTAATGAAGAGGGTGGCTGCAGTGTCCAGCTTTGAGGGACAGTGTTGGCTGAGATTCAGACATTCTCAGTCTGGTATCATCAATGTGAGCCAAGGTGTTTGTTTCCAGTAGTGGCAGTGGTGGGAATACCTTGTCCACAAAGGGTCTGAGGTGTTGTTTCTAGTTGAATAGCCCCTAACGCGGATTCTCTGGCTCTCCTTGGAGATTCCTTTTTTTTTTTTTTTTTTTTAATTTTTTTTAAAGATTTTATTTATTTATTTGAGAGAGAGAGAATGAGAGACAGAGAGCATGAGAGGGAGGAGGGTCAGAGGGAGAAGCAGACTCCCTGCCGAGCAGGGAGCCCGATGCGGGACTCGATCCCGGGACTCCAGGATCATGACCTGAGCTGAAGGCAGTCGCTTAACCAACTGAGCCACCCAAGCGCCCCTCCTTGGAGATTCTGTGAGTTCCCTAAGATCCTTAATAAATTCCTTTTCTGCTTAAATTAGTTAGGGTGAGCTCTGTGTTTGCAACTAAAAACCCAAGTGACTACAGATCATCTGAATTAAGTGGTTTAGGACCCTGTGCTGTGAATACCATATTGATTATTGATCAAGGGCTTGTTCAGGTCAAAAGTATCAAGGAAGGGACGCTAGGGTAAGGGATCTTACTATCTCAAAGGTCACCTCTCCACACAGCCTTTCCTGATGGCAGCTGGAGGGGCTCCCTCCCTCCTCGGCCTCCCACATGGTTGATGCTGCTTATTAACACTTGTCATGATCGCCTGGCCTGGGACATATTGTAGGCTCTGCCTCATTCTTATCTTCCCTTCCAGTCTGCATTCATTCAGCTTTCACCGAGCGCCTATGATGTGTCAGACATTAAAGACACAGCTCATTTCCAAAGAATTTACAATCTACCCAGATGACTAGCCTACAAGCAACAACTGAAAGGGTCTGTGATGTCAGGTCAGCAGGATGTTAGGTTAGCAGGATAATGCAATGACTACATGCCTAAGCTTTGGGATCAGAATGACCTAGGTGCAAGTTCCAGTTCTGACACTCGCTGGTGATTTTTGCTAAATTATTTCGTCTTTTATGCTTCAATTTCCTCACATATAAAATAAAGTTAATCATTATTAATAGGGTGGTTGTGAAAATTACATAAAATCACATATATGAAGTACTAAAGACTGTCTGATTCTTTGAAACGTTCAATACATGCCATTATTATAAACAATAACAAGCATGTCTGAGGATGTCAGGAAATCCTTCACAGAGGGAAAAAGGCTTATTACTTAAAGGAAGCATTCTTAATCTGAGCAGGCAGGTGCACCCATTCATTCTGTTTCTTAGTCAACAATTTTTCATTTTTAAAAATGGTTTCGTATAACATCCTGGGATGAGGAGTATCCTGTTTTGGTTCTTCTATTTTGCAAACAGAGAAAAATGTCAGAAGTTAATTAACTCCTTCAAGTGTGTATTCATTTTGTTGCTTAACTAGTTAAGGCTTTCTGTGAGAGAAGACTGTGCAGTAAATCTGATTGGATACCTACTCTGTGCAAAGGCTTTCAGAAAACACAGAAATGCGTAACCACTAATGGACACCACGGTGCTCGAGGTGAAGCTACTGAGATAAGCAAACACACAGTGTAGGCAGAAAAGTTAAAGTCGTCATTTTGTGGTATTGGTCTAGATTTACAGGAATAAAGAAGAGCTCACAGTCCAGAGGGCTGGTCTGAGAAGACATTATAAAGGAGGTAAGCTTTAAAGCTCGGCTTCAAAAAATGAGTAGAATTTAGAAGTGGGTATAGAAGGGTCAAGGGAAAAGCATCAGAAGGCAGACAAGCTATCAACAAAGGCCACGGAGGTGAAGACACATGCTCATTCAGGAGACCTCCAGCAGCCAAACTCTGCGCGCAGTAAGTTCTTATGAGGGATGCAGAGAAGATAAGGATTTGGAGACAATTGTTAGATCAAGGAGTTCGATTTCATCCTCCAGACAACTAACAGCCACCACATGGTTTCGATGAGAAGATTTTAGGAATCTAAGCAGACTGTAATGGGAGAGCATGAAGGGTAGAATAACAGAGGCAGGAATTCAAATCAGAAGTCATTGCCTACATCCTGACCTAAAATTGGCATTACTGTGGGATTGAAAGGAAGGGGCGAATGAAGCAGACATTTGTCCTGAATAATCACCAGCACTTAGTGATTAGCTAGCTACGATGGGAGATGGATAATCCACACAGCACGAGCTAGAAGGACCCTCAGCCCTGCAGTATTTCTGAAAGTGTTGTCAACAGACCAACTCTAGCAGAATCACTTAGGGTGCTTGTTAAAAATTCAGATTCCTGTGTCCTATTTCAACCTACTAAATAAGAATCACTGGGACCAGGAGCCCTACAAGCATGCATTTTAATAAGCTCCCCCAAGTGACTTTTAATGCCTGTTACAAGTTTGAGAATACCTGCCTCAGAGATTATTTGACCAACCGTATTTGTCTTCAAGATGGGAAACCAGGGTTCAAAGAGGTCACATCACTTTCCCAAGGTCACACAGCTATCTGGAACTAGGATGAGGGCTTCTAACTCACAGGCTTGACTTGTTCTGCCATGCCCTGCAAGATTGATATCTGGCAGTTGGGTGTTGCAAGGAAGGCACTGTTTGCTCATTTTCAAAGTAGTGAGGCAGAAAAACTGGAACTAAAACCTAGTGGATGCAGATGTGGTTGGTTTGAAATTCCAGCAAGCTCATGTCGACCTGCTATGGCCTAGAGGACCATCCCCCAGGGAGGCTGTTGCTCTGTGGCTTGACTCTCGAACTCTGAGCATGTGGGCTCAAGGGAATATCCAGGGCCAGATGACCTCCTCAGAGTGGCCCTAACACATGATCATATGGGGGAGATTGGTCCACACAGCCAATCCTGGCTCTCAGAGGGACAGCAGTGTAGGAGTATTTCTTGACTTATTACCCCACATAGAGCAAGATTTATAAGAGTTTGGTTACCTGCTCTGAGTGTCATCCTCTTTGATAAGCCATGTTATTTAGAAGACTTATGCTGAATTTAGAGAAAGAAGACCTGGGTTAAAGTCCTTTTCTAGCTGTGTAATTTGGGCCAATTATGATATATTGTTACCACGAGATTGACCATGCCAATCCCCCTATTTTATAGGTCAAAAAAAAAAAAAAAAAACCCAGAAGCTCAGAAGAGAAAAATAATTTGTTCAAAGTTACACAACATATTCACTCTCTGAAACTGCATTTCCTTAAAATGTCTGTCAATAGATGAATGGATAAGAAAGATGTGGTGTATGTGTAGACACACACACACATATATACATATAATGGAATATTACAGAGTCATCAAATGCTGAACTCCTGCCATTTGAAACAACATGGATAGACCTACCTAAAGGATATTATGCTAAGTGAAATAAGCAAGATTGAGAAAGACAAATACCATATGATTCCATTTATAAGTAGAACCCTAAAAAATGAATAAATAAACAAAAAGCAGAATTAGACCTATAAATACAGAGAACAAACTAATGGTTTCCAGACGGGAGGTGGGGGGGATGGGCAAAATGGGTGAAGGGCAGTGGGAGATACAGACTTCCAGTTATGGAATGAATAAGTCATGGGAATAAAAGGCACAGCATAGAGAATGTAGTCAATATTATAATAGTGATGTATCAAGATAGCTGGTAGCTATACTTGTGATGAAAATAGCATAATGTATGAACTTGTTAAATCACTAAGTTGTACACCTAAAACTAATGTAATGTTGTGTCTCAACTATACTCAAATAAAAATAAACAAAGAAACAAATATTTAAAAAAATAATATCGGGGCACCTGGGTGGCTCAGTCATTAAGCGTCTGCCTTCGGCTCAGGTCGTGATCCCAGGGTCCTGGGATCGAGCCCTCCATCGGGCTCCCTGCTCGGCGGGAAGCCTGCTTCTCCCTCTCCCACTCCCCCTGCTTGTGCTCCCTCTCTCGCTGTGTCTCTCTCTGTCAAATAAATAAATAAAATCTTTAAAAATAAATAAATAAATAATATCAACTCTACCTTCCTTATTAAGCTTTTATGAGGATCAAATAAAAAATATATATAAATACATCACAGTATTCGATGTGAATGCCAGGAACTCTTAATCTTTGCTTTTCACATTGGTAGAATGGTAGCAATCATTCATACACACACACTCACGTAACACACGTATAGTAATATAATATGACACACACACATACACACATAAGACTCATGTAAAAGAATTTTGAGAAGAAAAGGATAAAAGGTTAACTCAGGGTAAAAATGTGTTTATGAGCCCACTTCTGGGCCAACAATTATGGACTCTACCATGTGGTTTCCTAGGGCAACCCTTCTGCTGTCACCGGTGAGAGGTGCTCCAAGCCCTCCACCCCCTACGTGCGGAAAGGTGACCACTAGCACATTATGTCTACCCACATCACCTTTTCTGAGTACAGAGAGTAGGGGGCTAGCACAAGTAAATCTAATCAGGTTGTCCAAAACAAGGGAAGCCTTAGCAGGTATTTGGACTTTCATCAAATAAGCTAATCTGTTATTTTTAATTCTTACATATTTGTAGACTTTAGGTCACTATCTCTCCTTAGAAGTCACCGAGATCTAGTGTTTAGCATAAGACTCAACCAAAGAACTTAGATGGAATATAATGGAAATACTGCCTCATGCTTCCTACTGTGAATCTTCACCCTTCTCCTTGCTTCAACTTTCTTCACAAAGATACAGCAGTAAAATACACCCATTCTTGAAGTTTTATTCTTATGCACACTAAAGCTTAAGAAACACTGCCCTCTCTGTGGTACAAGCCAATGTTTATGACTAGTAGACTAGGCACATGAGGAATTTGTGGTGAGTGAGTCAGTGGGAAGAAGGAAGAGAAGGGGAGAAAAAATAAGGACAAGAAATGAAGGATCTGCCTGGTTGTGGTGCCAGGAACCAGTAGAGTGAAGTTCCAGTCCTTGCTCTGTCATTAACTTAGTGGGGGACCTGGAATGAGTCACACCTTTTCTCTGGGACCAGGCAGAGCTTCCCAACCTACGTGCCATATCACAACCGTGTGCCACAAATGGATTCTAAGGATGCTCTGAATTAGTGAGTCTCTCAACACTCAGAACGCCCTGTGTGTGGAGTGGCTGAGGCTCTGGGGTGGGGTGTCTCTAACCAAGAGAAGTCTCATCACAGGTTTCTTGGGGGAGTGATCTGAACAGTGCAGGAGTCTAAGGGCCACCCTCATAGTTCCCAGGGAAAACACAATGAGCCATATTTACCATGCATCGTTCTATCTGATGCCCTGAGTGCAGCCAATAAGGTGCTTGATGGCCTGGGCATCTCAGCCGCCAGCTTCAGGGCATACCACTAACCATCCTAGACAAAGTCTGAGGACCAGTATGGAGTTTGTTGCCAAGTGCCCAGGGATTGGAGCTCAGCCCAAGATGCAGCCACTGGGGGAATAGATCAGGGGGAGATATGGTGGGGCTTTCTGGTCTGCCCAGCAATAAACGGTAGCCCAGAATCTCTTGTCTTTACATGCATCAGATTCTCCTGTCCATGTGCAGCTGATGGACAAGAAACCCATTTGGGGATTTCCATGCTAGCTGCAGGACAACTGTGTTTATAATGCATTTGCACTGTATTTAATTAGCTTTTGATTATTATTTTGAAATACAAGATATGTAGAAGTTTGAATTTGAAATATTTTGCTTTATCATAAGAAATTTAAACACTGGTTTGTCAGTATAAGAGAAGAATAAACTAGTAGTTTTTTTTTAATTTCAAAAGTTACAAATCTTCAAGTGACTGTAGACAATGGTTTTAAAATTTTTATCATCTACTTGTACAAATGAAGTTTCTTATTGATAGAGATCACTAAGGACTTGAAGTGATCATCATCAAAAAGTTTTGATCAGAGTTGCATGTAGCCTTTTGAACATAATCTGTTTATAAAAAGGTATGTCAGTGAAAGTAAGTTCAAATTTCTCATTTAAATTTTCAAAATAATTTTATTTAGAATTTTTATGTAAATTTAATATGTATTATTTTCCTAAAAATTTTGTGTTTATTTTTCCTATAAATATATAAAGTGCAATACATTTTTTCACCAAGCTTTATATAGCTATTTCCAGATCCTGTCTCATTTACTCCTTGTCCTATTCAAATATCTTCATTTTCTATGGGTGTGAGAGGTGAGAGAGTTGGGTACAGTTGTCTAGGGTAGTAGTTTTCAACTGGGGGTGATTTTTTCACCTGGGGGACAGCTGACAATGTCTGGAGACATTTTTGCTTGTCACCACTGTGGAGCTGCCCACTGGCATCTGGTGAAATGCCAGGGATGCTGCTGAACATCCTACAGTGCACAGGGTGGTCCTCCAGAAACAGAGTTATTAGACCTCAGTGTCAATAGTGCCAAGGATAGAAACCCTCTTCTAGGGTCCCTCTCACTCTAAAGTTCTAGGATTCTGAATTATGATTGTTCTTGTTCAGCGGATAGTCTGACTGGTAAGAATGGGTGTGGCTAGGATTGGCCAGCTCTAACCTCCTAAGTGCGTTTATAATAGTAGGCCCAGTAGGCAGGTAAAACACGGGGCAGGGCTTCCTGTGTGCTTGCTGGAAATTGAGCTGTGGATCTTTGCTGAAGATGGTAGACATTTCCAAGTGGCAGTTTGTGACTTCTGTGGACACAGCCTCAGCACCCCTAGGTGAGCATCTTCCCTTCCTCCCCCTTCACTTGTTTTCAAGTTCCATATGCTGAAATTAGCTTTTTTATTCCATTGGACTATGGCCTATTTTATTTGTCAGCAACTCTTCCCTCCGTACTCCAGGCGTCACTGGGACTAGCACGGCTGAGATGGGTCTCTGATAGACAGAGATTTGCCCTGGACAGTTTTTCAAGCCACCCCAATCCCTTCTGCTCCCACCTGCAATTTCTTTGGAAGTTGACGCCATCCTGTGTTTTGGCATGAATGCCCTACCTCCAGGACTACACAAACCTTCCACATCTTCCCTCTTTGATGCACCCTCCCTGTGGAGTTTTCACTACTTTAGGATGATTCAGGTGATGAAGGATTAAACCTAGTGGGACAGCCATACTCCTTGATCAGTATGGCTCCTACCACCCCTCCAGTCAATTTTTACAACCCATTCACATCTGCCACCTAATACCAAGAGCAGGTTTAATAGAGCATTAGATTCTTTTATTTATCCTGGGATTTAACTGAAGGTGGGCAATTCTATCAATACTTGCTCTTGGATGGAGGTAAGATCAATAGGCCCAGGGTCTCTGCTCAGTAAATGCAAGCAAACCATTTGGTTCCTGGGGGCTTCACTTGGGTCCTATGTAAAAGAGCTGTAGTAGTTAGAAGGCTGCTCAGATTCCTTCCAACTTCAAACAAAAGAAAAAGCACTGAAATTTTGACAAATATATCAGTATTAGGGCACACACGCTTTATGGTATTGACTCACTGCTCATGGTGTCATTTCTACTGAAATGAGGAAGTTGGTTTTTACAGTTGGGAGTCAGGAAATAGTTACATCCTTTGTAAGGGTTAGAGTCCCTGGAAGATTATGGTCACTGATGTTACCGTGATAGCACTTAAGTGTTGGAGAAACCAATCTTTTAATATTAGGCCCGTATTATGCTCTCTCTTTGAGTACAATAATATTTACCTCTATTTTGCAAATGAGAAAATTAAGGCTAAAGAGACGGTTCAGGACAGCCCCCACAGTTTTGAGCAAGTAAGAAGAGGAAGGGCAGCAGGGCACAAGGGGCTACGTCCAAAATGCTTAACAAGTCCCCGTTCTCAGTTGCATAATTTGAATGCTGAAGGTTTGCTTCTCTGACCTACAATGCAACAGCTTAAGCTGAATATGCATTATTTACTGCCTTCATGTGTGGTGTCATGTTATTGATCAGAAGCAAGAGCATAAGATAATGTTATTTTTTGGTAAGACTTCACTTACTGTCCTGCTTGTTTAGAAAAACTACTAGAGTTTTTTCCTCACACTGCTAGGTCACGCTCACCAGATGGATGACATATTTCACCACAATGCGCTAACCACCACCCCTGCTTTAATTTCCCTCTGATTCTAGCAGATAGCTGAGTTGCAACATCAAACTTCAGTTCATGATGGGTATTAGAACTGAGGAGACTGACAGTCCAGCAATGAAAATGTCCTGCTGATGCACGTTCCAGTTTAGAGGCCTCCCTTCCTATCTTCTTTCATGAGGCGGCCTCGGGGTGGTTGAATTAGCAAACCCCTAATTCCTGGTCCATGTTTGGAGTCCATTGGGCCTCAGTGTGTGTGACAACTCCCAAGGCTCTCAAATCTTTTAGGGTCTCTAAGTGTTCAACGTCTCCAACTTGGAAGGCAGATGACCACGTTCTCAGGCCTCATTTTACTGCATTTACCCCAGACTTTGTTTCCCTAATTAAGTATGTGGATGTGTAGCCAAAATGCTCAGATAGTGTTGGCAAAGAAAAGCAAACTGGAAATGTGTTTAGAGAACTGCCTCCAGGTTCCACACTAGTTAAAGCTCTATATCCTTGCCAACATTTGGTGGTGTCCAGACTTTCCGTTTTTAGCCAGTATAATAGATTAGAAGTGGTATCACACTGTGGTTTTAATTTACATTTCCCTAATGGTTCTTATATATATATATATACATACACACATACATAAAATCAAGTGCTTGAATATATATGTATATTCATATAAAATCAATCAATCATATATATAAAAAAATCACATCCTTTATCAGATATATGATCTGCAAGTATCTTCTATTAGGCTGTAGCTTGTATTTTCACTCTCTTGACAGAATTTTTTAAAAGAATACATGTTTCAAAATTTGATGAAGTCCAAATGATCAATTTTTAATTTTGTGGATTTTGCTTTTCATGTCATATCTAGAAAATTTTGCCTAATTCAAGGTCATTAACATTTCCCTCTATTTTAGAGGTTTAGAGATAGTGAAGTTTTAGATTTTAAATTTAGATCTATGATCCATTTTTGAGTTATTTTTTATATATTGTACAAGGTATGTATCAAACTTCATTTTTTCATATAGATATTTAATTGTTCCTGTGCTTTTTGTTGAAAAGATTGTCCTCTCTCTACTGATTTCATTTGTACCTTTGTCAAAAATCAGTTGTCATATATATATATATATATAGTCTCTTTCTAGACCTCTATTCTGATCTAACGATCTATTTGCTTATCTTGATGCCAATGATACTGTTTGCATTACTGTCACTTTGTCGTAAGTATTAAAATTACATGGTAATACTCCTTCATCCTAGTTCTTCTTTTTCAAAGTTGTTTTGGCTGTTCTAAATCATTTGTATTTCCATTTGAACTTCACAATCAAATGATCACTTCTACATAAAGCCTGCTGAGGTTGTCCATCTGGCTTCTCTGTGTTCCTCCTCCCTGTGCTGCCCTGAACCCTCCCAAGGCAGTAAGCTAGGGGAGGGGGCAACTCAGCTGATTGTCCCATCTCAGGTGTCATTGTCCTTCACTGCCTGATGTCCAGTGTCTTGAAAAACATCGTTTCACACATTTTGTTTTTTTCTTCTTCCCTCCCTCCCTTCCTTCCTTTCTTTTTTTTAATATTTTATTTATTTATTTGACAGAGAGAGAGACACAGCGAGAGAGGGAACACAGCAGGGAGAGTGGGAGAGGGAGAAGCAGGCTTCCTGCTGAGCAGGGAGCCCAATCTCAGGACCCTGGGATCATGACCTGAGCCAAAGGCAGACGCTTAACGACTGAGCTACCCAGGTGCCCCCCTTCCTTCCTTTCTTCTTTCCTTCCTCCCTTCCTTTCTTCTTTCCTTCCTCCCTCCCTCCCTCCTTCCCTTCCTCTTTCTTTCTTTCTTTCTTTCTTTCTTTCTTTCTTCTTTCTTTCTTCTTTCTTTCTTTCTTTCTTTCTTTCTTTCTTTCTTTCTTTCTTCTTTCTTTCTTCTTTCCTCTCTTTCTGTTAAGTCAGGCAGGAGGGTAAATCTAGTCTCTGTTACTTCATCTTAGCTAGAAGCGAACTTGTGGTTACAGTTTTTTGAAGTGTCCTTATCTTTTAGATTAACATACTGAGCTAAGTTCAGAAATGACATGATATCTGAAATTTGCTTCAGTGTACTCCTGACGTCAGAAAATGTGTGTGGGGTGTAGATGAAAGACCGCTGGCCACAAGGTGATAACCGTTCGTACTGGACGGTGGGTACAGCGGAGCTAATTGTACTTAAAACCAAAACTTTTCTATGGGCTTGAAATTTTCCACAAAAAGTTTTCAACATAAGGGTCTTAAAGCCTGCTTATCTCACAGGATTGTTGTGAGGATTAAATGTGGAATTATATGTAAAGTGCTTAGCACTATGCTTTGAACTTAATGAAGAGTAGCTATTACTACTATATAATTGTATGAAGGCAACCATCAAAGATGTACGGAAGTCTGATTTTAAAAAAAACTTCCAATAAAAACCTTTTAATCAAGAATAATTTTAACGATGGCGCCCTGGGCAATGGAGAGTCAGTTTGGGCATCACTTCCTCTGGTTTGTTGCCTTTCTCTGAATTGCCTTAGCACCCTGTTCCATCCACTCTCAAAGCACTTAAATACGGCCCGATAGCTCTACATTTATGTATCTGCCTCCAATCTCCCGACACCTCCTTCCATTCATTTCTGTAACCTTAGAGTCTGGCCCAGTGTAGAAACACACTTGTTGAACTGGTTTACATTGTCGTCTCACCTGCCCATCCCTGTGGTGTTCCCACCTCTTACAGTCTGCCTTGGGTTGATGCATTCTTGTTTGAGGGCCTTGGCATTCAGTTTCTACCTAGGTACTTTCTCAGGCTCACTATAAGAAGTTGGTAAAAGCTCTGTGTCTCTCCAAACCTTTTCCAAAACCTCCTCCTGAGTGGTGACTTGTTTGAACCAGGCAGCCAGAGCTCAGGGTGACAGTAAGGAGACAGCAGTGACAGGAGACCCCTGGGGGTGAGTTCAGACCAGCACGGCACTGTTTCAGGCTAATCCAGAGCCCCACATCCTCTTAGTCTTCATGCTGGTAAACCAAGGTGAAATATTCAACCAAGAAAACTGAAGAACTTAGAACATAGCATGTTAGGACTAGAAGGGCCATTGAGATAAGTAAGCCTTGTAATTTGTTCAAATTTTCTTTCAGTAGAGGGTAATATTCTTAAAAACAAAACCAACAAAAAATAAAACAAAAGCATATATTTCCTACCCCCCAACATGGAGCTATGCTGGTTGATAAAGTTGGAAGAGACAGTCCTGCTCTCATTCCTCTTTTGCACACACTGCAACTATCAAGTGTGTACACACACACACACACACACACCCTTCGCAACTGGAAGCATCTCTGAAGAATCTTTAGGTCATTGAGGAGCAAGAGCACCATGGGTGCTCGAATTCCTGGTTTCATTTCTTTCTCTTACCTAGTGGACACTGCCACTCCTGACCAAAACAACAAAACGTCCCACAGACCTGTCTGTCTTCTGCATGTCTGAGCTGTAGGATCCAGTTTAAGTAGAAGGGTTCCTGGAACAATCCCTGTTTTCAAGAATGAATCAGAGGGAGAGATGAATAGGCAGAACTCAGAGGATTTTTCGGGCAGTGAAAATACTCTGTATGATACTCTAAGAATGAATACATATCATTGTACATTTAACCAAATCCGTAGAAGTACAACACCAAGAATGAATCCTAGGGTAAACTATGGACTTTGGGTAATAATGACATGCAGATCCATCCATTATAACAAATGTACCGCTCTGGTGGGTGATATTGATAACAGGGTAGGGGGGTATGCACGTGTGGGAGCTGAGAGTGTATGGGAAATCTGTATCTTCCTCCTAATTTTGCTCTAAAGCTAAAAGTGCTCTAAAAAAAATAGTCTTTTAAGAAAAAAGAATGAATCAGAAATGTTTCCAGCTTTTTTCAGGGAAAAAAAGAAAAGGCTGCATGATGTCCAGATTGAGATGGTTTGGAAAGCTGAGAAGTGAGAGCGATACCTTCTGCTTGAAAGTCTGGAAAGCATCAAAAATGTGTGTGCATGGGAGAGTGGTTTAATAGCACCATCCAGTGGCACAAAGCAATACTGTCCCTAAAACTCAAAAACGGGGTTCGCAGTCTTTTTTTTTTTTTAATCAATCCACAAGTTTTAATTTGAAAGCCTGTGATATGTCAAGCTTTACACTAGACACTGGGAACATAGCAACTGTTGTCTACAAAAATCTATACACTGATTTCAGAAAGATCTGTACATTTTGCATTGCTGATTTGCCATTTTCATTGCTAAAAATGTGAGCCAGACCTCTAAGACCGGTGTCTAAGACAGATCTTCCTCACTCTTTAATCTACGGTCCAAAGTGCCATCAGTCTGCTCAGAGCCTGGAAAATACAGACCTTTTAAACCACAAGCTCCTGATGTGGGCATTTCTGGGGAAGTAAGACTTTTGCAAAATCTCCCCTAGAATACTACTACCCAGTTGTTGTTAGTCTGGGAATGCAGATGTATACACTTCCTTGAGTCTTAGAGAGAAAGGCATTTAGATTTGGGTCAGTCCCACGGAATCTTGAAAAGAGGCTATAATGTGTCCAGGACTCAAAAAGTGTCTGATCAATTGGCAAATTTTCTTCCTTCCTGTTTCTCATGACTTCACCTTGTGAGTGCTGATCAGACTCAAGTTGGAAAGAACTATGGTTTGTATGCCCAATGAGTGGAGGTGTCTTTGCTGGGCATCCAGGATGACTTGTATAGGCCAAGCAGTTTGTTGCTAGCTGGGCTCTTACTTTGCCATTTTCTTTTCTTTTTTTTTTTTTTTCTGAATCTAATCCACAGACTGTTGGATAAACCTGAAATGTTTTTTGGTTCCCAGTGATCAGTATTCATCCTTTTTTTTTTTTTTTTGGTTTGTTTTTCAGTTGCAGAAGTAACTTGGACAAGTCATTTGCTCCCTCTGACCTTCATTTCTTTCATTAGAAAAATAAAGTCTGGAATGATGGGACATGGATAATTTGAAGGTGTGTTATCTTCCTGGAGAATGTATGAAAAATATTTTAGACCTTCAGACAGCCCAAACTCTTAGCCTGACCTGAAAATTTAATTTACCAAAGAAAGACTTGGATTTTAATTTCTGCCAGTTTGGCTAGCTAGTTACACTAAATGGCCTTTCATATAAAATATAATTAGATGGTGGATCAGGCAAACATAGTAAACACAATTTTAATGCATTGCTGCCCTTACTAGAGTGAAGGGAATTTTCTGAGGGTATAAGAATTAAACAAACAGGGAGCAGGGAGTAGGAAGTAAGTGAGCAGAGGAAGGAGCTATAGGATGAGGTTGCCTGGAAGTAAATGTTCACATTGTTGCAGTCAACATGTCCGTCTTAGGCTCTTGGGATTCTCCCAGACTTCATTCAATGAAATATAGTCCACAATTTTAAAAAGCCCACAAAAGGCACAAGGAATAAGTGAGAGACAGCAGAAACAATAAACAAAAGACTTAGACTTCTTCCCCCAAGACCTCAGATATTAGTGTGAGCTGATGAAAATGTGTGATAATCCCTGTAAAATGTTAAAGGAAATAAAAGGAGAAATAAAAACAGGAAAGGAAAACTAGGATATAAAAAATGATAAGGCAGGTTTTAGGAAGAACTAAATAAAACTTGTAGATTTCAAGTACACACAGATCCCAGTGGCTGAATGGAACAGACCTGACGAGACAATGCGTTGGGAAATGTAATTTGAAGGAATTACTTATAATGAGGTCCAGAGAGAGAAAGAGATGATAACATGACTAGAAGATCAAGAAACATAGATCAGGGAAAACAAATTCTAACACCACTAACTGGAGTACAGAAGTAAGAATTGGTGCATGAGTGGGAGGAGGCCTTGAAGGGTACCGATTAAGAGGGTGGGCCCTGGACCTCACTGCCTGAACCCACAGTCCAGCTCTCCCCTTTCCTAGCTTCGTGATGTGGGGCGAATAAGGTAAGTGCGTCATGGCTGGTAAGAAGTGATAAGAAAAGCCCCTATGGTGTTGTAAGCTTTGAATTAATTATTACATGTATAATACAAAATGTTTTTAAAAATCCTGCCAAATGATTCAATTTTTTTCTGCTAAGGACATGAAGATGTGGTAACTCTATTTGTTCTTCAGATCCTCGTTATAAGCTTTCCTTTGGAAGAGTTGGTTACAACTACCAGAGGGCTCCCTTTTGAACTCATGACCAGGATTGAGCTAATCATTTCCTGCTGAATTTATAACAAATAAAAGAAAATATAAAAATTTAAAAATAAACTGGACGTCTAGCAATGGAAGTTATAGCATTATAGCAGTGCATAAAAAAAATGGCAGCATCTGGTATAAAGAACAGAATAGCATAAGAGACAAGCTATATCTCCATGAGTAGGAGCTCACTGTGTCTTTTACTTTTATCAAAAGAAAAAGAAAAAAATATAGCCTACAATGTGTTATGTTTTTATTTGGAAGACAAATTATATGGGTAAGAGCTCTTTGGGGAGAAATGTTTAGTCAAATAACAGTTTTTATCCAAGAAGTTGTTTTGCTTCAATCTGTTAGCAAATAGAGGCTTCCCTTTAGATTGTGTTTTTAGGACTGTTGTACAGAGTGGCTTAAACAACAGAAATTTATTTTCTCATAATTCTGGAAGCTAAAAGTACAGGAACAAGGTGTCAGTGGGGTTGGTTTCTTCTGAGACCTCTCTCCATGGCCTCAGATACCTGTAGATGGCTCTTCTCTGTCTGTACACGGCCATCCCTCTCTGTAGCAAGTGTCTCAACCTCCTCTTATAGGGACACCAGATATATTGGACTAGGACCCACCTTAATGATCTCATTTTACCTTAATTAGCTTTTAAACACCCTATCTCCAAATACAATCACATTCAGATGCCAGAAGTTAGGACTTCAATGTATGAATTTTGGTTGGATACCATTCAGCCTGCAGTAGATTGTGCTGTACATCTAAAATGAGTAACTTAGCTGGGCAAGACTGGTTGGGTCTGACCACAAGGTGAAGCTTATCCAAACATCTACTTTGTTTTCATCGGGAGACTGGACATATGGGCCACTCAAAAAAGGATGACAGGTCCTTAGATTTAAGGAGAGGATCAGCCATTAGGGAGAAGTAGGTATGAATGCATTTGTGTGTGTGTGTGTGTGGGGGGGGTAATACATGTATGTTTTTTGTTTTTTTTTAATTGGGATAAAATATGTATAACATAAAATTTGCCATTTTAATCACTTTTAAATGCGGAATTCAATGGCATTAAGTACGTTAATATTATTGTACACCATCACCACCATCCATGTCCAGAAATTCTTCATCACCCCAAACTGAAACTTTATATTCATTAAACAATACTTCTCCATTCCTCCCTCCCCACTCCCAGCCCCTGATAGCCGCTGTTGTACTATTTGTCTCTACAAATTTAGTCAAATTCGGGATACCTCAAGTGAGGGGAATCATATCATATTTGTCCTTTGGTGCCTGGCTTACCTAACATAAATGTTTAAGGTTCATCCATTTTGTAGCATATATCAGAATTTCATTCCTTTTTAAGTCTGAGTAATATTCTATTGCATGTGTGGTTCAAATTTTACTTATCCATTCATCCATCAGTGGACATTTGGGTTCGTGGTATTCCTGGCACAGGGCTCCTAAGTCCCTTGGGATTTCCTGAGTGATAGGGCTGTCTTTTGTTATTAATAAAAAGCCCCTTTTGAGCACACCTAGGTTTATGCTAATAAGTTGATTTCAGATGGGGACTCTAGATAGCATCAGGATTGGCCTGGTGACCAGAAAAACAGATGATTAGAAGTTTGAAACTATCAGCCCCACCCATCCATCACCGGTAAAATAGCATGGAAGTTAAAACTCAATAAAAACTCTTGAACACTGAGATTTGAAGAGCTGCTAGGTTAGTGAACACATCAAGGTGCTGGGAGGTGGCGGGGGGGAGGGAGCTCAGAGAGGGCACAGAAGCTCTGCACCCCTCCTTCTGTACTTGTCCTGTGCATCTCTTCCATCAGGCTGTTCCTGAGTTGTATACCTTTATAAAAAGTCAGTAAATAAATAAAGTTTCCCTAAGTTCTGTGAGTCATTCTACCAAATTATTGAACCCAAGGAGGGGATTGTGGGAACCCCAGTTTAGAGCTGGTAAGTCAGACATATAGGTGACAACCTCAGCTTGTGATTAATGTCTGAAGTAAGGGGAGTCTTATGGGACTGAGCCCTTAAACTGTGGGATCTGATGTTGTCTTTAGGTAGATAGTGTCAGAACTACTTTACATTTGTAGGACACCCAGTCAGTGTCTTCTGAGTATTACAGAAATCCTTGATGTGGGGAAAATCTGCACCCCCACCCCCACCCCCACCACCACCATCTGGTGTCAGAAGCTTTGAAAGTAAAGAAAAATAGAGTTTTCTTTGAAAGGTTGTTTCTACCTTTTGGCTATTGTGAATAATGCTGCTCTGAACATTGGTCACAAGTATTTACTTGAGTCCCTGCTTTCAGTCCTTTTGAACATATACCTAGAAATGGAATTGCTGGATCATACCACGATTCTACTTTTTAAGGTTTAACTTTTTGAGGAACCACCGTATTGTCTTCTTTAGCAGCTGTACCATTTTACATTCCCACCAGCAATGCATGAGGGTTCCAATTCAATTTCTCCATGTTCTTTCCAACGTTGGTTGTTTTCCATTTTTGTTTGTTTTGTTTTCATAATAGCCATCTTAATGGGTATGAAGTGGTATCTCATTGCAGTTATAGTTTGCCTTTCCCCAGTGATTAATGATGTTGAGTTTTTTTTAATGTGTCCATTGACTTTTTGCATATCTTCTTTGGAGAAATGTCTATTCAAGTCTTTTGCCCATTTTTGAATTGGGCTGTTTTTGTTGTTGTTGAGTTGTAGGAGTTCCTTATATACTCTGGATGTTAACCCTTTATCAAATATTTGACTTACGAGTGTGTTCTCACACTCTGTATGTTGCTTTCACTATTAATAGTATCTTTTGACACACTTTTTCATTTTGATGAAGTGCTATTTATCTATTTTTTTATCTTTTTGCCTGTGCTTTTGGGGTCACACCCAAGAAATCCTTCCCAAATTCATTGTATGATTAAGTGCATTTTGAATGGCCTGATTCCCTAGAATGGTTTGTTATTATTTTTCTTTTTGTTTTGCAAACTGAATCAGTAGCATAATGATCACAACAAATAACAGTAAATCCCTGTGCATGTCACTTGAGTCCAAATATGCCCTGGGTGCTGTTACCAGTCCTGCCCTTCCTCTAAGATCTGTAGAAATAGACAAAGGAGTACTCTGGCTCTTAGGGGTCACATCACTCACAAAATAAATATGTTATAAATAATTACCAACATTAAAATATTTTAAAAGAACTTCAAAAACCTAGTCTAGTTTTCTCTTATAAAAGCACAGTGGGCCCAAGAGAGTGATGATAGTAATAACAGGTGACATCTATATCACATTTAAACATGCTAGATACTGTTGAAAGCATTTTGTTTTTTAATTTTTAAAATTTTTTTGTTAAAAGCATTTTAAATCTGTTAATTCATTTAATCCTTATACAACCCTTTGAGGTAAATACTGCTATTATTGACAATTTAAAGGCTATGAAATTGAAGTATAGAGACATTCAGTAACTTGCCCAGGATCACATAGCTAGTAAGTACTAGAGCCAGGATTCAAGTCCGGGCAGACTGTTTCAATCCGCGGTCTTCACCACTACATTATACTACCTCTATGTGATCAGTAATCAGAGGGGACACCACTGAACACCAAACCTATTCCTGTTTACCATGACATATATTCCAACATTTAAAAAACCCACTGTATCTTGTAGAAAAGAAAGATGTGTGGTTCAGATCTTTTTTAAATTTAAAAATAATTTTTTTCCATTTACTCAACACATAATTACTGAATGTCTACTATGTGCTAGGCACTGTTATAAATAGTTGGGATACAACAATGAGGTTTCCTGCTTGGATGGAATTTACAATCTAGAGAGGAAGAATTTACAATCTGGATAGTAAACAAACTGGTGACCATTTACTATAATATCTGGTCATGGTATGTGCTATGGACAAAGTAGTGAGAGGACACAAGGTGATGAGGAAGGATACTTTAGTTCGGGTGGTTAGGAAAGAACTCTCTGGGGAGGACACCCTTGAGCACAGACATGAGTAAGGGAGGGAGGGAACCATATGGTGAGGAGCTCTAGAGCCAGACTGATTGATTCTGTGTGACTTTGGGAAAGTTTCTGGAATTTTCTGTATATTGGGTTTTCTTATAGGCTGAAGGTTTGTGTCCATTCCAAATTCACATGTTGGAATCCTTACTCCCAATGTGCTGGTATTAGCACATTTGAGAGGTAATTAGGCTATAAGGGTGAAGGCCTTGTACATGGGATTAGTATTCATATAAAGGAGACCACAGGCTCTTCTAGCTCTTTCCACCATGTGACGACACAAGAACATGTTGGCAGCCTGCAATGTGGAGAAAGGCTCTCGCCAGCACCTGACCATACTGGCCCCCAATCTCAGATTTCCAGCTTCCAGAACTGTGAGAAATCAATTTCTTCTTCAGAAGCTACCCAGTCTTTGGTAATTTGTCATAGTATTCTGAACTGACTGAGACAGGTTCCTTTATCTGTGAAACAGAGATACTAACAGTAGTTGCCTTGGAGTGCTGCGAGGACTAAATGGTTTACCTTTATGTCATTGATTCTAAGACCTTGTTTGTTTTTCCTGTTTTAACTTCTCAGAATCAAGATGTTCTTACAGGGAATGGGGCTTACCCCTGCTGATGTCCACGCAGCAGTCCTGATAAGGTCATTGATTGGTCATGTGTTAAGACTGTTGCTGTTCTAGCTGGTCTAACAGGATACTTGCAATTGCTCCATGTTTCAGGCCACAAGCCATTCAGGACAATTTTAGGATGCAACCTGAACCCTGATTGTTGGAAAACCTTCTATGACACCTTACAGTGAGATTCCAAGAAACTCCAGTATGAAAACGGGAGAATGGGTGCTAGTGGCTTGGAACTGGGATCCTCAAGTGAAGCACTTTCAAAACTTATTGAGAAAAGACAGTCTCCAAATGCAAATGTGTTTTAAAAATGCATTAAATAACTTATTTTACTTATATTTTCCTTTTTATGTGTGAACATTTGTGATCTCTGATTTTTTAAAAAATGCATTAAAAGAAGTGCCATCTTTGATAAGCAGAGAATGAAAATTCAAAGTGCAAAAAAGCATTGTTCATATTTACTTAGCATATTTTTTCATAGTGGCTCATAAAATAATTTTATAAACAAAGCATCTTAGCACCAGTGAAATGTAGGTGAATCTTTTAGAATAGTACCTATTACTAAGTAAAAGAAGCCAGGCATAAAAGGATATATACTGTATGATTCCAACTGCATGGCATTCTGGAAGAAGCAAGACAATGGAGATGGTAAGAAGACCAGTGGTTGCCAGGGCTTGGGAAAAAGGGATGAATAGGTGAAGCACAGAAGACTTTTAGGGCAGTGAAACTACTCTGTGTGGTACTACAATGTTGGATACAAACCTACAGAAAGTACACCAAGAGTGAACCCTGATGTAAGGTACGGACTTTGGTTCAATTTATTTGAATAGTTATAGTCAAAGTAGGTTCATCAATCATGACAAATGCATCTTCTGGTGGGAGATGGTGATAATGAGGGAGGCATCCCCATGTGGTATTTGTTGTTGTTGTTGTTGTTGTTGTTTTTTAAAGTTTTTTTTAATTTATTTGACAGACAGAGAGAGAAACGAGAGAGGGAACACAAGCAGGGGAAGCAGCAGGGAGAGGGAGAAGCAGGCTCGCCACTGAGCAGGGAGCCTGATGCGGGGCTCGATCCCAGAACCCCGGGATCATGATCTGAGCTAAAGGCAGACACCTAAGGACTGAGCCACCCAGGCGCCCCCCGCCCCACCCCACCATGTGGTATCTGAGTAATCTGTGTACCTTTTGCTTAATTTTGTTGTGAACCTAAAACTGTTCAAAAAAATTTGTCTGGTCATTTTTCTCTGCTCTATTGTGTTATCCATCTCCCATCACACACACAAAATAAGTAAGTAAGCACAGGCACTGAGGAGATAGGAAAATACCTCCAAGTTGAAAAGAGAGTATTCTAAGAATTCAAGAGAGAAACTGGTGAGGAGATTTGAAAAGTGGCATTGATACCCCTCCTCCCTTCAACTTCAAGGTGGTGGATATAGGAGATGATAGTGCACGCACAGAAACTGGAAGGTTTTGGACTAGTGGAGACCTATGCTCTGCTTCTCATCTGCCCTGGGAGGTGGGGAGAACCTGTGGACTTCTTACACCATAACACCCATGGGAGTAAAATGGAGATGTTGTGTGAGGTACACAGGCTGATGAACCAGACTTGAACTCAGTTCCTTCACTCACCAATGGAGCACTGAAATCAGCAGAATGTTTCTGGGATAGCCAAGAGGACTGTGGATGTGACACTGAAGGACAGAGGAGCTGGGATGGCTGGGGGTGAGGAAAACTCCCCCATTATGTATGGTCAGCAGGCTCTGAGGACCCCCAGAAACCTAGATGCCATGTCAGAGGGAAAGAGATTGAGGAGAAAGTGTAAAGGGATAAAACAACCTAAGATGTGGAAGTTTACTCTGATTTGGCAACACTGTGTCTTGTTCTTGATGGAGTAGGGGCTTAAGGAGAAACCAAATTTAGTTCTAAGAAGAAGGGTAGTTCTAAAGATATGGCTTAAAAATTCTTACCTGCATATGCGTGTATCCTTAGAAAAGCCATTAATTTGGAAGAATTATGAATGGGGAAATAGTGTCCTTTAAATCCATAATATGAAGAAAAATTTGTTCAACTACCAAGGAATTTCCCTTACTTTGTAGTCACTTTCTTAGAGGAACATAGACAAAAGTTTTATCAAAATCATAAAAGAACAATATTAGGTTCTTTTAAATGTTGACCTTACTTCCAAAGGAAGATTCTAGATTAAACTTTTGCAATTCAGTGATGCACATACTTTTTATTGTGTTCATTGGGAGGCTGGGGGATGCCAGCCACTTTTTTCTACCATGGATTTATTGACGTACTAAAGAAATACTCAGGGAAAGTTTGTTTCCCTTTAAAAAAAAGCATGAACTCCTCCCAACTATATAGAAATTCCAGCAGAAGATTGAGGGGCACCAAGGACACGGAGATAAATAGATTAGAGAAAATTTTGTGGGATAATCTGCAGAAAGAAAAGGCTCAAATGTTGTATGTAAAAAGGGAGGAGAATGCCAAATTGTGTGATGAACGCAAGAGGATTGCAAATGGCGTGTGGGAGTTAATCCTTGAAATTCATGAGCAAGTCTGGACCTGCCCAGGAAGTCACGGATGGTTATGTCACGAAGAAAATGTTTCATTCACAATAAAGAGTTGTCATAAGCAGAACTTAAAAGAAAAATGTTATAAATCGTGGATTTTCTTAATTTTGGATTCTTTGTGATTGGCACACACAGGCTTCATTAAGAAGTCTGTGACAAAGCTTAGATGAGGCATGGACCTCTCATCTCTCATTGCCTGGAGTAGTTCTGAGCTTCCCCTCTTATTTGAATGGTAAATTTTACATATCCCAGAATCAAGAGCTGGGAAAGACAAAGACAGCTGCAAACATTCATGAGCAGCACGTCATTCCTGTCTTAGGTCCTTTGCTTCAGTAAATAAGTCCACTTGGGAGATGGCCAATGGCGGCTGTTGCTGGGACTTCCTGCAGCTGCACCAACACAAAGAAATCTTCTATTTTATTTTTTAATTTTTAATCTTGTTCTCATTTGGATTACATGCATTTGTTAGTTTAAGAAATATATTTAAGGGGAGGCTGGGTGGCTCAGTTGGTTGAGCGACTGCCTTCGGCTCAGGTCATGATCCTGGAGTCCTGGGATCGAGTCCCGCATCGGGCTCCCTGCTCAGCAGGTAGTCTGCTTCTCATGCTCTCTGTTTCTCATTCTCTCTCTCTCAAATACGTAAATAAAATCTTAAAAAAAAGAAATATATTTAAATTAAAAATCCTATGTTTGAGACTATTTTTCTATTTTGTAGTTTTCACCAGTTTTCCCAATAATGCCCTTTTCTGTTTAAGATCCAATTCAAGATCATACATTGCATGTAGTTGCCATGTCCGCATAGTCCTCTCCAATCTCCATGACAAGAATTTTTAATAACTGAAACATTTTCTAAAGATTTTATTTATTTATTTGAGAGAGAGAGAATAAGAGAGAAAGAGAGAGAGCACGAGCAGGGGGAGAGGCAGAGGGAGAGGGAGAAGCAGACTCCCCACTGAGCAGGGAGCCTGACATGGGGCTCAATCCCAAGACCCAGGGATCATAACCTGAGCTGAAGGCAGACGCTTAACCGACTGAACCACCCAGGCGCCCCTGAAATTTTTGATATGTTTCCTAATCTACATAAATTAAAAACAAGAGGATAAAAAGCCCACAAGTTAGATATGGCTATTACACATGTCGAGAATGATTGAGGAAAAGTGATGAAGTATCTTAAACTGAAGACATCAATAACTTTACACTGAATGAAATTCAACTCTTATCATGCACAGTCCTGTGAGTTTTGAGAAACACATCCAGTTGTGCAACCATAGCAACAAAGGTATGGAACAGCTCCAGTAGGCACAAGAATTTCTTTATTCTGCCACTTCAGAGTCACGTCCTTAAAACACCCAGCCACACTCTCCCTCAAAACACTCAGCCCATGGCAACTACTTTACTGACATAAAGTTATTTGCATAGTCCCTTAATATCTCTTAATATCTGTAGAACGTGTAGTGATGTCACTGTTCCCATTCCCAATACCGGTAACTTGTGACTTCCCTTTCTGATCTGTTGTACTGGAGATGCATCAGTTTTACAGATTTCAAAAAATCAGCTTGTGATTTTATTGATTTTCTCTCCTGTTATTCTAAATTTTATATTTCGTTGATTTTTGTACAGATCTTAATTATTTCCTTCTTTCCTTGTTGGTTTAACATGTTCTTTTTCTAATTTCTTAAGATGGAAGTTTAGCTTGTTGATTAGGTTCTTCTTCTTGTCTACTAAACATTTATTTCTAGCAATATCAAGTACTGCTTTAGCTATGTTATATACATTCTATACACTGTGTTTTACTTTCATTCATTTAAAAATATTTTCTATTTTTCACTGAGTCTTGCCCTTTGAGGCATGGGTTACTTAGAACTGTGTTGTTTAATTTCCAAATTTTTCAAGCTCTTCTAGGTATTTTTCTGTTCATTACTAGTTCAATTTCTGAATGATAACATGTTTTGTGTGATTTCAATTATTTTTAAATGCATTAAAAATTCAAGTTTGTGGGGCACCTGGGTGGCTCAGGCTCAGAGTCTGCCTTCGGCTCAGGTCATGATCCTCGACTCCCAGGATGGAGCCCCAAGCCCCATGTCAGGCTTCCTGCTCAGTGGAGAGTCTGTTTCTCCCTCTCCATCTGCCCCTCCCCCTGCTCATGCTCTTTTTCTCTTAAATAAATAAATAAATAAAATCTTAAAAAAAAATAAAATTCAAGTTAGTTTTATGGATAAACAATTTTATAGAAAATAGTCTATTGTGGTGTACTTCCTCCTGCACTTAAAAATAATGTGTATTCTACTCTTGTTGGAAGGAGTGTTCTGTTAATATCAGTTAGGTCAGGTTTGTTGATAGTGTTGTGCTGTTTGTATCTTCTCTATCCTTACTGGTATTTATTATTTATTTGTTTTATCAATTACTGAGAAAGAAGTATTGAAGTTACCAACTGTAATTGTGGATTCATCAATTTCTTCTTTATTTTGCCAATTTTTTGCTCCAGGTATTTCTAAAGTCCCATTGTTAGGTTCATATACATTGAGAATTGTTATATCTTCTTGATAAATTGACCTCTTCATCATTATGTAATCATGTCTGTCATTATCCCTGGTAATATATTTCTTGTTCTCAAGTCTACTTTGTCTGATATTTATCTTCTCCAGCTTTCTTTGGATTAGTGTTATCTATTTTTCATTTTCTTACTTTTAACCTATGTTTAAAATTAGTTTTTTTGCAGAGAGCATAAAGTTGAGTTGCTCACTTATCCATTCTGATAAACTCTTCTAGTTGATATGTTTAGACTACATATGTCTAACATAATGACTGTTATATATGTTTAAGTAAAACCTACCATTTTGTTTGTTCTTTTCTACTTGTTCCATGCATTCTTTGCTCCTCTTTTTCCCACTTGTTTTGGATTGAGTATATTTTCACTTTCAATATTATCTCCACTTTGGGTCTATTATTCACAAATCTTTTTAAACAATTTTATTTTTAGTGCTTGTTCCAAGGTTTATGATATTTATCATTAATAAAGCATGTTTCTCTGGGGCGCCTGGGTGGCTCAGATGGTTAAGCATCTGCCTTCGGCTCAGGTCATGATCCCAGTGTCCTGGGATTGAGCCCCATATCGGGTTCCTCGCTCAGTGGGGAACCTGCTTCTCCCTCTCCTTCTGCCTCTCCCCCTCCTTCTGCCTCTCCCCCTGCTCATGATCTCTCTCTCTCTGTATCTCTGTGTCTCAAATGAATAAATAAAATCTTTGAAAAAAAAAATAAAGCATGTTTCCCTAAAATAATACTCTACTACTTCAAGTATTATTTAAGAACCTCATAGCACATGCTCCCAATTCCCTCCCATATTTGATCTTGCTGCTGTCATTCATTTTTCTTTTACGTGTGCCATGATGCATTCACTGTTAATTTTAGTTTGGACAGCCAATTATTTTTTTTAGAGTGATTAGAAATAAAAAGAAAACTTTTATATTTATTTTTATTTTCACCATTCCCAAAGACTTCATTCTTGTGTACATTAAAGTTTCTCTCTGATAGTATCTTCCTTTTGCCTGAAGAGTTGTCTTTAGCATTTCTTATAGTACAAGTCTGCTAAAAAGAATTCTCTTGGCTTTTGTTTACTAATTCTTTCCTCAGTTGTATTGATTCTCTCGATGGTTCCATTAAAATTGTTTTTCATCTCTGTTACCCATTTTTTTTCAAGCATTTCTATTTAGCTTCCTCTTTCACTTCAATTCTCTGGGTTGATGACATTCCACATCTATTCATGTATGTTGTCCATCTTTTCACCTAGAGTCTTTAATATACTAATCATTGTTAATTTAAATTGATGCCTGATGATTTCAATATTGGGGAATCTCTGGGTCTGGTTCTATTAATTGCCTTCTCTCTTGGCAGTGGTTGTTCTATCTTTTTGCATGCAGGATGTGGTATGTAGAACAGCGGAGAGTGAGGCCAATATTATTTATGTCTGCAAATAGGAATACCTCATCTTCTGCTGGTGTTTGACTCAACATGGTCATAAATTCAGCTGGTTTCAATTTTGTTCTTGCTTCTGGGCACCAGTTTAATTCTTATGGTATTACCTTGTGCTAAAGGTGGAAGTTGGTTTGCCAGATGGTTTTATCAATGTTCCTGCTCTACCCTCAGCTTTAGGCCTTCCTTGTGTACCTACACACCAGAGAAGTTGTCTCTCCAACACTCTTGCCTTTCGCTCAGCAATAAACTGCTATTCCTAGTTACCTGATGGTTGCTGGCATGGTATTGTTAGTGGGGTGTGGGGGATACTCTTTGTTGCCCTACTTCTGCCCCATTCTTGGGCAGGCCCTACATTCAAGGGTCTTAGAGTTGGAGCTTTCTTGGCGATCTTGCCCTTCCCCCAAAGTAGGTAACCTCAAATAGTCTGGGCCTAGTTCAGTTTTCTAACCCTCCTGTAGTCATGGAGTTTTTTTCTTTTCCCTTCCCCCAGCTGAAATAGATCTTCACCTACACCCTGGGGGCAAGAGGGTTTGCTACCCCTCCACTGACAGCTTAAATATTTGTTCCTTAGAAGACAAGGGTCTGGACAGGATTTTGTGCTTTTTCCATAGCAGTGCCTTCTCCACTGTCCAGGCTCTCAAGAAAAGTTAGGATTTTGTTGGGTATTTTTGAATCTTCTGTTGTAAGATAAGAGCAACATTCTTTTCAGCTTATCTATGTCCCAGATGGAAACCAGTAAGTCTCCAGATATAGAATTTTTTATTGTTCTTTTGTTTCTTTGTTTACAAATTTAGCCCATGATCACTATTAAAAGTTGCAGCCACTTAAAAAAAATTAAGTTAATTAGAAATAATTTCACACAAATACAACTCCTTCAGGATTTATTTTTCCTGGCTCAATTATTAGCTTTGGAGAAAATGGTTATAAATTTGAACTAAGGTGTAATAACTCCGGACCTCAGGGTAAGGTGTTAATGCAATATTGGGTAAGAATCTGGACATGAAAACGTACTACCTCATGATGGACAGGTTTCAGTCTAATGGTATGGAATGAGTGTTCAGTAGTGAACCATATGGAAATGATCAAAGCATCAGTGCTCATGAACATAAATTTCTTAGTTCTCTCTATCTAAATGTATCTGAAAGTAGAACTCCTTCCCTGTTGTATCTCTAGCACCTGGAACAGTGCCTGGCACATAATGGTCACTCCATAATTTTTTCTATGAATAAATTAATGACTGAGAAAGTCCTGTGTTTCTTGCACAATCAATTCTGAAGTTTCAAGGAGACACTGGACTTTCTGCTGTTTATAAGAGTATATGAGAGTTTCAGTCATTAATTGAAGAGATAAAACTAAAATTAAAATTACAAATTATATCTCAGGCTGGTAAACAAATAGTGTAGTTGTTTTTCTTTAATTAAGATTCTTGCTGCTTTGTAAACTTCACTTTCGACCCTTTATTTGTTTTGGACAAATTCCAACCAAAAAGAAGCAAATAAGGGAAATTAACTTAGAAAATAGGTGGTGGAATAAAAATTTTAAACGAAGCATGATGAAAGAGTAATTCACCAAAAAGTATAATTAAATACCTTCTATTTGTTTAGCTTTATGCTAGGCACTGTAGAGTGCAGGTGCAAAAAAGTACCGGAAAGAGTTTCATCAAATAGCTACAACAGAATTGGACAGAAGTTGATAGAGAAATAAATCAAGAGGAAAAAAAGCCAGATCTGCACAGACATGTGCCTTATTGATAAAAATTTTAAAAATTCAAAAAGAATTAGACAAATAAGAAGTTAAACAAAGCAACTGAGACCCATCATCTATGAACCTTCTAAGACTCCAAACATAGGGATTTAGTGATCATTTTAAGTCACCAAAGAATTTCCAAAAATATTGATCTACAGTAATTATTACCTTTTCTCTGGCTAACCTACCTCTGAGAATCTAAAATATTCTCTAACAATAAGTTGTGTTTTCATCTAATTTGTTTTTCCCAATAAAAAATAAAAATGTCAGTTTCTGTGCTGCCACCTTAACCTACTGTCACAGTCAGACTATGTTGCCTTAGCAACTTCACAAAATAAAATGTGCTGCCGTATCTACCTGTGATGTCATAGCAGATGGCCTTGTCTTGGCAGCAGAATGAAATGGTTGCTCTCTCCTTAGCTATTTTAGCTATTTTTTCTGGACTGTCTCAGCAAAATTATTCATAGGAAGGATCACACAATCTCTATTTTGAATGTGGTATTCTTTTAAGTATTAGATTGTTCTAGAGTCCTTCATCTTTCTTCCTTCATGTCAGTCAGTCAAAGCAGGACTGGAATATAGCGGGTCCCTGGGCTTCTGCAGTTGACCCTGTTTGTTACTTACACAGCATCCATTCCTTCCTTCCTCCTTCCTAATTTTGTTTAGGTAACCACTCCTTGCCACTCCCTGAAAGTTGTATTTGTGACTTCAGAATAACTTAACTTACCTGCACTCCAGAAAGGGATCCTAATAACTAAACCAAGTATAGTAATTCTACCCCATAGTGAGTAATTTATTCAGGGACCCAGGTTTAAGCAAAACAGTACACAGGCATTTCCCTGTAACTGTATTGATACAGGACTGAGCATATGACCAATTTGGCTCAGTCAGATTACAAAGAAGAATTTCCATTCCAGGTTTGGAGGAAAGAATCTCTTTCACTGGTTAGACAAGAACCAAGAATTCTTTTTGCCATAACTACAGTGAACAAACGTGGGATGCAAGCCCAACCCAAAACTGACACCTAGGGAAGGACAGAGCAGAGAGAGGAGCATAGTAATAGAGGCAGAGCCCTTGACCGTGCCTCGCTTGCAGACTGTCCCTTTTTATCATACAATATAATGCATCCTATCATTGTTTAACACAGTTTAGAATTTAGAGCCAGAGTTTCTTACAACCAGGAGAGGAAGTGAGTGGGGCAGAGGGAAAGGGAAAGAGAATCTTAAGCAGTCTCCATCCCAGCACGTAAGCCTGATGCAGGGCTCAATCTCACAATCCTAAAATCATGACCTGAGCCCAAATCAAGAGTTGGACAGGTGCTTAACTGACTGAGCCACCCAGGCGCACCTAACCAGGAGCATCTTAATTCATACAGTTTTAGTATCTAGTAACAAATATGTGATCTTGGATATACCCCTTCCTGTCTTTGGAATTTAGCTCTTCCATTGAACAATTAAGGGTTTGGATAGGAGTCCTCTAAATTGTCCTAATTTTCTAAACTTCAATGTCTAAAAGGTAAACCACAGTTCTGGGCACCAACCATGTCATTTTTAAAACAATATAAGAAGTCAAGTGGGCAGTTAAGGCCCAAAGTTTAGGACAAAAGACACTACAAAGTATGACACATTTTAAGAACAATGAGCCTTCAGAAGTTTACCTGAAGGACTCAGGGGGAGGCACCAAAACTGCCCCAACTGTAGTTGTTACAAGAAGAACCAAGAAGAGGAAAAGGTAGTGAGTGAACCTTTTGAAAAGTACACAGTTTGCAAAGAGTGGCTGTTTTCTTCCTCACTATCACCTGTGGAGGAGGGGTGGCCAGTTGCTTCAGAGCTCGGGGGCCTCTGGTAGACTAGCTCAAAAAGATTGGGGGTGCCTGCAATGAGGGGAGACCTGAATTTATTCCCCAGTTAGAAATCTGCATGGCTGGCGGTTTATTAATCAGTCCCTTTATCACCATGAACAGAGGAATAGTGAACGAGAACACAGCGGGGCTGAAAAGGGGACCAGAGTGAAGCAGCCTGCCCTGCGGATACCCGAGATCCCTGTGTGTGGCACCAAGAAAGGTTTTTGGGCTTAACCTGGGCTGTGTGTTGAATCAGGGAGGCCAAGCAGGATGGAGTACATTTTGGGAGGCCTGGGGGAATGGGTAAGTGGAACAAAGGCTGGGTTTCCCAAATCATGGAACTGTGTAGACAGGAGACGTTCTGCCGTCTAGAGTGAGGACTTGAACTTCTGCTGCATATCGCACCAGGGCTGCCTTAACGCACATGAAACAGTAAATGTTTATGGAAGGAAGGTAGGAAAGGAAGAAATGAGTTGATGAGTTCTCTTTTGTGCAGTACTATGCCCCCTTGCATAATTACACACCCATACACAAGTTTTTGAGGAAAAGGAGGTATGCGCAAGCTCCTATTACTCTTCTTCACAACATTATAGCTCGGAAACACTCATTTTCAGGCTCTGACCCCCTTCCTACTTCTTTCACTTCAAGTCTTGCTACTCCTTTATACACACCTGGAACTCTTGGTATACTGGACCCACTTGCTGCTCCTGATGTACTCCGTGTCCTCTCACGTTCCCTTGGGCCTGAGCCCTAATGCCTTCTCTCTTGGTCTGTCTGGCAAATTCCTTCTCCACTATTAAGAAGAGATCTTGAAGGCTTTCTTGACTGTCTCTTACAAGATTTGGGTCTTCCAGGATGTCTTGTGTATCTCTTCTCATTAATCTTTACTTACTTCCTGACTCACGTATACTTGAGGTCTCTTACGTAATCTAAATTTGGTATTTTTCTTACCTTGAATTAGTACCATTTACATTCCTCTGTATTTGTTTGCAATGAACATTTTTCCACTGCTTACTTCCTA
Source organism: Phoca vitulina (assembly GCF_004348235.1). Taxonomy (NCBI): domain Eukaryota; kingdom Metazoa; phylum Chordata; class Mammalia; order Carnivora; family Phocidae; genus Phoca; species Phoca vitulina. Next base: position 47,638,552 of record NW_022589705.1, on the reverse strand, counting down.
CTGTTCTGCCATAATAAAGTTATTTGGAATTCAAATTGCATTCTCCAAGGTGTTATCCACACTTTCTACTCTGGAAAAATATTGACAGAGCTGCCTATATAGTGAAATCCTGTTATTTTTATAGATAGGAAGGTTCTTTAAAGATTATCTAATCAACATCTTTGTTTCAATGATTAGGAATCTGAGGTCATTAGAGGTGAAGTTACTTCTCCAAATTTATAGAGCTGCTTTATAGTAAAACCAAAACACAAACCCTGATATCCCAATAGAGAGGAAGGTGTGATGGGTTATTTTCCCCCCGGTACTAAAGGCAAAGCCAAACACACCATCTTAAATTGAACTCACTCATGATTCTATGACAAAATTACTAAGCGTCAGCTGAGTAATCTCACACTGATTTCAGAACCTCTGGTCACAGCTTTGAGCACAGGAAACTCCAAGCCAATAAATGACATGTTTAGGCAGGATCATAACATGTGTCAGAAAAGATAGGGTTAATACAGGACAAGGTAACTAGCCAAAAATGTTATGTACTCCCTGCATCATTCTTAGAATTTGGGGTTCTTTTTTTTTTAATTTTTTTTATTGTTATATTAATCCCCATACATTACATCATTAGTTTTAGATATAGTGTTCCATGATTCATTGTTTGTGCATAACACCCAGTGCTCCATGCAGTACATGCCCTCTTTAATACCCATCACCAGGCTAACCCATCCCCCCACCCCCCTCCCCTCTAGAACCCTCAGTTTGTTTTTCAGAGTCCATCGTCTCTCATGGTTCGTTTACCCCTCCGATTTCCCCCCCTTCATTCTTCCCCTCCTGCTACATTCTTCTTCTTTTTTTTTCTTTCTTAACATATATTACATTATTTGTTTCAGAGGTACAGATCTGAGATTCAACAGTCTTGCACAATTCACAGCGCTTACCAGAGTACATACCCTCCCCAGTGTCCATCACCCAGTCACCCCATCCCTCGCACCCCACCCCCCACTCCAGCAACCCTCAGTTTGTTTCCTGAGATTAAGAATTCCTCATATCAGTGAGGTCATATGATATACAATGGAATATTATGCAGCCATCAAAAGGAATGAGATCTTGCCATTTGCAACAACGTGGATGGAACTGGAGGGTATTATGCTGAGCGAAATAAGTCAAACAGAGAATTTGGGATTCTTAAAACTGGAAGGGACCCTACAAGTCACTCAGAGAAGTGTCTTCTATGTGTCAAGCATTTCAATAGACCATCGACATGCAGAGTCTTATTTATTCATTACAAAACAAACAATGTTGAGGAAAGTGTTAACTTCTGTTTTTAAGATGGCAGAACTTGGGTTCAGATAAGGTAAATTCTTTACTCAAATTTAAAGCCAAGAAGTTATAGAGCTGATCTACAAACACAGGTGTGCCCAGCCCCAAAACCTTAACCTTTTGTACCTAAATCAGATTTATTTCCTCCAATTACAGGATTCTCTTTTACAGATTATAGGGAGTCGGGTCCCCATCTTCATCTGGAACAACATAGCCTGGAGTGGATTCTGTTTTGAGAGGCAGCTCTTTCTATTTGACTAGCTCTGAGTTTTCTTCCTAATTCTTGACCCCCAAATTTGCCTACCAGAAACTTCCACTGAGTCGTTATGCAGCTTTTTGGAGCAAACCTAAACAAGCTAATTCTTTGTAACTCCACTTTTCCCCAACTCCTGTTATTCTCCCCAACCCTGAGCCTTCATTTCTTCAGAGAAAACATCCAGTATTCTCTTAACTCTTCTCTATAAGACTTCCCTCCCAGGCTACTTCCCAGGTGGCACTTCTTGCACCTTATATTTTATAATTGCCAGTGTCACTGTTGAAGCACAGCACCCAGAACAGGACACAATACCCCACTTGTAGTCTGTTTTCAACTTGTTACAGGGGGTATTAAGTTTCAATGAATGCAGTCAAAGTTTATTAGCTTTTCATCAGGATCTTAGCACACTAAGGACAGATTTTCTGAGCACCCTCTACAAGGCTTGAGAACACTCAAGAAACTCTCAAAAACGAAGCCAACAACACTTAAGATTCATCCCATTAAAAAGAAACACTATTAACATGCAGTCAAATGGAGCTGAACTGGATCTCAAGTCCCAACATTAAAGACTGTTACAGGAAATTACAAGCTACTCAGCCCTGTGTTACTTTTGTTCAATTAGTCATAGAGCTGAGTTATACTTGGTAGAACTTTTGCCAGCATCTGTGCTGAGATGTGCATTGACCTTCATCTGATGCCATTTCTATGAACACCCCAGTTATTGAAACCAGGGCATAAGAATAATAGAACCACAAATTCCAGACTGGGTCACCATATACTAAGAAATTCAGTTTCTTCTTCTGACTGCACATTTTAAGAATGCTTTTTACTTTAATGGGTTCCCAGGTTACCTGTTGGATCCTTCTCTCCAACACAAGAGAGAGTCAGCAACAACCTAGAAAATCATTTTTCTCTGTCCTCAATAATCAAGAAAGAAAAGGGGTAGTCAAAGAAATTTTCAATCGACACTGAATAACACACATCTTTTACACTGTTAGTGCAGAAGCAATGTGTTATAAGAAAAATATATCTTTTGGATGTCACAGCTAATCAATACTGTTTGTATGTTTGCAGTAGATACAAGGCTCAGCTAGATTGTAAACAGCATAAAAGCATTTCTGTCTTTATTTTTTTTTTTTTAAAGATTTATTTATTTGAGCGAGAATGAGAGAGAGAGAGTACATGAGAGGGGGGAGGGTTAGAGGGAGAAACAGGCTCCCCGCCGAGCAGGGAGCCCGATGCGGGACTCGATCCAGGGACTCCAGGATCACGACCTGAGCCGAAGGCAGTCGCTCAACCAACTGAGCCACCCAGGTGCCCCAAAGCATTTCTGTCTTTAGCATCATGTTGCACACATGGCAGATAATGCTGTATACATTTGCATGAATAAGTGAATGAAAATAGAATCAAACCTACAAATGGTTGACATTGGCTTGAATCATTAGGTTTGAGTGTTTCCTTGGTGGGGTCTTTAGAGCCTCTTTCAGTGAGCTGGCCTTTAGATTTTTGATGTCATTGCTTACTAGTAATGCCTATAGCCAGGGTCCCAAGACAAAGTCAGATTCCTCAGCTTTATGTTCTTTCATAATTTAGTTGGGTGAATGAGTGAACTTTCTCCACACATATGGTTTTATTCTTCTATCTTGGGAGAGATGATATGATCAAAAAGAATATTTTCCATCTGGTCCAGACACAGACTTTCCAAGCTAATAAAATAGGCCTTATCTTATGAATAGGTTTAGGAAGAGGTCAGATGTTTTTAACAGTATCCTGACAGGGTTATTATTTTGTAAGGAATAAGGTAAAAAGTTACAGTAATAGGACAAATGCATTATCCTCCTAACTCATAAGAGATACAAATTATCTTAGAAGAAAATAATATTTATTTTGGGAAGAGTGTTTGCTCTTAGGTAATTTGTGATGTGATCAGATCTTGTTGATATAGAGAATAATTTGAAAGCAGAAAATGCACGGTCTTTCTCACAGAATGAGACCTTGTACCTTTCCATTTGTAAGATATCAAAACCTGGGCTAAGAAAATCCTTTCGTGTCCAGGTAAAGATATGAGCTAAGATAAAGAACCGGGGCCTTGTTCTCAAGTGTAGATCTTCACACACACACACACACACACACACACACCCTCTACCACATAGCAGAGTAAGGAGAATCACAGGGGAGAAAGTAGGGTGGGTGAGGGAACCTTTTATACCAGAGCTATGATAGCACTTACATTGTGTAATTTTATTTATTATTTGACTATTTGGCTAATGCTTATTTCTACACACTGAGCCCCTCTGCACTGCTCCCTCTTGCATGTCTGGTTCCTAGCCTGATGACTAGCATGTAGTAATTTCAGTATTTAAATGAATGAAGGTTAAATACATAAATGAAAAGCTTCCTTTCTCAGTAAAAATAAAACCCATAGTCTTCCAGGTTGGAACCAGGAGGAGAATCTTTCAGGGGTGAGGGGTGGCTGGTGAATCAGCCTATATCTGTCCCGGGGACTCATCTTTCCCTTCAGGGTCTATCACTCATTGTCCCCGACATCTCCATGCTGGCCTACACCCACCCTCTTCACACTCTTGTCCAAGCAGGGACACTGGACCTCTCTCTTAATATCTCTTATTCCAGATGAGCCAGAACTAGAACATCCAAATAAAATTTAATTAAAGACTCATGGATAATAAAGAGGAAATAAACACAGAGTCCCAGGAGTTTCAAAAGTCCAGTTTAAAGAGCTTTTTTTGAAATTTTGAGTGGTCTAGAAATAAATTATCTGGTAGATTACAATGAGATAAAAGAAACCTAAATAAGTTAACATCTGTTTCTTAAAAAATACGAAATTGGGCTTGTAAATGTTATAACCATGAAATATTCCAGAACCCAGAATACCATACGGTCCAATTTTCTGTATTTTCAAGGGAATGCAAAAATATGAAAAGAATTGTCCACCATAATACAGAACTAGTGAAAGAGATAGAACTGAAATTCAGTCCTCTTGATATCTAGTCCTGTTCTTTGGTCACCCAACTTAATGTTAATTATCAACTGCCAGACTCTTAAGGTCCCCACGGGCCCTAATCACTGAAATCTAAAATTGATTATAAATCAAATTAATTCTACTTGTGATATTTTTATTAAAATATGCTTTATCTTCTTAACTTCCTATTGTTTTGTAACTGGAGATGTAACCCAGTACATTAAAGAAATCTTGATAGTTGCTGTTATCTGATGAATTGTTTGTAAGGTAGTAAGAAAAGAGGAGAAAGGGTAGTTGCTTGTTTAGAAAAAGAGTTCAGAGATCACTGCAACTTCTCTTTCAATTTTTAGATGGAGTTTTGTGGATAATTCAGGAGACAATCACATTCAGGAGGTGATCACGTAAGAAATGAATGGACTAAATTGTTCTGGGCCAGTGGAGTGATGGAAGAGGTATTCAAGGATGGATTAAGATGATGACACAAAGGGAATGTTGAGTAAATTTGCCTGGGAGGAGCAAGGAGAATGGGCAGAAGAGATGGAGATAAAGAAAGTGAGGTAGTTAATTTCCCTAGAACGTCTGCCTAGAAGCTTTCCAATTCTTTCAGGTAGCCAACTGACCTCCATTAGATTGTTCACCTGGAACTGGAATTTGCACCATCAGTCTGTATCTCCAGGTGTACTGCAATCAGCAATGACTGCTTTGCTAAGTTCTTGGATGAACAATTGCTAATGAGCAAGCTCAATCATAACACTAGAAGAGAGAAATGAAAATAATGATGTACATATGCAGAAAACTTCTGCCAAAGCAGCATTTGGACTAAACTATAGAAAAATGTTATCATTTCTCAACGGGATTAGACCACACCATATGATAAAACCTTCACAGACAAGAGGGCAGGCATGGTCATTAGGACAGGACGATGGAAAACTAAGTCATCTGCAGAGCCTGGAGAAGGCTATAAAGTGCAATGTTGAAGGACTGAGCAAGTTTGGATGTGATTTTGACAAGCATGAGAATCAAAGAGTTCTTATCAGTGGGGTGGAGCATGTCCCTGGGAGTTATCATAGGAAAGGGGAAGACGCCAAATCTGAGTTATATATTGGACCTAGCCTGTAGGCTGTTACTAGACATAACTAGAGGGCTAGGCAGAGAACCAGGGCAAAGCATCTTGGAGTTCTATGGCCTGGGACAGCCTCAGGAGTGTTGAAGGGAAATACTTGGGACGTACCAGGGCATTCAGGGTTTATTCAGTGTACCAAGACTGAGTCTATGGCACCAAAGGTCATCTACCTTTGGTGCACTAGATAAGAAGAGTGATTTGGAGATTACAAGCATTGATTTTAAATCCTGGCTTTGCAGCTTACCAGCTATGGGGCCTTGGGGCATAAATTAATTAAGCTACTTGAACCTCACTTTCCCCATTTGTATAATGAGATAATGCCTAACTCACGGGCCTTATCAAGAAGATTAAAGGAAATACTATTTTAGCTCATAGTTCAGTATGTTCATGTCAGTGTTCAGCAAATGGTCAATACATTATTTTAATTATTTTTTACTGATGAGAGCAAAAGTTGCTAATATGCCTGTGGCCCTAGCCAGGACTGACAGGAACCAGGTGAGCTTGCCTGGCAGAGCTGGCATGAGCTCTAGATGAGCAAGACAAGGAAACTGAGGAATTTAGAGGTGCAAGCTGGGTCTCAAACATCAAGGGGGCCACCTTTGATGGAGTCTATTTAGTTAATTCCTTCTTAAAGTTAGTTGCCAAAAATAGAGTACAGAAATTTCATGTCCCAGTCTCTGCAAAGTTTTATTGTTTTAAGAATCAAACAAGGTCCAAAGTTAACATTTCAGTTCAAGGCTGTACTGGATACGGCTTACTCCATAGAGATGAGCCATTTAAACCACTGGAACATATGAGTATATTCTAACTGCAGAATATGCTAAAAAACACTTGGATAAGAATTTGTTTTGTTGGGGCGCCTGGGTGGCTCAGTCGTTAAGCGTCTGCCTTCAGCTCAGGTCGTGATCCCAGGGTCCTGGGATTGAGCCCCACATCGGGCTCCCTGCTCAGTGGGAAGCCTGCTTCTCCCTCTCCCACTCCCCCTGCTTGTGTTCCCTCTCTCTGTCAAATAAATAAATAAAAATCTTTAAGAGAATTTGTTTTGTTAAGTAGTTAAGCAGTTGCCCTGTAATCCTGTTCAGACTATCAATTGACATGGCAAAACCTTACTCCAGATAATGGAGAAAATACAGCTCAGTCCAATTTATGCCTATACCCTCACAAATCTGTGGGATCTGAATAAATGAGACTTTACTGTGTCTGAGAATATCAGGGGGTTTCCCAAGAGATTTACAAATATAAGTCAAAGTTAACTTCACAGTTACTAAGGATTCCTATCTCCCTGTCTGTTGTGAACATGGAAGTACAGTGTAAATGTAATAATCCTGATAAGAAAAGTCATTTTTAGCTTAATTTAGTAAAGAAAGAAAAAAACCCAGTGGCCAGGGCTCTGTTCCAAACCCTTTCTGAAATGCATAGAGTTGTAGACCTTTACCTCTGCCCAAGAGAAATCCAAGATATGGAATTTATTTATCCATCCATTCAACAAAAAAATTGAATTGAGCGTCTACGGCACTGGGGAGACTGAAGTGAGTACAAAAGATAAAGTGCCTGCCCTCATGGAGCTTCAATTCTAGCGCAGGGAGACAGAAAATAAATACATAAATGCACATACACATATACTATAATTCAGGTAGAGATAAAAGGAATTAGGGAAAAAAAATGTAGCAGAATAAGGGCTGGGAGATGAATGGGAGAAGATGCTTTTATAGACAGCGTGTCAGGGGCAGGCTCTCTATGGAGGGGACTGGTGAACAGAGACCAGAATGAAATGAGGAAGTGAATCTAGCAGAAGCCAGGCCGGGCAGGGTCCTCTGCGACATTCCATCAACCCTTTTGCCCCCCAATCACAGAGGCTTCTTCCTTGTCAGCAATGCCACTTTGAGACTTGGGGACATGACTTCTGTTTCCTCCAAAGATGCAGCAAGAACACAGCTCCTATCTGCCCTGTATCTACCACCTTTGCCACCACCAATTTCCATCACTTTCTACTGCCAACACTATTTTAATACTAATGGCCTGTCCCTATGGATTTAGCAGCTCAGCTTTTTAAGTACCCTAGATAGTTAAGTGTCTGTTTCTTATGAGTCTGGGTAAAAGGAAATAAAAACATATGCAAGAACCAATTTAGGTAGCTTGAAAAGTCTTTTATATCAGGAATTTTTCAAGCTTGTTTTGATAGCAGAAACCCTTTTCTCAGACAAGATCTTATGTAAATAGATTATATAGTATAAAACAGAAAAAAGAAGAACTGTTCTTCTTTTCTCCAGGTGGGCTGGAGGTCTCAAAGATGGGACTGCTCACAAATTCTTAGACCATCCTCAAAGCCCTAGGAGGAAGTCTCCTTGGAACAAATAGAAAGAAGATGAAGTTCACAGATGGTGGGGGGTTTTTGTTTGTTTGTGTTTTTTTAAAGATATTCAACATTCATTCTTTGAGTTTCTGGCAGTGCAAGGCACTGCCCAATAAATTGAGGGCAAGAGTCAAGAGTCAAAAAGAGATAAAAAGAAATAATGTATTGGTCATATTCTGAAGGAGATAAGATAGTGAGATATAATGGTTAAAAGTATGAGGTTTGAGTCAAATACTTTCAAAGCTCAGTTCTTAGCTGTGTGGTCTTAAAGTTAACCAACCTTACTATGCTTCAGTTTCTTCACATGTGCAATGAGACCTATTGATTTGGTCCTTCATCACATGTATTAGTTCCTGCCAGGAGATTATCTCCAAACATTATGGCTAAATCACACTCCTCCTCCAACTAAGCTCCACTGGATTGAAAAATAAGGAAATAACAGTGAGCTCACTTTATGAGAATGAGGAATCAAGGCAGAGTATTCTGGTGCCCAGTGGATGACCCCATACTGGACCTATTCTGTTGTCATTCCTGGACTCTAGTTACCTCCTGTCTTAAGAAGTTATCCAGATGGAAGAGTTGGGCCTTTCACATGTTAGAGGAGATCAAGGCCACTGTCCCTGACTTGAGTTCCTTTGCAAGGCTTGGTTTCAAAAATAAGTTTCTGGAAAGCAAAGTTCTCAATCTACTCAAAGCCCAATGTCCCCTGTGCCAAGTCTGCCTTCCACAGTCCCAGGCTGGTGGAGGGACCACAGAGAGTACTTGCATGGTTGGGTGGTCCTGCATTTTCAGCAACATCATTCACGCATCAGATGCATTTCATTCTGGCGCCACGTAGAGGCCCTTTTCCCTTTGATATCAGGAATAAACTAGTTCCTTGATAACCAGCACGAAGTCTGCCCACCTGGTGCTGATAGAGGAAGGGAAAAGGCTTTCAGGCCTGTGGGGGCCTGTGGGAACACAGTGTGTGGGCAAGTATGCCCATGTACGGGGAGTAGCTAGGGGTAAGAGATGAATGCTGAAACGGGCCTCTTTTGTCAATATGCTTATTTTATAATGATGAGCGTATTAAATAAAAGTATGCATATAAAGTACCAACACAGTGCCTTGCATATAGTAAACATTCAGTACATGGTGGCTGCTCTTCTAATCGGCAACCATGAAGCAGACCTGCATTGGTCAGGAGTCATCTGAGAGCAAGAAGCAGAACCCCACTTCAAAACACCTTAAACGAAAGGGGAGTTTTTGTATGTATCGGGAAACACAGAAGTCAAAAAAATCAGAGAGGAGCACATAATACAAAATAGTTTCATGGATGTTGGAGGCTGAGAGGACAAAAAGGGAACCCTGAGCTAACACAGAGATGGTAGCTGCCGAAAGGGGCTCCCTCCCCCAGCTGGGGCACAAAGCCAAAGGGTAAGCTTCCAGAACCATGGATCTCTGAGAAGTGGCTCTGTGGACCCACTGCTCAGACCTTTGAGGAAGGGGCAGCTTCCACCCCAGCTACTGTTGGTTCCTCTGAGGGGCTGTGATGAGTTAGCAACTGAGAGCAGCCAACTGCCACCACCAGGAAGACACTGATGATATCAGCCAGAAAACAGAAAGGAGGCCCCTGCTCTTCTCTTTGGGCCTCTTCTCCCTCCAGTGCCTCCTGTAAGCCAACAAGAAGCCAGCTGGCAGAGGGTTCTGGGAAATGCAGTTTGCAGAAAATAGAAAAGCAGGAGGGAGCTAAGAGACAACAGGTAAATAACTGGCAAATTGGCTCATGGAATGCAAGGGAAGTTCAACTCAGAAACCAGAGGAAACAGGACCTGGGTGCTGCCTGGACTTCTTCTCTCTTCTCTAACTTGTTCTTGTCACTGCTCATCGACTTAGGCAGTCCTGTTCTTCAAGAACATGTGTCCTGGGCCACCAACATTGACGCCTTATAACTTTGGCCACTTAGGGAGGGAGCTTAGTTCTTTTTCTCAAGTCTAGTTTTAAAAATCTTAAGAAAGACTCTAGCTAAACTTCCAGCTGGAAACAGGAGTTCCATCTAGACCAGCCGACTAAGACCAGGAACATAATAATTGCCACCGAAAAAAATAAGAGTCAGTGCCAGAGAAGGAACCAAGAAGTGGGTGCACACAGGTCTCAGGATAGGGATCCTGGACAGACAAACAAAAGATAGCCCCCACCATGGTAGCAAGGGACCTAAAACAGAAAAAAAAAAAAAAATTGCTATCGGGTGGGAAAAGCAGAAATTGGGGAAAGCTTCTCAAATGGCTGGTCATTGAGGTGAGTTGTGAAGCAAAGGGCCTGTGGAAACTGGAGGGGCCTGGAAAGGGCTTCAAGGGGGAAGGAACATCCTTTGGAAAGATGTGGAGACCCAAAAATGCACATAGATGTACAGGGCTCAGAAAGTAATCAATTGGACTGGAGCAGAGCGGAATAAAAGTGAGTATTTAGTAAGAGTTGAAAAGCTAAATTAGGGGCAAAACATGGAATGCCTGGCTAAACTGCATGTTATTTATTCTTAGACAGGTTTCCAGAGTTTTATGCTGCAGGGAGTTAGGAAAGATGGGTGGGAGGAGGAAGTAGAACACGGGAAGACTATGCCCTTAGGTGTTTGCCCAGGTGAACTGAAATTTAACTAAATTATGTCTGCATCCACCTTAGTCTTGCTCTAATATGAACTTGACACAAATTTGCAGGCTTTTTGAGTTTCTGATTTTTTTTTCCTCTTCAAAGTGGAGTGAATAAAATTGTGCTGTTTGACTGAGATTATGCTTATGAAATAGTTGACTTTGGATAAGTAGCGATGAGTGCATCTCAAACTTGGTAGTCACAAGGGATATTTCTGTTCTCTTTTGTAATATTTCAGTGATGGATCAGTAATATTTTTGGAGACATCAAAATTCTCGAGGGTTTTCGATGTATCCTCTCTTCGGTTCTCAAAATACTGTAGTTAATGCTTAGGCATGGATTCCATTGTGACTCCTTCCTTTCCTCCCACTTCCTTCTGGCCTGAATCCCCTTAACCACTGCACCATAATGAGAAGAGGAAGAGAAAGACCAAATCTGTGAAACGTAATTCAGATTATGTTTGTTCTTCAAGGTTCTCAGGAATTTGGAGCAGGCACAACAAGAAAACAAACTAACAGAGCCTCCTAGTTTGCTGTGTGTGAGCTGGTGACCAGGGCCTTTCTCTGAATCTCAGTTTTTTCATTTTTATTGTGAGAGTAATAACAATTATATTTCACAGATAATATTGATGAGGGAGCAGAAGGCAAGGTGAGGACAAAGCACAAGCTGACACCCCGCAGCCCCTCCCCTCCAACCCTCCACCCACACTGTGGGATCTGTGTGACAACCTCAGGCACTCCTGGCTGCCCTAAAACTAAGGAAAGGAAAAACAAATGGTTAACTAATAGAGATCACAGTCCTGCAGGACAGGAGTCTCCATCAGTTTACAAATGTCTTAGTGATTTACAAGGAAAAAGCATTCTTATCAATAGCCTAACTTCCAGAGACCCATTACTCAATTTCCTGGAGCCCTAATATCACCCTCCCCTCCATGAGTGATGTGGGAAACAGAGGCAGAAGGGAGTGTAAGCAAAACTAAATTTCTTTATGACCTGCAGCCTATTGACAAGGATTTGTAATAGGAGCGGTATAGCATTCCTCCGGCAAACTCCCAACTGTCTTAATGTTAATGCTTTACTAGAGGGAAAAACAACCTTAGCTTGACAATAGCAATGGCCTTCAGTATCCTGAGAGTCTTCTTTAACATATCAAAGTCCTTTTGGACACCTCCTTTTTCCCTTACCCCCTCCAACTCCCAAGTATATAATCTACCATTCCTCACAACCCCAGTGTGGCAGCTCTCTCTACCCATGGGTCCTGTCCCTGTGCTTTAATAAAATCACCTTTTTGCACCAAAGACGTCTCAAGAATTCTTTCTTGGCCATCGGCTCCGGACCTAACCAACATTCCAAAAAACTACATCAATATGAAGACTAAATGAAGTAACATTTGCAATAAAAAAAAAAAAATCACTTCTCATGTCCTTTCTGATTTCCAAACATGGACACCCAGATGACCACATGAATATGAATGGAGCTGAGGCCAGGATTCACTCACTGGCCTACTTTGGTTCAGGTGACATTTGTGGACCTTGCTGCTCAGCTTCTCTCTCCAATTCCCCTGCCACGTTTAGAAGCCAGCAGACTCAGAAGGGCTCAAGGTCAGAGATAAGGATGCCCAAATTTCTAAGTTGCCAAAATCTGAGAAGGACCCAGAACTCAGAAAAGTTAGAGCTACTCTGGGGGCTACTGCAGCTGTAAGATGGATGCATCAACTTGAAAGCACCTGCCAGGATTGATAACTATATGAACAAGTTGACTAACCAGAAGAGAATAATCCAAAAACATGTGTGAGTAGAGATACAACAATTATATCTGTTTCTTAACAAAGTGTGTCCATTCCAGTCCAGCTGTGTCTTTCCTAGATACGCAGGAGCTCAGCTAGTCACTCAAAGGCCGCAGCTTTAGAACTTCGAAGGACTTCTTACTGTCTCCAAGGTAATACCCACTAATTGCCTCCAGGGTAAAACCCAAACTCCCTGCCCCTTCTATCCAGGACTCTTCATAAACTGGCTCTGATTCATTGCCTTCCCGAGCCCATTTTTTCTCCCTGGATGGTTCTTCCTCTATTGGATCCAGCCTTCCCAGGACTCTGTGCCTCTAGGGCTGGGGGCTCCCTCTCCCCAACTGCCCTATTACCATGTCTACTCATTTTTCATGGCAGAGATCAGGTATCACTTCCTCTGAGAAGATGGGCATTCTTACTTTCTCCCTCCTCATGAAACACTACTATTAAAATAGATGGTCTTTCAACTAGACTATGGGTGGTCCCTTGAAGGCAGAAGCTAGGGCTGATTCATGATTACATTCCACCTCCCTGTCTCTCTCCACTCCAAGTTTGGCATTTATAAAATTTTTAGAAAGAATGAGAAAAAAATATCTTCCTTGCATGAATATCTTTCCCTGAACCCTGTCTCTTCTGGGATCCCCCTTTCAATGAGAGCAGTGGTAGAATGGAAAGCAGGTTCCGGGGGCCTGCAGACCTTGTCATAGCCCTAGTCTGCCACCTGTTAACTATGTGACCATGATCAAGGTACTCAACTTCTCTGAGCCTCAGTCTTTTCATTTTTGTGATGAGAATAGTAATAATGCTTACATTTGGTAGAAAATATGAGGACCAAATAAGAAAATATTTACAATTTTTTTTTTTAAAGATTTATTTATTTGACACAGAGAGAGAGACAGCTAGAGAGGGAACACAAGCAGGGGGAGTGGAAGAGGGAGAAGCAGGCTCCTCGCTGAGCAGGGAGCCTGATGCGGGGCTCGATCCCAGGACCCTGGGATCATGACCTGAGCCGAAGGCAGACGCTTAACGACTGAGCCACCCAGGCGCCCCAAAATATTTACAATTTTTAAAAATATAAATAAGAGAAATTAAAAATTACATAAAAATTAATATTTTAAAGTGGAAACAACTATTTTTTTTAAAGTTATTTACTCAGAGGGTAGAGTAGGAAGACAGACACAAAACAATAAACTAAAGGAGGCAAAGATAATGAGAGCATTTCATAAGTGGCTTCTGATAAGAGGTAAATAGAAGTGGCTAATATTAATGTCTGAAATGAAAGTTTGAAGATTTTTTTCAAACATTAATCAATCATTTCCTATGACAGGATGTAAAATTGGTGTTACTGTTTTAATAATGACATTCAAACGCAAATGGTAATAAAATAATTTCTAGTAAAAGACAATAAAATGCAAGTCTATATTTCAAGGGCAGAATATATTTTAAACCCCTTTCCTTCTGCCGTGCTTCTCTATCTCTTTATTTGTACATCAACCCTTCAAAACCAGTTTCTCAGTTTGACTCTGTCCCCCTTCTGGCCTACCCCTCTGGATTCTGACTGTACCATTCTGCCTTTCCTCTCACATAAGATCCATTTTTCAAAACTATTTCTCAAAGCAGCTTGGAAGATCTGAGTTATACAATCAAGTCACTTATAATCTCCACTTAGATCAAATAGAGGTTGAAAAGGAAAAAAACCCTCAGTTTTCCTCCTTCTGTATAGGGAAAAAAAACCCAGTTCTTTCCTCCTATGGGTCTGTATCCCTGTGTGTCCACTTTTCACCCAGGACACTTCCCTTCTGACATGAAATGCATAGAGGCTTTTCCCCCACACCAAGCAATTCTCTTTGACACCAACTGGGTGTCCTACAATTTAACTTAATTCCAACACTATCTTCTGGAGAAAATGTCAGATCACACAAGTTAAGGATTCAGTCCCATAAGCCTAAGATTGCCCCTCTCCCCACATATATACTTCGGGTGCCAGTTCCAAGCCCACATTATCACCTATTGGCTATGAATCAGAGGTGCCCTCAACTCCCTCCTCAATTTTGATTAATTTGCTAGAGTGGCTCACAGAACTCCGGGAAACACTTACTTACCTTTAACCCATTGATTAAAGGACATGATAAAGGACACACATGAACCGCCAGATGAAGACATACATAGCATGAGGCCTGGGAGTGTCCTGAGCACAGGAGCTTCTGTCCTTGTGGAAATGAGGGGCATGGCCCTCCCAGTGTGGATATGTTCGCCAGCCTAGAAGCTCCCTGAACCCCATACAATGGGGATTTTATGGAGGCTTCATTACAAAGGCATGATCAATTATTAATTCTATTTGCAGCCCCTCTCCCCTCTCTGGAGGATGAGAGGTGAGGCTGAAAATTCTAAGCTTCTAAACCAGGCTTGGTCTTTCTGGTGATCAGTGCCCACCCAGGTGCCAACCAGGAGCCCACCCAGAGCTGCCTTATTAGAACAAAAGATGCTCCCAGTGTTCTTACCACTTATGAATTTAGAAGGGTTTTGGAGCCCTGTGCAGGAACTGGGGGTAGAGACCAATAAATATATTTTCCGTGATCTCACAGCGGTCTGTTCCAGTTACAAGAGGACAAGGTAGTTTGGGAGTCATTTTAAGGACAGAAATAAAATACATCAAGGAAAGCTGCTTCTCTTACCAGCTATGTGAAATGATAGCTCAGATTTTAGGGGGAAAACAAATCCAAAACTAATTGAAAGGTAAACTGGGACTCAAGGAGTAATAAAACAAAGGCCAGCTATAATGAGAGTTATCAATTATAATTCTTTGGGGAATATGAAATAATACCCCATCAAGTTCTTTATCACAAAAGGCATTCATTTAAGGCCTGTAGTTTTGAATAATTATTCCAATCAAGGATTTCCATGGAGTCACAATGGTGGTATATAAACTATACAAACAATCAGTTAATGAAATGAGCCATAAAGAATGAGATAAACACCTCTAATATTAACTTCTCTGTTGCTTTTCCTTTGCATAGAGCAATGAGAAATGGAGGCTGGGTGATAGATATAAATAAAATTGAAATGTGTACACAGTAAAGTAGCATCACTTAGCTGGAGAGCATGTGGTCGGTCGGTCACCTGAGCTGTTGATGGTAGAGTCTGATTGTCTAGAGATAATGGATATGACAAAATCTACAAATCAAAGTCACATTCCTATGTCATACATCAACCTCACAGGTCCTAGCTTACGATGTATTTATTTTTAATTTTTAAAGTAAACTTAATTGTTATTTGGGTTAGATTATTCAAGGGAAAATTGTGGGGGTTTTTTCCTTTCTTTTTCTTTCTTTTTTTTTTTTTTGGTTTAAAAGAGGAATACAGAAAAGTTTAAAGAAAAAGATTAAACACCCACAGTAATGCCAGTGCACAAAAATAATCACTTTTGCTATTTTGTGTATTTCATTCTAATCTTATTTTTCTTTGCATATGAATATAAATAGATTGAAAAATGAAAATCATTCTCTCTATAGAATTCATACCCTGTCTTTTTCATACTGATCGCTATTTTAAGCCCAGAGCTAACAAGTTTGGTTGTCTAAAATATTCATAGCATTTTAGAAGCAGCAAATTAGAAGAGAGATTTAGGGACCATTAAAGGAAAATGTGTTCTCAACTCACAAACGAATGTCTGAGAGTGTAGTAAGTTAGAAAAATCTTTGAGTGAATAAAATAATGAAAACTCAGGGATAGAGAGGAACTCAGAGAACATGCAATCCAATCATTGCGCAAAAGTTTAATTCATTCTAAGGCATCTTTGTAGAATGAATACCTTAGTGACAAAGAATGTAGTACTTCCCAAATGGAGCCCTTTCCATTTCCAGAATGGTTTTTATGCTAGTTAGGGCAGGGCTCCTATCTGTAATAGATAATCTAGTCAAATAAAGCTAGTCAAGTCAAGTCCAACATAAGTTACCTAATGGGTAGCAGGCTCCCCTCCAGGCACCGGTTCAGGGCACGGTCTCCTTTCATCTCTGGCATGTAGCCTCCAAGGCTTCCAGTATCATCCACTTGAGGCCAGTGGAAGGGGAAAGAGCATGGAGGATTGTGCAAAGGAGTTATTTCTGGAGCAGGCCTGCACACAGCAAATGTCACATTCCATTGGTCAGAACTCGATCACATGGACATACCTAACTGCAAACAAGGCTGGGAAATGTGTCTAATTTTGTGTCCAGGACAAGGAGAAACAGGTTCTTGTAAATGACTAGCCACTCGAAGCCACAGTTTTATTCATCAAAAAGTTCGTTCTCATGTTGAGCCAAAACTCCACATAGATTGGTTCTAATTCTGCCCCCAAGACAATAGAAAATAATTCTAATCCCTCTTCCACAAGACAACCTTTCAAATGTCTAAAGAATGATTTTAGGTCTCTCATATGTCTTTTTTTCTTCAATCTAAATACCCCCAATTTCTTTAATTTCTTCATGTGACATTACTATTAGAGCATAGTCATTTGGGGCCATTTGATATAGAAATAAGCACATTTATATGTATCACTATTCCCCAAAGGCATTAATTTTTTAGGTATGAAAATAACTAATATGCATAATAAAACTCTTCAATTATCTAGAAATAATTTAAGCTTACGGGCAAAGTATTTAACACAGTTAAAATATATGTCACTGAAAAATTCTTAAAATAAAAAGGAACCTACTGTTTTAAAAAGTTGTTTCATGTATCAAGATGTTATGATGGGACTTGTTTGCCCTATCTTAGTATCAGTTAAGGTATTCATACTATATATATCAGGATACCAAAATGAGCCTGAGACACAATTCCTTCCCTTGCCCAGATTCTCCCAAATGCAGATTTATAAAGACAATGATCCTGAGAAAATAGTCCAGGTCTCTTAAACTCCTCAGTCAGATCAAAAATAAAAGTGGAAACTGTTTTGTTTTGTTTTGTTTTGTTTTGTTTTGTTTTGTTTTGTTTTAAAGCGGCGGGGAAGGAGATGTCTTTGAGGAGTGCATTTACCTTGCTGTGAGTCTCTACTTGGTCCGCTTTGGAGAAGTGGAGTTACGATCTTGTCAACTCCAGTCCTCGTGAACTGCTCTTCAAGAGGACCACTTGGAGAGATCACATGTGTCCTCTGCAGGTGGAGAAGACTGGTGCTTACGAAAGCAGAAGTAGACTGTGGCGACAGAGAGTGAGGAAGAGGTTGATTGATTAGTGTAGGGCCCCAGAGCAAGGGTTGCTGAAACGGTGAGATCAACCTTTATTCCAGAGTCTGATGGGGCAAACAATACCAACATGTTTCCCGTGGACTGTGTGTGGGCCACACAGAACATATCAGTATGGAGTCTTTTTGGGTCTTATTCAGTAGTGTGACCCAGAGGAGCAAGAAGATACCTGGGAGCTGAGAAAGTAATCACAGGTCTTACCACTGAGAATAGAGATGCATCTGCCTAGGTCAAGAGAAATGGAAGAGAGTAGAATTAGCATAGCACCTTCATAGAGCTCACAAAAGCACTTCAAGAGGAAGTCAGCCTCAATTATCTGTCAGGCCCATCCAGAGCTGCCAATTTAATCATCTTCCAGCGCTATAGGACATAAAACTACACAGCCAAGTAAAAACTTTCCTGTCCCCTTATCTCGCTTTCCCACACTTGGCCATATGCAAAGGTAGCATGTGAAGACCAGATGAGCGGGGACAGGAGAAGGAGAAATCCAAATGTCCCCTTCCTGCTGTGACCTCCAGTCCAAAGCAGACCCAACTTGGGGAGGGAACAAAATGTGGGTTCAGAGTTTTGATTAAAATCTTACATAAAGCATTCCAAATACTGAATTGAAACGGTGCTTACAACTTAAAATAACTGTAAGACTGTGTGTTTTCTAAGATTGAACAGAAAATTTATGAGCTGCCCAATTTTCATTCGGGCACGGGGGAAAGATGATCACAAGTAGTGTTTGTTTAACATGCTGGTTCCATTTGGGTATTTGGAAAATTCACTAATGTGGAACACCTCCTTCCTAGATGATTCCAGATAAAAGAGATTTTTATCTGGAATAAAAAATGACTTAGTATAGCCACAGGATATGTGACATGACAATTAGGAATACCCCTTATTTAAATACGATTGGCCATGTTTTGGTAACAAGCCCAGAAACATTAGTGGGCTTACACATACCAGTTTATTGCTCACTCACAAAGTCTCCTTAGGTCAGACAGCTCTCCAAGGCTGTTCCCTTCCAAACAGGGATCCAGACTCCTTCTGTTTTGTGGCTACACCATCTGGAAAAAGTCACTTCCAGAGTTACAAAAGAGAGAATCTGCAGAGCTCACGCCCACTCTCAAATGTTGCTGTGCGGGAATAACCCACATCACTTTTGCTCAGACTACTGTCCAGAATTGGTCACATGGCTCCATCTGATTGACTGTGAGGGCCCAGGACATGTTCCTTTGCGCTCAGGAAGGAAAGGAAAGCTGGGTGAGGTGAGCATCAGTTAGCTTGTGTAGAGACCACAAACCTCCTGATTGGCTACTGCGGTGTAGATAAGGACATTTAATGTTGCTTCACTGGGAGGGTCACAGCACTCATGTTCCTTCCTAACTGGAGATCCAGCATTAATCTCATGCCTCTCTTAGGAAGTAAATCTTTGCATCAAAGGGAGAGGAGTGAAATAATACACCCTTTCACTATAAGGAAGATAAGCAATTTGAAGAGAGGTGAGACGTGGAGAGAGGTGAGAATAGTGAGGTCACCAAGAATGCTATAGGTTTAAATATATGGACATAATAGTGACTGGCAAGTTGCAAAGTATGCTTAAAGGAACATTCTCCAAGGAAATCTCTGATAAAAATTAGTATCTGAAGCACATATTAAGGATCAGCATATAACAGAAACATACACAAATGATGGTGAATGTCTTAAAAGGCCAGTAATAGGCATTATCATAATACTGGTTATTTGATTACACTCAATACACTCAATATGCTCAACAATAGGCAAGATGTTCCACAAACATTTTATCCTTATTACAAAACAAAGAATGCATTATAATACTCATTTTATAGATGATAAACAAGAAGAGATGAAGTTAGGTCATATGAGCTAGGATTCGTTTAACAGCAAGCAACAGAAACTCTTGCTTAAATGATATGGAAATGCACTGTCTTACTTAACAGCTAATCCAGAGGGCCAGAGGTAGGGCCAACTCCAGGGATTAAGTCTCTACTATGTTACCAGGGTGCCAAGTTATTTCCATCTTTCCATTCTGCCACCTATAGCATCTTTTTGGTCATAAGATGGCTGCCATCAGGAGATGCTTCCCAATTAACATCCAGTAGGAGAAAGAAAAAAAAAAACACAAAAAAACTGCTTTCCCTGTCTCGGAAGCCACCTGTTTTCCATCAGACCAGTGGTTCTCAATTAAGGATAATTATACCGCCCCAGGGAAATTTGGCAATGTCTGGAGACATTTTTGGTTGCCATGACAGGGAGTAAAGGCATTACTAGCATCTAGTGGGTAAAGATGCTGCTGCAAGATATGAGCAGGATAGCCTCCCACAACAAAGCATTAATCAATACAAAAGATTAATAGTGTTGAGGCTGAGGAACCTTGTGTTAGATTAAAGCTACATAAGGCCAAGAAACACATCTGTGCTCACCAGTTTATCCCCAGCATGTAGCAGAGTGCCTGACACATAGGAAGTATGTAGTAAATATTTGCTTAAAATTGATGGAATAAATTTGATCCTCATGATGATTTTGTGGTATAGGCAAGGTGGGTATCATTATTCCTTTTTTTGCATAAAAGGATGTTTAGGTTCAGAGGGCTTAAGTGGCTAACTTAAAGTCAATGTCACAAAATCAAGATTCGAATTCGACCTTTCTAAAAATGTTTAGTAGTATTCTTACCCAATCCCCATGTTCCCCATGCTTCTCTACCAGTATAGATCTTGGTCTAAGAGTACCCTCAGCTAGATTTCAAGAAGCCAAGACTCAAGTTGACACACAGAGATCATCAGTTCTCAAAGCTAGGTTGCCTCAACCTTATACAACCTTTCTCTAGATACAGGCCCACACTAACTTTGCAACTCATTATTGGAGTCTACCTATATGGGAAGCCATTTTCCCTGGCCCCAGAGACTGGGAAGGTACTACAGTTTTGTTCTATGAAACAGGCCTGAGATCTCAACTACACCAAAGACATCAGCTGGATGTTTTCAGAGCTCCTGTTCTTGTTTCTTCCTCTCTGCTACTGGAAAGAAATTTGGTAGTTTGAGTGATCTATGGAAAAGTGGGACAAGTTGTTCACTACCTTGATCTGATTCTGGAGGTTTTTATAAAACATCTCCATATGAAAGCTTAGATGAGTGTCCGTGGCCTGGGTTTCTTGATGATATCTGGAATTTGAAAGTTCCTGAGGATTACGAAGAACCTTCAAGGATTGCTGAGAGCGGGTACTTAATCCTTAGCATTTTGTCACTCCAACCTTCCTCAAGAGATTACTGATGTGATATGACAGCACACATAAGTCATCTCTTGCATTATAGGAGTTCAATACATGTTCTCTTCCTGTATCTCTTTTCATCCCTGGACATTTAAGTTCCAAATCAGTCTTACAACCAAAGAGTAAAGTTTGGGGTGGTACAGAAACTCTGTTTTTAATGGCATGGAAGGGAAGTGCCTAAAAAATGAGCTTTATTGTAAAGAGGACCTGGCTGTCACCTTCATTTCTCTTCTTGTTTAGTTGATCACTCAACTATTTTATTGAAACATGGAAACTAATGATTTTTTTTAAAACTTGGAGAAAGAGGATAGCCTCTAAATAGTCACAAAGATAAGGATGCTATCCAAGAGGTGTAATTTCATCAGTTGACAAATCTTTATTGAATCTGCTCTGTGTGACACTACACTGGACACTCTGCAAGCCTTGGAGAAGCTTTAGACTCAGATCCCATCTCCAGAAGCTCATGATACTTCTAACTTAAAATCTCATGGGTTGTACAAGATACACACTTAGTAAAACTGAATACCAAGTGTCTATAATTAATAGCAATCTATTAGAAACCCATAAGAGAAGTCTCAAGACAATATGGAAAAAATGGACAAATACAGGGTAATGGAAATTAATTGTAACCAATTTAGTACAAAATGGAGATTGCTAAGGCCATCTTTGATTTTTGCAATCCTTGGCTCCATTTGAGAAGGTTTCAGAAATCAGATCAGATATGAGATCATCTTTAAAGGATGCATAGCATTTAGGTAGAGTAAGTTCACAGCATAGTGCCCAGGCCAGTTTACCTAAAATAATTTCTTTATGGGAGTAGAAGTTGATTTAGTTTATTAGTTTCAAAAACATACACAACTCCAGGAAATGATTCATCATTTCTTGGTATTTTGTTTTTGAATTGAGATTACTGAAAACTCTACTTAAGATCAAACTCTTAAGGTAATTTCATATATACATGAAGTTTGTTCCATTGTTCCTGGGGTTCTTCCTAAATAGTTCCCAGGGTGTGGGTAAATATAACACATCAAGGAAATCATGAGTCAATAGTACCAGTCAGTAGTTCTCAGCCACTACTTGCAGAATTTTAGAGCCCCTTCCCTAACCCCCATTTCCTCCTGTGGTCTACGTGGTCTGAGTGGCCTCAGTTTTACTCCTTTGGCCACTGGTGCCAGTCTCTGCATGTCACTCTCTGCCTATTTATCTCTCTGCTCCAAAGCCAGAGAGATCCTTCTAAAACTCAAATCTGAACATAACACTACCTTGATTAGTGTAATTAGTGGTTCCTCATTGTTTGTAGCAATATTTTGCAGGGTTTATTTCCCCCCGTGTATAATCACAACAAGCCGAGTATAGTTTTTACAGAACCAAGTTCCAGATACCTAACTTCCATTCATATTCTTTCCTAAAGTTGACGTGCCTGAAGAGGCACTTGTGGCCAGAGAATCCCTTTCTCTACTTTCCAAAAAACAGCCAAAGTTCACACTTACTGTAAATTGCTATGGGAAATTCCTTAGGTTGTAAACAACTTCCAGGTACCACAAAAGGGAACAATTTGAAACATTAATATTGCTGTGGAGAATGTAACTATCTCTCATGAGTGGATAGAAAAGCTCTATTGTAAGTTTGGTGGGTTCCATATTCCTTATTTGCAAAGACAGATGAAGAACTTGAAAGAGAACTTAAATTGTAAGCTGACGATGAAACACAGTTTGATAATAAATCATTATATAACTTTAAGGCACATACAAATTTCAAGAACTTGGTAACATTTCTATAATAAAACTTCTTCTACTTCCATCTACTTATTTATATGAAAGACTTGTCAGAACCTACATGTTTAAAAACAACAACAAAAGCAATAGAATTGATGCTTCCCTTGACTCATTCTAACAAAAATTAACATATATTCATGGATTTTTAAACTAATTTACTAAAACAGCACCATCTTTTTGCTAAGAAATTCAGTGCCAATGAAGTCCTAATGTTTTCTTAATATTTATCAAAATGTATAATGTACTTTTGATGTTTGACAGACTATACATGTACTAAATCAATTTTGGACAGTTTTATTAGCCAAATATATTTGTTGCTAATTTAGAAAAAATGCTTTCATTTTGTAAAGTTTCAAATTAATTTTTGAATTTCAGGATTTGGGGTTAGGGATTAAGATATTGTTCTTATGCTAATAATTATAATGATAACTCAATCAAGAAAAATGTAATAAAGATTTATGGTTCCAGAAAATTTTTTCAGTATTAAAATATTTTTATTTTAAGGAAATATGATCAGTGAAATGTTTTCATGAGTAAAAGTCATTGAGATAAAATTCTGAACAGAACCTTATAAGAATAAGAATAGAGTTTAAGTTTATTCTGTTTAAGAATAGAGTTTCACACAAATGGAATGATTATTCCCTGGGTTAGCCTTCTTAGAAAGATATCAGTTCCAGGAGGGTTCAGATGGTGGCTTTTTGAATTGTTTGAAAAACATCTTTCTCTTACTGATGGAGATCTTATCCCTGTTTGGCTGGTAACTGTGTGTACTCTGAGCCATGTAAATGTTGAGGATAATTAGGGTATTCCCATTAGCAATGAAGTTTGCCGAGGAAAGTGCCTCCTGCCAAAAGGAAGCAGGCCTGGAGCTGAGCAAGGATGAAACCTGAAAAGAGAGCCTGAATTCGAGTTTGTGCCTATGAGCTCTACCAGGAGCAAATATACATTGCTTTCTGTGTGGTACATCATTATCAGCATTCATAAGCCCTCCCTCTTTCAGAGTTTATAACATGTTAAGATCCTAGATTGACTTAAAATAAGCAAAAGACTAATCTGGTTGATCACCAAAGAACCAACAAGAGACTGGCAATACAGCAGCCCAAGCCTACTTAAGAATATTCTTTTAATCAGGTCTTATAGAACATCCTATTCACAGCACACAATAACACAATCTTCAAATTTCAGCTCCTTCTTATAAAACCACATCCATTACATATGGGGTAAAGTGAGAGTAGAGGAAATATTAGGCATGTCAGGGCAAATTAACTTATTAATGCAACCTTCACTCTTTTTCCTGAGATATTTATATAAAAATCTTTGGAGGCCTCAGTTTCTTCATCTGCAAAATGGGGATAATAATAATTGTATCTCTTGCACAGGACTGTTTGTGGGGATTAGAAATACCGTGTGCAGGGGTGCCTAGGTGGTGAAGTTGGTTTAGCCTCCGACTTTTGGTTTTGGCTCAAATCGTGATCTCAGGGTCATGAGATTGAGCCCCATGTCAGCTCCACATTCAGCGAAGAGTCTGCTTAGGATTCTCTCCCTCCCCCTCATGCTATCTCTCTCTCTCTCTTTCTAAAATAAATAAATCAATATTTTAAAAAATGTGTTCAAATACATAAAACAATATCTAGAATATATTAAACATTCATCAAATGTCAGCATTTACTATCAAAATCGTGTCTTAGCGCTCACAGATTATTCATGATTTAGATCATTTGTGAGCAGCCTCAAGGCCTCTTAATGGCGAACTGAGGAATTGTCCTGGAGCATTCCTTTGAATGAAGGCCTGAGGAATGATTTGCTAAGCTTAGAAAGCCGTTGACTGAGTGAGGCTACCTGACCACACATCATGTGCCTCATAATCTGATGTTGTTTTTACTTCAGATATTTTTGAAGTACGAACAGGGAATGTTTTATTCAGGGATCTGTGGTTAGATAGCTTGTGCTTAGAAAAGGCTGCCCAGCACATCGAGTCCAGAAAGTCATGCTTTTGGTCCACAAACCGGCCGAGACACTTTATATTCAAACCACAGCAGAGGGGAGATAACCAACTGAGCTCTTCTCCCAAATACCAGAAATCACTGTGAGATTTGTATAATTTCACAGAAGAAGGTAGTTTAGATCTAGGTGGGGAAAGAATTTAAAAACACACACACACACAATTTTAAGCCCAGAAAACACAGGAAATATATGTTTGTGAAAGGTATATTTAGTAAAAGACACTAAAAATATGAGAATACTAGATGTGACTCTAACAAATATGTGTAAGATTTTCATGGGGAGAATTATAAAATTTTATTGAAAGACTCTAAAGACCGAAATGAACACTCATGAATTGGAAAACTTCTAAGAGTCCACTTCTCCCCCAAATTGTTCTATAAATTTAAAGAAATAAAATATAAAATCCTAAAAGGTTTTCCATGTAATTTGATGACATGGGCTCATGTCTCTCCAAACTTCATATATTGAAGTCCTAAACCTGAGTACCTCAGATTGTGACAGTGTTTGGAGACAGGGCTTTTAAAGAAGTAATTAAGTTAAAATTGAGGTTATTAGGGTAAAATTGAAAATAAGCATACCCTATAATCCAGTATTCCAACTCTTTGCCATGTATACCTTGAACACATTTTTTTAAAAGATTTTATTTGTTTATTTGAGAGAGAGAGAGAGAGAGAGAAAGCTGGAGCAGGGGGAGGGGCAGAGGGAGAAGCAAGCTTCCCTCCCTGCTGAGCAGGGAGCCCATTTCAGGGCTGGATGCTGGGCTGGATGTGGGGCTCCATACAGGGGTTGGGGGGTGATTGATGAGGGGCCCAATGCAGAGGGGCTTGATGCAGGGGGCTCAATGTAGGGGACTTGATTCCAGGACCCTGGGATCATGATCTGAGCTGAAGGCAGACACTTAACTGACTGAGCCACCCAGGTGTCTCAAACCATTCTGGCAGCTGTGGGATCCTTGAACATATTTTAATGGGCACACAGACACGTACAGAAGAATGCTCAGAGAAGCACTTTTTGTAATAATAGATGATTGAATAAAGCCTAAATATCCACTTCCAGAAAAATGATTACATAACCACAGTGGATTGAAAACTATTGGTAATGGGAGCATACATGTGAAGTAAAAATATATTTTTAAAAAAGAAATCAGAATTATCAGGATGAAATTTGGAACAGTATTTCTGAGTGGGTAGTGGTATGGCTTGGGAGAGAGATAACACAGAAGTACCATCACTTTGGGTAATAATAAATAATAAAGAAATAAAATTAAACTTTTCATACTAGATTTATACCTTCTATATATCTTAAATTTATACTTTCTATATATCTTAAATACTTTATAACACATTAAAATACTTTATAACACATTAAAATACTTTATAACACATACTTTATATAAAAACAGTGATTTCATTCAAAGTTGTTACAAATTATTAATAACTTTATTAGCAATAATTATCTCCTCTAGCTATAATTTATCATTTCTATAATTACTTTTATTCTGTCTCAGAAGGATGACTTCCATAAAAATATAGATGTTTACATTTCAAATGGGTAAAGGTTGACTGTGTTGTAGAAAAATTTGACCTAAAGAGTGTCCTTATCTCTTTACACTGAATGACAAGAAAATGCTACAGATAAATCTCTCACATGAGAGACCAAAGAAATTTTCCTTAGTAAGGATGACTAGAATTCATCATCCAAACGGGAACACTTTTGACAGTGACATGGAGAAATATTAATTAAAATAAATGGAGAAATAATAAACCTAAAACATGAAGAATAAAGAGGGACTGTCCTGGACAATCTATCCTCATTTGAGCATTTCACTGACCATGCTCTTTGTTTCCTTCACCAGTTCTTAAACTGAGGTTTCTTTTCTTTTTTAAGATTTTTAAAAAATTTATTTGAGAGAGAGAGAGAAAGAGAGAGAGAGTGCAAAAGCAGGGGGATGGAGAAGCAGACTCACTGCTGAGCAGGGAGCCTAATGCAGGGGCTCGATCCCAGGACCCTGGGATCATGACCTGAGCCAAAGGCAGACGCTTAACTGACTGAGACATGCAGGCACCCCTAAACTGAGGTTTCTTTATTAACACACACAAGTACCTGAATAAATGAAGTAGTTGATGCCCATTTCATAGTTTCCTCTTTATTAAAGCTGATGCCTAGATTTCCATTTCTGACAAATTATTAAGCAGTCTGGAGAAAAGTTTCTGGGATATAACACCAAAAAAAGTGTTTGATGGAAGTATTTTAAAGGTACCATTGAGCTAGAGCAAATTAAGTTCTGGAAACGCAGGCCAGAAAAGATAAGGAAGAGGGAAACCAGCAAGGTCAAGTAGCTCTGGAGGAGTGGTGTCTTGAAAGTGTCTGAATCTGGTGGCCAAGAGTTTGGGCATTAATGCTTCAACTGGGACACCAAAGACCATTCCTGGCACCTGAGTAAGTGGGAAGGTGGTCCAGAACCACTTTTTCATGCGGGGACCTGGGAGATGATGTCCTCCAAGGATGTTTAGGTAAGGAAGGTGGAATACCCTGTACTGTGAACACACTTGCCTTCTCAGCATTAACTATGAGTGAAAAGGTTAAAAAAAAAAAAAATTTCCCCTGAGAAATCTCAACAGAAGCCCACAGTCACATTGTTGCGGAACCTGGACTGGATGGCCCAGCAGAAGAACCAAGCGGCACTCGGAGATCTTGGAGGATAGGAGGTTTATTTAACGCCGGTGGGCTCAGAGGAGAGTGATCTCCAAAGGTCTGAGCCCTGAGCACAAAGGGGGCAATTTATACTCTTCTACTTCCGCATACTTGGTACTTCTGGTGAGCGGGAAGCAGGGCAGGGGGAGGAACCCGGAAGAGCCCCAGGGCAGGGGCTGGGACTCCTTTGCTGGCTTGGTCGGCCATCTTAGGACACAGATTTCCCTTATCAATATAATCTTGGGCAAGAATTCATGCTTCTTTGTGGTCTGAGATCTTGAAATAAAAAAACTTGGTTGAAAGTAATCCTCTGTTGGCGGTGTCTGACAGGTACCTGACAGAGCATAAATAGATCCTTTTTTAGGGAAAATCAAGTTAAATTCAGTCTTAAGACAAAAAAAGGTAGATATTAAGTTTTCAGTCACATGAACTCACAGTCAGAAATGTGTGAAGCAAAATGCAACAGAAACAACCAGTAGAATTAGACCCAGTAAGTATTTTTATATATAAAAATTAACAGATATTTTTAAAAAGATTTTATTTATTTATTTGACAGAGAGAGAGAGAGCACACACAAGCAGGGGGAGCAGGAGAGGGAGAAGCGGGCTCCCTGCTGAGCAGGGAGTCTGATGCAGGGCTTGATGCTCAATCCCAGGACCCCGGGATCATGACCTGAGCCAAAGGCAGATGCTTAACTGTCTGAGCCACCCAGGCGCCCCAGCAAATAGGTATTTTAAAAGCATGTTTAATATGCCTAAAGAACCAATAAGAGTATCAAAGTATGACCAGGAAGATGTGGAAAAGAAAACAAAACTTTCAGAAGTGAAAAATATAGTAATTGAAGTGCAAACTCGATAGGCTGAATAGAAGATTAAGACAGAGTTAAAGATAGAAATTTAGAAGCTGATGAAATTTCATAGATTGCATATAGAAGATTATTTCATTTTCAGTCATCTTTTTGTTACTGATTTTCAACATTCACTTGTAAATAACTCATGGATCAAAGGAAAACATCATGGAAAATAGGAAATATTTACAACTGAATGTAAAAATTAAAACATATAGAAACTTGCAACATTCAACTAAAGCAGTATTTGAAGGAATTTTATACCATAAATGGTAATATTAGAAAATAAGGGGGCGCCTGGGTGGCTCAGTCAGTTAAGCACTGGACTCTTGATTTTGGCTCAGGTCATGATCTCAGGGTCATGAGATCAAGCCCTGCATTGGGCTCAGGCACTGGGTGTGGAGCCTGCTTAGGATTCTCTCTGTCTCCCTCTTCCTCTGCCCACCCTTATCCGCTCGCACGCGAGCTCTGTCTCTCAGAAAAAAAAAAAAAGGAAAAGAAAAGAAGGAAGCCTTAAAATATGCCAACCAAGAACTGAAGCTAAGAAATTAGAACTTAATTGAAGAGAATAAGCCCAGGGAAAGTAGAATGAAAGAGCTTATAAAATAAGAGCAGAAACAGATTAAATAAACAACAGGAATACAATAGAGAGATTCAACAAACCCCATCCAGTAATAAATAACCAAATGAATATGTAATATCTATGTTGAGTTTATCTCAGCTATTCAGAGTTTGAAATGTTAGAAAACCAACTAATATAATTGGACACATTATGTTCTTTATAAAAGAAAGAAAAAAGGTATGAAAATCATAGACATGGGAAGTACATTCAATAAAACTGAACATCCATTCATAATAATAATTCTTTGTAAACTAGGAAACAAAAGGAAATTTCCTTCATCTCATGTACATTATCTCTTTAAACTTTATGAGAAAGTATCATTTTAATGTGGCACCTATAATTGCTTCATTTTATAGTAAGGACCAGCTTATACTATAAAAATATAAACCCCTACTAGGAAATGTGTATGTGTCTTCTGTTACAGGTGTTAGGTTTATTGAGCTGCATTTTTTAATTACCGTAGTTAACTTTCCCACCCTACAGTCAGGTATTTATAGGTAGCTTAGAGGAATATATGGCTTGAAGTACCCCAAAGTTCTGTTTATAAAGTGAGTTGGTAATGGCTTTGGTTAAAAGGTACCAGTTTATAGTTATGTCTCAATTTCATGACTATGTTTTCAGAGCCCCAAATCAAAACTCACTGCCTGGGAAACATAAGAAAACTTCAGAAGAAAATGGAACAGCATATTTGAAATCCAGACTCTTCTGCATCTTAGGCTGTTCAGGCTGCTCTAACAAATACCTGAAACTGGATGCCTTATAGACAGCAAACATATTTCTCACAGTTCTGGAGGCTGGGACCACCAAGATCAAAGCACTGGTTGATTTCATGTCTTGTGAGCCTGCTTCCTCCTTGAAGGCAACTTCTCATGATGTCCTCCCGTAACAGAAGATGCAAGAGAGCTCTCCCGCACAGCTTTATAAAGGCACTCACTAACCTCATTCATGAGGGTGCAGCCTCCCAAAGTTCCCACCTCCTAATATCATCAATTTGGGGATTATATTTTAACATATGAATGGGGGAAGCACAAACGTTCAGATGATAGCGTTCTGTAAAATTTGAAATGCATAATTATTGGAACTGGACAGAGCTTTGCATCTGATTAGTAGGATGAGCTCAGAGAGTACATGACGCTCTCTGGCAAATCCTTCTTGTGTTACTAGAATGGCATGATCTAAAAGCATAGACAGCCCTTTAAAAAATCCTTTAAAAACAACTGTCTTACTAGGGTTTTTTTCCTGGAATTTGGCACAAGGTAAACTCAACAAATGGCTGTAATTCTTATCTTTGTATTTCCATGTCCATATCCCTTTTGAAGTAACTCATCATTTAAAATCCTACTTGAACATTCTTGGTTTTATCTTTAGCTGTGCATTGGAGAATGAAGGCAAGAAGTCTACATCTAAGACCCGGACTGAGTATTAGAGGTGGAACAGCGCCCCCCTGAGGTCAAAGTGAATTTGGCAGTCCTGGTCAGTTCCTTGAAGACAACTGCATTCTTAGGCAGAGAGCTGAGGATGGAAGGTTCAGTTCAGCTGCCACTTGCCTTGGGACTAGAACCAGATACTTAGTTGGCAGGGCTTAGTGCAGAATGAAAAGGTGTGGCCCCTTGTTTAAAATTAACTAGAATTTCAAGACAGCAATAGTAGAGCATTAAACCAAGCCTGGGACCCTTTGAGCTATGGGGGCTCTGTGTGATTGCACAGGTTGCCTGTCCATGAAGCTGGCCCTGCCTAGAAGCATCTCTCTGTGTTTTTACTCTTGGAGAAACAGGATTTGTTTCTTATTATTGAAACCAATGAATTTCTCATGTATGACCTTGAGTTTCAACTTGGGAATTCCCTGGGAGGCATACTTGGAACAGCTGTTTCCCTTCATAGGGTGATTTTGATGTATAAATTAACTCACCTTTTAGCATTCTCCTTTTAGCAGTGTAGGTGCACACATCTTAATAGGAATAAAAATTCTCCATAAATGTAATTACATTTGAAGGTGGTCCTCAATGAAAAATACCAAGTTTGCCATAATGGTTATCTCTGAGGAAGAAGGGAAGTGATGAGAATTTTGGAGAAAGTGGGGGAAGAGCTTCAACTCTATATTCCATTGCCAAGTATAAAGACACTTAAATTTCAATAAAGTTGGGTAGTAAGTACACATATACTAATATATTAAACTCTTTAAGCTTCTGTGTTTGCCACATTTTACAATAAAAGTATTTCCAAAGAACCCAAACCAAAGAAATTATAATCTTTAAATTTAATTTTGGGGAGTTAAGACAATAATTTAAATTCCAGTTATGTCAGGTGGTATGGTTGCATAACCTTGAACGTGTTACTCCCTGTGTTTCCATTCTCTTCTTATGAATTAAGAAGGTTGAATGTATAATCTTTAAGGTAATTTTTGCTTCTATGAAACAAAAAATATATGTACAATATAATTTGAAATGAATTATAATTTAGGAATGTGGATTCAATTAGTATAATTGATTGTGAACTGATGGGGCAATGTGATAAAAAATCTTAACGTCCAACTGAAAAGATCTCTCAGATACATAGATATTTTTCCTTCTCTGATCTTCACTTTTAAAAATAGTTTTAGCAATTTGCACAGTCATTTGGTCAAAATAGTGCCTATTAACTTAACACAGAATTGAAAACTCAAATGCCTTTAGGTGAGACATATAGATAACTGGATAAAAGATGTCAGTGTGACACAAGGGAGTGGTGGGGACTGTGGCAAATTGGAGAGAGTGCGTTGTGTCTAACTGGCCAGTCACCAGCCCCCTCTAGTTTATTATTCCTGTGTGCCAGTGAGCCCAATATTGACAAAACTTTCCATTTATCAGGAGAAGATGGAAACCTGGACTTTTATGAGATTAATTCTGGTTTTTATTTGTTGGCAACTAATCCAAATCTTTTTTTTTTTAAGTGTATTGTTTGTCAGGTAGAAATATCAAACGGCTTGATTTAATTCAAGGTTCTAGGCTTTGCTGGCCTAAGACTTCTGGGTTAAATTGTGTTTATTGGTCTTTATGCTCAGTTTTGAGGTTTTTAGTAATATTACTTTTGTGCCAGGAGAATTGTGGCCATAATCCACTGCCTCCCAGGTTATCACCCCATCTTTACATTTTTTTGGTGATGTCAGCTCCTGACTCATGTGCTCTCCACACACTGAAATCTTAACTCTTAGTGATTTCCATATATTCATATACAATGCTTTCACAGCCTGGCTGCTCATCTGCTTAATGTCTCTCTCCCAATGATCTTGCATCCATTCTACCTCAGCCTCTTCACTCCCCAAGTCAAACTGTAGACCTTGTCAAGATCGTTATCTGCAACCAAGCCATAATCCACTCTGATCAGCATCTTTCATCTTTCCACATTATTCTCTCTACCTGACTGCTGGTTCCAATGATCTTTTGATTCTTCAAGTCACTGCTAATCAATTGATCATTCTACCTTTTCACAATTCCTCGTATTTCAATGTCTTCTCTTATTTTCTATCTGGCTTAAAATTCCAAAGTCAGTATTTATCGTCACTTGCTCACACATATCGAATCCCTTGCCCATTGCTCACTTCATCTTACCTGTGGGCAAAACCACAATCCTGGCAATCCAACATTTCTTCACTCTTTCACATCTGCATCTCAGCTGGAGGTGCTTAGGGGAAAACATTCAATCCTGCTGACAGAAGTCACCTTAAATTGCTGACCAAGAACCTCCAGTAGGTCCTTAACACACATACACACAGACCATTGTCCTATCTTTCTCTACTTGTCGCGGGCAATGTAGAAAGATATGAAGAAAGGTTATGAGCAAAATGGATAACCTTCTAAGGGCATGGCTAGGGAATTAGCATCCATGCTGGAAGCTCACTAGTCTAATACTCATTCAGGAAGAGGTGCAAGATTTGTTAAAGGACTAAAGACTAAGCAAGGTGAAAATGCTGTTGAAAGTTCTAGTGCAGCTCTCGAACATGCCATTGTTCAATGCTTATTGGACTCTGTGAACATCAAAGCAGTTATGAGGACACACAGAAGCACTGGGATGTTCCATGGCAGCCCTGGAGATCATCAATGTGTGTGTGTGTGTGTGTGTGTGTGTGTGTGTGTGTGTGTATGTGTGTCCCTGCATGTGTGTGCTGGGGGGCAGGCTGGTGCTCAACTCCCTGTGCTAATTTTTAATGTTAATGAAACTGATCTTTTTTTGAAAAAGTTCTCTGAGACAACATTCACCAATTCAAACCTGGGAAAATTGGAACTTGGCTTTAAACCTGTGAAGGAACAAATCACACTTCATTTGGTTAGAACTGCACCAAGGAAATACACGTGAAAAGCCCTTCCAACACTTTAAATTTATAAACAAATGGATTCAGAAATAGCCTTTGAAACCTAACCTTCTTTATATTTTTAAAAGGAAAGTTTTTAAAATTAAATTACTTCAATGATGACAAAAACATTCACTTTTGAGTTATGTTTTGTTATTTCTTACAAGTCTTTTCATAACATTAGACTAAGAATCTTGAGGAAAGAAATGATATCTTTTGTCTTTGCATTCCTAGTATCTGTTAAAGTGAGCACTTAGAAAGACATATGTCGATTAAATGAATTATTGATAATCGATGATTGCACAGGTATCGTTAGATTCTGACACAACAAAAAATTCCCAAGAATGTACATATTTTATAGACTGTGGCTAGAAACTTTTAAAACCTTGTCCTTGGAAGGTGTTCAAACACAAGGGTGGAAAAATCATGTTTTGGCATTCTTTTGCAGTTAACTAAAATTCTGCTCTTTTCTTAGCATTTTGTATTGTATTTTGTATTGTATTGTATTGTTTGAATTAACTTTTGGGAGTCTAATAGTGGAAACATGCTGTTCATCTTGCTCAGTACAGTTCCAAAATTAACATTAAAGATTAAAGGGATAAAAACCAAAGTGCTCAATGTCCTTTTAGACACTGAGAACTGTTTATGCCAAGCATGTGCCTCTTCTTTTTACTCTCATGGCTTCATTTCTGAATTAACCTCTTTCATCCTTTATTATCTTACTTTTTTACAGGATTGTGACATATCCGTGGTCCAGGCAGTTTTTAGAAATAGGTGATCCAGTTGCATCAGCTTAGACAGCATAACACGTACACAAATTTCCCTGTTGCCTCAATTTCTTCATTTGTCACCTCAGTTCAATTTTTGAGGGCCTCCTATATTCCAGTAACTGGGCTTGGGTATTCACAAAGATTGTCGGATTTCATCCTCATAAGAATTATATAGGGTAGTTCTTCTTATGTTCATTTTATAGAAAAGAAATCTGGGGCTCATGGAGGTGAAGTTATTTCATCAAAATCAGATGACCAGCAAGTGAATGAGGATTAAAAACTAGATCTATGATTCCCAAGCCCATGCATTTGCCACTAAAACATACTGCTACCTTCCTGTAAAAATGGTAGTGTGAGCGCAGTCCAATAAGAATGACCCAAATTAATGAAAATGAGTAAAAATAAGGAAGATATTGTTAATCCTGAATGCAAAGAAAGATCCCTGCCTCATGCTATGGACTTTGATTGCTATTGTTTATATAAATAATAGCAGTCACCCAAGCTAAAAATTTGGGAGTCATGTCAGTATCCCCCCATCTTCCACATCCCCCATATTCAATGGAGGTGTTTAATAGTACATCCTATCTTAAGAAAAGTCTATGTACAAGGTTCAGTCATACAAATAAGTTATAGGCTCAGAAGTAAAGTGGACCTTCCCTCCAGTTCAACTGCTTCACTCCTCAGATGAATAAACTGAAACTCAGGAAGTTTAAGTCACCTGCCCAAGGTCATCTGACAAGGTAGCAAGTGAGGAAGAAGTAGAACAGAGCTCTCTTGATGGTCTATTAGCACTCCTTTCTTTACATCATGTTGTCACCTTTGCAAGGGATGGCATGGTGCTATCGAATGATACATTCATCAAATATTTACTGAGCACCTATTATGTATCAGGCACTGTGATATAATGGTAAACAAAAGGATGTAGTGGTAAACAAAACAGTCATAGTCTCTGTCCTCCTGGGACTTACCGTGTAGGGGGAGTTAGAATTATTTATTAAATAATTGCACAAATGTGAATGATAAGGGCTATAAAAAAGTACAAACTGCTGCTCTGAGAATGTAGTCAATCTGATCCGACAGGGTAGGTTAGATATGGGAGTCAGGCTAAGTTTCTCTAAGGATGTGAGGTTTGAACTAAAATTAGAGTGATGGGGTCACAGACTTTAGGAAACTCAGAAGGGCTACTACCTACAGCTGCTATGGAGAATTGGTTTCCAAAAGCCCAAAGGATTAACGAAGCCAAAATCAAGTTCAAACACATAAACCATCTGGTTCAGTCCAGAAACATGGCTCCCCTAAGCCAGTGTAATATCCTAAAAAGCAAAGTTAAAATGGATCTTTGAATCAAATGTTGAGCAGTTACTTTTGGAAGCTGATTCATTAATGCTAGGGAGGGTATTCAAAAGCAGATTGAGGTCAAACAAACAAGAACTGAAACACCAGGGTTATCGATATGAGGAATTCTTAATCTCAGGAAACAAACTGAGGGTTGCTGGAGTGGTGGGGGGTGGGAAGGATGGGGTGGCTGGGTGATGGACATTGGGGAGGGTATGTGCTATGGTGAGCGCTGTGAATTGTGTAAGACTGATGAATCACAGACCTGTACCTCTGAAACAAATAATGCATTATATGTTAAAAAAGAAGAAGAAGAAGAAGATAACAAGAAGGGAAGAATGAAGGGAGGGGAAATTGGAGGGGGAGACGAACCATGAGAGACTCTGGACTCTGAGAAACAAACTGAGGGTTCTAGAGGGGAGGGAGGTGGGGGGATGGGTTAGCCTGGTAATGGGTATTAAAAAGGGGACGTATTGAATGGAGCACTGGGTGTTTACGCAAACAATGAATCATGGAACACTACATCAAAAACTAATGATGTAATGTATGGTGATTAACATAACATAATAAAATAAAATTAAAATAAAAAAAGAAACACCAGGGTTATTATAGGTGGCAAAGTTGGAAATGGAAATTCATGAGTAGTTGTAAAATTGGCAAGAATGCCGCTTTCGTGGTCGACTTGATGGTATTACCACCAGTCCCTTTTGAGGCGAAGAACTACATTACCCAGAATTCCTCATCTGTATGTTTCTGGGTTTGAATTTGCCAATGGAAGAACTTGCATGAGATTTGAAAAGCAGAAGTGAAGCAGAAGCTATTATGTTTGCAATACGATGGCAGTCATACGTGGCAGGCTTCCAAACTTCTTCCAAATTTCCTACTTTTAAGTTGCAGTAGTTAAAGATTTCTCCAAAAGTGGCAGTTTTTGTTCTCTGTTCTATGGCTTTTGTTGATGCCACAGTGAAACTTTCTCCCATCATCCAGCCTCAGAATAGCAGATATCCCAGATCCCCCAGATCCTTCTAATTTGTAAGCTCTAATTTCTATATTAAAGTAATCATTTTCATTATACTGTCATAGCTCTGTTTTTCTGACCAAACCAAAACTAATGCAAATTTTGGGTTAAAAGTAGTCTCAGGGGCACAGAAACTTGTGGATGGGAGTGTTGCATTGGTTTTCTGACCTGATTAGATTTAAAAGGATTAATAACTTTCATTTTTAGTGGTAGTGAGTCAATGGTAGTTTATGGCAGGCAGTAGGAAAAGAAGTTACTTAAATTATCACTGTAGTTAACCTGGAGTCATGTACCTATAGAAATCAAGGATGGAAGCTTCTGCAATAGAATGTTATAATAGAACATTATAATTTCCATTACAATGGGAAAAATGCATAGTAACTCTTGGATGGGTTGGTTGCTTCTAAATATAATGGAGAATTTAGGATGAGGGAGATATACTTAAGGCTCTAAAATTCCTGCTTAAGGCTAGATAAATAATCAGAAAACTTCTATGACTGCCCTGAAAGAAACCCTATCTCCTATAGTCTCAGAGTTGAAGTTTCTGACAACGAAATCCAAAGTTTTTTTCCCTCATGTTAAATTCAGAGCACTGATTGGGAAAGAGCAGGACCCTAAAAATGGGGCTGAGAATATCTGGCAGATTTTAATTAAGCTGAGGACCTGGAAGTTTCAAACTCTCCTGAGCCTGTGTTGCCATTAGAAACAGGCTTTCATTCTCTGTGTAAAAGTGTTAGGCTCTTCTTGCCCACAGAACCTGTAATGACCACTCCAGAGAGAGTTTCCTTTTAGGTAAATGTTGATCTTTAAGACCAACCTCCATCCCATCTACTGATGCTAGACCTGTAATATAACTCAATACCCAGTATAATCCAGATGAGCAGTCATTGAGTGTAAGGTCTTACCAATTATATCAGTAGAAACTTGAGAAATACGGATGAGAAGAGATCTTAAGAAAGGCAACAAAAGCAAAAATAAATAAATGGGACCACATCAAACTAAAAAATTTCTACATAACAAAGGAAATTATCAACAAAATGAAAATATAACCTATGAAATGGGAAAGAATATTTTCAAATCATATATCTGATAAAGGGTTAATATCCAGAAATATAAAGAACTCATATAACTCAAGGACAAAAAACAAAAACAAAAACAAAAGCAAATCCAATTTAAAAATGAGCAAATGAAATCAATAGACACTTTTTCAAAAAAGACATACAAATGATGGCCAACAGGTACGTAAAAAGATGTTCAATATCACTAATCATCAGGGAAATGCAAAGTCACAATGAGATATCACCTCACACCTGTTAGAATAGCTATTATCAAAAAGATAAGAAATAGCAAGCATTGTTGAGGATGTGGAAAAAAGAAAACCCTTGTGCACTGTTGGTGGGAATGTAAATTGGTGCAGCAACTATGGAAAACAGTATGGAGTTTCCTCAAAAAATTAAAAATAGAACTACCATTTGATCCAGGATTCCCACTTCTGGATATATATCCAAAGGAAATGAAAATAGGAGATCAAAAAGATATCTGTGCACCCATGTCATTGCAACATTGTTCACAACAGCCAAGACATGAGTACAACTTAAGTGTCCACCAACAGGTGAATGGATAAGGAAGGTGTGGTGTATATGTACAATGGAATATTATTAAGCCAGGAGAAAATAAAAAATCCTACCTTTTGCTACAACATGGATGGATCTTGAGAGCATTATGCTAAGTGAAATAAGACAGACAGAGAAAGACAAATAACCAAATTGTATCACTTATATGTGGAATCTTTTTTTTTAAAGTCAAACCCATAGAAACACAGAGTAGAAAAGTGGTTTTCAGGGACTAGGATGTGGGGGAAATAGGGAGAAGTTGGTAAAAGGCTACAAATAATTATTTTTTAAAGAAGGGATTTGAAGGGCATTAAACCAGGGTGAGGGAAATATAATATTGAATCAGACTGAATTTATGGATGCATCAACTAGAGATTCTGAATTCAGTGAGAATGACTGAGAATGTCTCTAAGAGTTTCTAGATGGGTTGACCCAAATCTAGGCCCAGTCGTGGTCCATAAGTAATGAAATTAAAATACCAAAAATTCCTTGCTATACTATAGAGCAGGGTTTTTCAATTTTGGCACTGTTGACATTTGGAGTTAAATAATTCTTTGTTGGGGGTTGGGGGCAGATTGTAGAATGCTTAGCAGTATCTCTAGCCATTACCAACTAGATGCCAGTAGCATCTCCCCCAGTTTAAGTCAATGAAAAATGTCTCTAGATATTGTCAAATGTACCCTGAGGGATCGAAATTGGCTCCAGTTGAGAACCATTGCTATAGAGGAAGGTATCCAAAGGCTTATGGAGCTATGAATGCTGGAGTGTATTTATTATGAATGACCTGCTTAACAACCTGCTAGTTATGCCATCTGGGAGGGTGAGGCCCTTCAGCAAGGCTTTGAGAAATAAATTGGTTAAGGCAGTATCAGTATCCTCGAAAGACTCTGTAGTGGCAGTTGTCTGCAAATAAAGTAAGAGATGCTGCCATGGACATAGGCTCTGAATTCAGTGGGTGATGAAATCCCTGAGTTATAAGATCCAAGAAGTAATCAGAATGATTTGGTCTATAGAAATCTTTGGTAGTGACTAATTTATCATGGGGACTCTAGGACCACAATGAAGCACCTACTTCATTTGTATAAGCAAAAGAAACAAAAACAAAACTTGATTGGATGACAGAGACCTGACATGAATCAATACTATGGTTGGACATGATTCTTCAACAAGTTCCTAGACTTGAGTCAAATCACAGACATAGAGCCCCTTTTAAAAGGGAGAGATTAGGTATGGTAAGGAGAGTAAAATCTCCTCAAAGATGGCCACATTGTAATCTCCAGAACCTGTGGATATCATACTATGTAGCAAAAGAGAAACCAAGGTTGCAGATAGAATTAAGGTTTCTAATCAGCTGACCTTAAAATAAAGAGATTATCCTGGATTATCTGAGTGAACTCAGTGTAATTACAAGGTCCTTAAAAGATGGCAGATGGAAGCAGAAGAGTCAGAACTGAAGAGATGGCATTGGGGAAAGTCTACTGATCACTGCTGGTTTTGAAGATACAAGGGGGTAATGAGCCAATACAGGTAGCCTCTGCAAAAGACAAGTAGTATCAGGAAAAGGCAAGAAAGTAGATTGCCCCCTAGAGCCTCTAGAAAGGAATAGAGCCCTCTAAAAAACTTAATTTTAGGACAATGAGACCCACTTTTGGACTTCTAACCTCCAAAACTGCAAGTTAATAAATTTATATTTGTATTGTTTTAAGCTGCTACATTTGTGGCAATTTATTATAGCAGCCATAGGAAACTAATAATACACGAGGTCATTTTAAGTAAAGGATCTGCCATTCTTCTAAAAATTGTCTGTAAGTCTGCCTCCCAATCTTTCCCAAAGGGACTTGGGTCCATTTACCAGGGTGACTGCATATTGAAGAAATGGAAATAGACACACTTTCCAGGGATTAGTAGACACTAACTCTGAACTGATGCTCATTCTTTTAGACCCATACACCACTGTGGTCCAATAGTCAAAGTAAGGACTTAAGGAGGTCAAGTGGTTGGTTAATGAAGTTTCGGCTCATGCCTGCCTCTAAGGCCATTAGGTCTCCAGGCCTCTCACAGTTTACCTGGTTCTGAATGCATAGCTCACGTAGGCATATTCAGACTTCTCATATTAGTTCCTTGATCTGTGCAGTGACAGATTACAGTAAGAAAGGCCTCTCTCTTCTAAAACAGTGAACCAAAAAACATGCTGCGTCAAAAAATTGAAATATGGAAGGACATTTGTTCCTACCATTTTATCCATTTGACCTACCTCCTTGACCAGTGCATAGAAAAGATAAATCTTGGAAATGACAGTGGATTAGCATAAACTTACTTAGGTGGTGACTTATTTGAAGCTATTGACCACATGTGGATTTTTACTGGAGCAAATTAACACAGCTCTTGATAATCTGTTATACAGCTATCGATCTAATGGAAGTTTTTTTTTTCCCTATACTTGTTAGTAAACACAACCAGAAAAAGTTTTCTTTCATGTAGAGGGAGTAGCAATACACCTCACACCTCTATAATACTTCAGTCCTCAAGGACCTTGATTGTCTAGCTACCCCACAGAACACTATTCTGGTCTACTGCCTTGATGATATCAGGCTCACTGGAACCGCTAAACAGGAAGTAGCTAATATCCTTGAATATCCTAATAAAACCTACACATGCCAGGAGGTAGGTCCACAAAATTCAGAGATTGCAAACTCAGTGAAATTTCTAGGAATTCTGTTGTCTGGGATATATTGAGATCATACCTACAAAGTGAAGAACAAGGGGCTCCAACCACTAAGAAAAAGGTGTAACACCTAGGATGCCTCTTTGGATTTTGAGGCAATCTCTACGTCATTTAGGAATTCTGCTTTGATCCATCCATTTACTGAGTATTAACCTCTTAATACCGACAGTCTTCAGTAAGAAACAGAGCAAGAGAGGGCTGTGGGACAGGTCCAGGGTGCTTTCTGTTCAAGCTGCTCTGCCGCTTAAGCCATATAACGCAGCATATTCAATGGTGGCTGAATGTCAGTAACAGATATGAACGCGATACAGAGTCTTTGGCAGGTCCTTGTAGATAAATAACAGTGCAGACTTTCTGAATTTTGGAGTAAATTTACGCTATCTTCTGAAGATCACTATTTTCCTTTTGAGAAACAGCTTTTGACTTGCTTCTAGGTCCTGGAAGAGAAACCCCCCCCCCCCCCAGGAAACTAGACTTGACCCACTGGCTCTGGATTCAGAGCAGATTCTCAGCCCTATAGAGCCTCACCTTTCAGAAGCGGCTGTCTGAGAAGCCTGATGGTAGGACCAGGCCCTGGGGATATTGCTGAGTGAAGAAGGTGTATCTCCTGCAGGGGCAGGCCAGGTGGGGAACTCACACAAAACAATGATCAACAGCGTCTATGTACTGGACAATTGCAGGTCCTTTCTTAATAAGATACATCCTGTTGCTTTATTCAGGTATTTGTACGTTTCATCCAGTTAGGGGAGACGGGGGCAGAGATGAGCCGCCAAACAAAATACACCTTCTCGTAAAGGGAGAAGCTTTTCTCACAAAATGTGTGTTGTCTGGCTCACCAAGTTATAAATTTGGGTAAGTTCAACATCGCTTCATCATCAGGTAGAAACTGTATATACAAGATAAGGCTGAAGCAGGTCTTGAAAGCACAAGCCATTTGCATAGTTAATTCCTAAGTCTCCTACAGTTCTTCCTCCTATTGCAGATGTCTTCTCCTCAGCCAGCACCTTTAGCTTCAGGGTGAGGCCCCTATTAACAGTTCATCGACAAAACCAAAGCTTGTTCACAGATGATCTACATTATATCCTGGTGGATATAAGCGGGCAGCTGCAACACAGCAGCCGCACTCAGGAGTGACCCTAAAGAATGCTAGTGAAGGGAAATCGTCCCAGTACAAAGAATGTTGAGCAATGTACTTTATTATTCCTTTCTCTTGGACAGAACTATGGGCAGAGATATGCATCTTTACTGTTTTATGGGCCATGGCTAACAGTTTAGTTAGATGGTCATAGAATTGAAAGACACAAAATTGCAAAATTGTTTACAAGGAGGTCTGGAGAAGAGATAAGTGGATGGAATTCTCCAAATTGGCGCAGTATATGAGGATACATGCGCCCCATATAAATGCTCCCCAGAGGGCTACCACAGTAGAGGGGACTTTCAATAGCCAGAGGAGCAATATAATCCCACGTGTGGATGTCAATCAGTCTCTCTCCAGCCACATCTTTTCTTGCCCAATGTGCTTATGATCAAAATGGGATGAAGACTGCGCACTCATCAAGGCTGTTGGCTGTAGCCTTTACGGAGTGACCAAGCTGCCAAAGCAAAGATCAATACTGATTCCCTCGATATGGAGCCATTCCCTGGGAGGGCCAGCCAGCTGCCTAGTGGCAGTGATTTGTTCTTACTGATACAAACATTTATTCTGGATATAGATTTGCCTTCCCTGCCTGCAATGCTTCTGCTAACCCCACTACCTGTAGACTTACAGAATG
The DNA here is from genome assembly GCF_004348235.1 of Phoca vitulina. Lineage (NCBI taxonomy): Eukaryota > Metazoa > Chordata > Mammalia > Carnivora > Phocidae > Phoca > Phoca vitulina. The sequence continues at coordinate 47,596,124 of NW_022589705.1, read as the reverse complement.
GCTTATTCACTGTGGGGCTTATTCCATACAGGCATTGCTCTTAGCCAAGGAAGTGATTTTACAGTGAATGTGACGTCGCTATAGGTTCATGCCCTCAGAATGCAGAATTCACTGTCTTGTCATGTCCCCCATCACCCTGAAGCAGCTGGCCTAATATAACAATGGCATTGCCATTTTAAGATGTAGGCCTGTAAGTGCTTGACAAGCTTTGCAAGGCTGGGGCAATGTCTTCAGGATACTTATATGCTCTGAATCAACAACCAGTTTATAATGTTATTTCACTCACAGCCAGAATGCATGCATTTAGGAACCACACAGAGGAACTGGCTCCTCTCTTTATTACCTCTAATGACGCACCAGCAAAATTTTCCATTTCCATTATTACCACTTGGGCTCGCTGTTTTTAAGATCTGAATTCCTAGAATCAGGAGACACACAATAATTATTATGAACTAGAAACTGTAACCGCCATCTGGCTATTATGGATACCTCATGCCACGGAACCAACAATAAAGTAGGCTGTTGCTATAATGGTTGGGGTAATTCATTCCAATTATAAAGGGGAAAGTAGGTTGCCACTACAAAATGGGAGTAAATCGGGTATGACTAGAATCCAGAAAATTCTACAGAGGGTTCTTAGTACTTCTGTGTTCTGTGGCAAAAGATAATGGGAATCTATAGAAACCCAATACAGATAGGATGCTAATGACAGACATCTACCAAGATGATTTTGCTAACTCCAGTAGACAGAGAACCACAACCAACTGAGCTACTTCCTGAAGACAAAGAGACTAAGGGAAGCTTAGTAGGATAAGAAGCATATAAATACCAATTGTGGCCAAATTATTACTTGTAGAAACAATAATTGTAGTAATTATACTCATTTTCTTTATTGCCTTGATTTATTTATATTTATATAAATTAATGAATTGTTTCTTTATCCTTTCTTCATTGTCATATTATCTAATATTAGTTATTATAATAATGGTTACCTGTCTATTTCAATATTAAATTACAGGATTTCGAAGAGGTAAATGTAACTCAGCTTAAGAGGGTTAGACATAATCTAGGGACAGTCAACATGACATATGGGACTTAAGTCTCTTCTTCGGGAAGATTGCTTGTTGGCCTTTGGTTGTTAAAAGATGGTTGCATTGTGCTAATTAAAAGCATGATGTTGTTTTATTCCATATTGGGGGTTAAATGTGGTAAAAAGAAATGGGCAGAGATGTCAAATTTCCAAAGGAGTTGATGCTGCTGGATCGTTGTCTGTCCATCTGGAAAATGTTTCCCCAAATCTCCTTCCCTATATGGCTCTGGATTAGAATTTTCCAACGAGAACGACTTTCTTGAGATTTAGAAGGTAGACATGAAGCAAATGAATTTTTGGAAGTCACTGCAATCCCACGTGGTAAGCTTCCAGGCATCTTCCTCAGCTAGCAATCACAGAGATTTGAAAACTTCCCTGCCCTGCTCCTTTGCTTCGGTCTGACTTTTGTGACTGTTTCTTGATTCTCCAGCCTTGGTCATCAAGACTGATATTCCCCCAGCTCTTTCCACATTTGTGTAATAAGCCCTGTCTTCATTATTTAACCCAATTATACCCATTAATCCTAGCAGTATCTCAACTATCTTGAACAAACTCAGACTGAGGCAGGGAGTGATCATCTGTTGCTGTTTTATATTCAGCTCATGGCCTCTGCCACAGTGATGTTCAGTGATGTAAGACTGCAAGTGGAAAATGGATACCAGTTCCGTTTGGTAAAACCAGAAAAAGTGCCAGAATCCCCGATGAGCAGGTCCTATGAAAAACAAGCGGGAAAACTAAGGGAAGATCACATATATGGACCGGGTAAAATGGTAGAGAGCATTCAGGCAGGCATTCAGAGTTCACCCAAAGCACACCGATACCACACTGAAAACATAAATAATTGTGAGCTTCACCTGCTGGTAGGAATGAGTGCAATTATTAACATTCTTTCCAGGGTTTGTCAGAGAAGTTTCACAAGAAGTGCAGTTGAAGCCACAGATGAAAGACATCAAAAATGCTGTTTCAACGGGCCTAAAAAAGGCATGGTCTGAAAATGGGGCTACAAATACACCCAGGGTTATTATAGATCAGAACTAAAACTAGGGCAAAGCTTATCATCCATGATATTAACATTCTGAATTATTATCAGCTAATACCTTAATGAAATTAACAACCACTACATTACTTGTTTTTCACAAAGCAAATATATATCTCATCTCAAATCCATTTCTCAAGTCCACCCATGTATCTAATTTAGTAGAATTTATAGTCTCGTTTGGTAGAATTTATATTCCTATTACTATTTATCAAGCAACCCTGAAACTGGAATGATTTATTTGGCAAGACCCTTTTCTTATTCCATTTTATGGGTATAATAATTTGGTTAAATTGTCACCTGTAAAAGTGATAAGATTTAGAGAGTTGGTTAATTTGTTCTTTTTATGGTAGAAACGTTGCACCATGGTCTATTTCCAGTGAAGTGACTAAAGAGGGGAAAAACTGTTTTCTCAAAGAAAAAAAAAAAAGCAATTACATAAGCAATGCTGATTTTTTGTGTGTAAATCCTAAGCCACTCCCAAACTTTAAAGCCTTCAGAGAAAAATGAATGGTTAATATTACAACTTGGGCACACATTGATCCATGTAAATGAGCAGCCTTCAAATATATTTGGTCATACTCCTTGACTATACTGATGGTAGGTTCTGACATGAGTTGAATTGGCCCATAATCACAGAACCCACAAGAAGCAACTGGAAATGCAACACTTTTTATTGGACTATGGACTGTGTGGAAACACTGCCCGATTTCAATTGATAAACACACTTGCATGTGTGCATGCCCATGTCCACACCACACATACCACACACCCATACATGTACATCACAAAACAGAGCATGAGTCATACACGTGTTATTTACTTCCAGCTGGAAAATCAGAGAAATTTTCAATTTACAGCCAGTGACAAGTCTAATTGCAGCAGAAGCTCCCAAGGCTCTTCCCACTTCAGTCAGCTCCCAGCCATGCTCCCCTCAGCTGGGGTCTGTTGAGAAGGCACCTTCTGGTCACTTGCTGACAGAGACAAGGAGCTTATGGGTTTTGAGTGAAAAGGATTTGCTAAATAAAGCTTCGGTTCAAGGCTTCACCTCTCTCTCCCAGAGGTCAGGGTGCTAAAGTCCTTGGTAGCTATGGAAATCACAAGGTGAACCAATGAATTACTTACATTTTAGAGCTTGCTGCTCAACGCGGATTCCCAGTTAAACCCAGTTAGGAAATTAAGCTCATGCAATTATATTTTCAAAAGGAAAATACAGAGTGAGAAAGTTTCTTTTTTTATAGTCAAATAATTAGTGGTGAGTGTGCCTCTCTGATTTACTGCCAAAGATTGACTCCTGCCTAACCTAAACCTCAACACATCATCCTGGTGAAATTAAGTCTGCCAAGACAGCCAAGGCTCTTTTTCTTCTGTGAATAAATTCTCTATCACTTTAGTTTCTTGGTTAATATGACATATTACATATTCAAATGTCTTTATTCCTTTTGATTCCTTCCTTTGGTCTAGCACATGATTTATTTAGTTTGTAGTGGTCATTAAAAAGGAGGTGGTGAATACCAGTGAAAAACGCCATTTTAAGATGGAAATGGCTTCATTTGGGCTTGATTCTTAAGAAATTTATTGGTCTCACTCCATCCATGTCTTTGAACTAAGTTGACGTACTGATTCTTATTTTGCCTAATGACCTTTAAAAAGAAAAGAGCTTCATTTAGGACTCCTTTGCAAGTGACAATCAACCTGAATTTGCTTGAGCAAAATGAGGAAGTTTTTCGTTCTTCTAACTGTAGGAAGATCAGAAGCAACAGGAGAAAAAAAAGATGGAGTTGCTCACAAGCCAATAGGGCTGGCTATCTCTCCCCCTCTCTCCTTGTCAGGTGCATTCCCTACACACAACCCATCCCCCCATGCCCAGGGGAAGGACATGGCTGACATGGTTGCCATGGCTTCAAGTTTCCATTCTTACAGCTTGAGTACCTCATAGGAAAAGGTTCCTCACTTATAGATTTAGTTTCTTGAACCTCAGGGAAGAATTCTAATTGGGCTGGCTTGAGTTATAACATGGGGAATAAGGTATTATTGGTCCATCTTGGGCCGGGTATCTCTCCCTTCACCCAACATTATGGATAAGGAGGTAGAGCCATGTTGGGAGATGACAGAAACCATTTCTTCTTCATGACGGAGTGTAGTGGGAAGAAAAAGGGAATTTCTGCCCCCCAAAAGGGGAATGGTGTTACCAGAGCAAAGGAGGAATATTGAACCCCCAAAATAACAATTAATATATTCAAGACCAATTTGTAATCCTGTAATTTCAAGGTTAAGTCATGGGCTTTAGAGTCAGACAGATGTGAGTTCAAATCCCACCTCTGATATTTTCTGTTTTCTTGGACAAGTTATTTACTACTTCTGAGCCTCTATTTTCTCATCTGTAAAACGGGACTAGAATACCTAAATCATAGGTTTGAAGGAATTACTTGAAATAATGGTCATAAATTACTTAGCAGACTACCTATACAATGCTTAATAAAATATAGAATGCTATGAAGTGACTAATAAACTCAGCTATTATCACAATGCCCTGTAGTTTTTGTTTCAGGTTGCTCTAATAACAACCTCACTAACCAGGTTTGGCTTTTGGATCCAATCGGAGAGGTAATTTTCTGGGCTTATATTCCTACTGGGATCTTCCTAGATCTCTCTCATAAAAAATAGTATGTTTGTTTATCAAATAATTTTTGGGAACACCAAATAGGCATCCAGCATTGTGTTATCTATTGTAGGAAATGTCAAAGAAATAGAAGGTGTGGTTCCTTTCTTCTAGACCTCTGTTGGGGTAATAACTAACAGACACAAAATAAAATTAGGAGATGACAAGTTATATAATCAGAAGCAGATGTGATACATGCAGTAGGAGTTAAGATAATGAAAGATCCATATGATCAGTTTCCTTGAGAGGATTTGAGTTTGACCTTGAAAAAAGCATGGCATTTATAGAGATAAAAGTAGGCATTTCAGGTTAGGTGAGTACAAGGAGAGAATGGCTAGAGCAGAATGGAGAAAATATTGCTGTGTTTTGAAGGAGAGATTGCTCTCAAGGATTCCCCCCTCCCATCTTACCACACATAAACACAGATTTTACTCCCAAGGCTCTGAGAAGTGAATAAGGAAGATCAGCAGCCCCAGGAATCACAATAAGAAGCAAATGTAGATTCAGGATGCGTTAAGGCATATGTATGGCATGTGGAGGGTGGGGAAGGGCAGATAAATAGTTGAGAGCACAAGGAAATCTACAGTGTGAAATATTGGAGATAAACAAAGATGAGGTCCAAAATGTGGCTATACTTTCAGTGCCTAAGACTCAATGGAAATGAAGGTCATTGGAATTGAGAAAGTCAAGCAACTGTGAAATAGGTATGTCAGATCATGGAAGGGATGCTGAAGTCATGAATAATGAGGTGAGATAAAGAGGACTATGATACAGTTGCTGAAGTCATAGAGAAAAGTTTAACCTGGAGGTGGTCTGGGGTTGGTAAAAAGAGAAACAGCTAAAATGGGGAAAGTAAACAGGATGGATCCTAGAAGATATTTTGGTAATGGCAGCAAATGATTGACACAGAGGCTAAAATGGGGAACTAAGAAAATGCCAGTCACTGCTCTTCATCTAGTGAGTTGGGGATGAGGGTGGGACATGGGAAAGGGAGATGGCCTCCAGTACAGTGGATAGACACAAGCTTCCTTGGCTTCCTCTCTACCCCAGCTGTTCCTCCTCTGTGTTGCCTTAGCTCAGAACATTTATAAATCTGTGTTTAATGCTCGGTTTGCATATCTGCCTCCCCCAATGTGCAATAAGTTTCTCGAAAGGTTTACGACTTTTTCATCTTGGTGTCCCAAAGCCTGAAAGTTCCTGGGCATAGACAATTCTTAACATACCTTTGTTGGATGAAGAAATGAATGGATGTGCATGTGGTGGTGATATACACCATTAGCACATAACCCTGAAACGTAACCCATCCCCCTTGTTCACAGTGGTTATTGGGTTGGTTTTCTGTCAGTCTCTAGAACAGCACTGTCCAATAGAAATTTTGAGCCACAAATGTGAACCACATGTATAATTTAGACTTGGCAAGTACACATTTTAATCAAATATATAAAATATTATCATTTCAACATATGATCAATATAAAAATTATTAATGAGATATTTTAGATTCTTTTTGTTTTGTACTCTTGTCAAAGTCTGGTGTGCATTTTGATGCTTACATCACATCTCAATTCAGACTAGGCATATTTTAAGTGCTAAATAGCCACTTGTCGCTAGTGACTAGGTAGTGCAGTTCTAGATTCTAGAACATACCTAGTTCTTTCCCTTTTGATAGCCTCTACACTTTCCTCTGTTCAGATTACTCTTCCTCTAACTTTTCTAAAAAATATGTATTTTGTATTATATCATCCATAAAATACAATATACACATATAGAGTATAAACATATGTAAATATTACACACTATATACACACTACATATGAATTGAACAGAGATTAGTACAATGAAGGTTTATTTCTTGCACATTCCAAGTCTAATGTAGATCAAGTAGCTGTCTACCATTTGGAAAGGATAAAAAGGCAAAGAGTATCTGAAGGATGTTTGCAAAGGCCAGGGTTGGAAAATTCCATTGCTTTACTTAGTCATATAACTTCACTAAGATGCAAGAAAGGCCAACAAATACAGTCTTCCTGTGTATCCAGATAGAGAAAATGGTGTGAGAAACACATATCACTGTGCTTGGGCCTGTCATTGTTGCTGTGGGTCTGTGCTTCCAGCATCTTGCGCTGGGCCTATCAGTGTTTCTTTTTGGCAGTATTCACTATACCATTGATTACAGCTATTAACATTTAAACATTTTTTTAAGATTTATTTCTTAGAGAGAGAGAGAGAGAGAGAAAGTGGGGGCAGGGGCAGAGGGAGAGAATTTTTCAAGCAGACTCCCTACTGAGCACAGAGCCCAACGCAAGGCTTGATCTCACTACCCATGTGATCATAACCTGAGCCAAAACCAAGAATCTGATGTTTAACTGACTGAGCCACCCAGATGACCCTAACATTTAAAAATTTTTAATGAGAATGTTTTTACTACTTTCATGCGCTCTTTCTGGTCCTCAGTCTGCTCTTTTTTTTTTTTTTTTTGAGAGACAGAGAGAGAGTGCATGGGGGAGGGGAGGGGTGGAGGTAGGGAGAGGCAGAGCGAGAATGAGAGAGAGAATCTTAAGGAGGCTCCACGCTCAGCAGGGAGTCCCACATGGGGCTCGATCTCACAACCCTGATCATGACCTGAGCCTAAATCAAGAGTCAGATGCTTAACTGACTGAGCCACACAACTGCCCCTACTGTTTTGTCATAGCACTCTGATTTTATTTATTGTTGCTATATCCCTAAAATTATATCAAAGTAAAAAACAGATTTTTTTCAAAGTTTTATTTATTTATTTATTTGTTAGAGAGAGAGAGAGAGGCAGGCAGAGGGAGAAGCAGGCTCCCCACTGAGCAAGGAGTCCAATGTGGGACTCGATCCCAGGACCCTGGGATCATGACCTGAACTGGAGGCAGATGCTTAACTGACTGAGCCACCCAGGTGTCCCCAAAAAATAGATTTTTTAAATGCCTTTCCAATTTTCTACATTTCCTCTGCTTTCAGTGAAAGTGTTTCCTCTGCTTAATGAGCTAGAATTGTCTATTTTCTTCCTCTTTTGAGGCTGCTGACTCTTCTCATGTACTCAGTCTTTATTGCTTAGCTTTATCCATGTACATTTAGATTAAGCAGTACTCCTAGCTGATACACATTCCTTCAGTACTCAAGTTGGTCTGAGCATGGATAGAGCAGTGGGTGACCAGCATACCAAGGCATGTCTTGTATTTGGGATAAGTGAGCCAAGAAGTACGGTCTGCTTCCCCCTTCCCCACCCCTCCCACAGTGAGGAGGAGGACGACTATGAGGTCTGCGGTTTTTCTCAGGACATAGTGAGTGAGAATATATGAATAACCTCTCAAGTATGCTGAATGGGATTAGAGTAGCATTTTCAGTTCCTCTGGATCATGAATCCTTTTATAAGTTTTATCTTAGGTGAACTGAGTAATGTCCATGGCAAACAGCCTTTGTTTCATAGTTTCTCTCCCCACACTTTCTCTGGTAATAGTGCTCCTTCATCCTTTGATAATGCCTTTTCTACCCCTCCAAATATATAAGGGGTTCATACTATTAAGGGTTGTTTGTCACAGAAATTTCCCTATCTCCTTCCCCTGTTTAGTCACAGTGGTAGGCATGTGACTAAGTTCAATGTGAGTTTTGGTTTAAAAAAGTTCAGTATGATACCTCATCAACCTGGTCTCATTGATTGGTCCAGAGGGTGAACAATGAGCCAAGCCAGTTCAATCAGAGCCCTTCTCCAGAAGTTTTTTGAGTAGATCTTGAATGGTCAGGCTCTGAAGATGGGAGCTTAAAGGATTTAAATGGCCAGCTCTCAGATCACAGGGAGAAAACTTAGTAAGAGAAAACCAGCAGACATGCTGAGAGAAACAGAGTTGTGAGTACTTGGTTTTGGTAACAGTTACCTGGAGTATCCTAGTTCTTGCTTTCTATGTAGTCCTTCATATAACTCTGTGAGCTACCCAGAAAAGCCGCCTTTGGCCATGTCAGTTCCAATTGGTATTCTTCATTCTAACTGACATGGCCAAAGGGGGCTTTATTTGTGTAGAGCTCACAGAGTTATAATATATATATTATTTCACCTATTTCATCCCATGGAAATCTAACTCTTCCAGTGGGATCTTGCTGATTTCCAGGGCTTGGACAATATTTTCTCTTCTACATTCATTGAATTGCCTCAGCGGGGACAACAAGAGGGACAGAATCAAATGCCATGCTAAGATCACTATCTTGGAGATATTTCTATATCTATATATCTATATGTCTATCTACATCCATATATATCCACTTATTAAACGTCACTGCTATGTTAATTTTCTTTCCTCCTTCCTTTGTGACTCAGTTCTCGTGATTTTCTTTCTCTTTGTGAACTATGAACAGATTTTTCCTCAAACACTAAAATTGGGGAATCGTGAAGAAGTTCAACTTTTATAGTAAGAATATAATAGGATTTGATTCCAAAAAACATGTGTAACAGGGCATCACCACCATACAAATGTTATTTCAGGAAAAAAAAATTCAATGTCTAGTGACTTCAGCAATTAAGGTTTTGGTCTTCAATGGGTTGCAGGCCCTGACAGCCTGGTATGATCTGGGCTCACGCTCACCATCCTGGACTAAATCCCTATAGGCAGTCCTTGCACTTTGAAGCAAGTTAGTAATTTAAACAATCTTTTCTTTTGACTTCCATTTAGAATTTGCAAAAAATATTCCATTATTTCAGCAGCTAAAAATTCCCTTTTGTACTTGTTGGTAAGCAAAAACTGTACTAGGAAATAATGAAATTTGAGCCACAATATAATGTGTTATCTTTGTTCTTGAGAAAAACCTTTTCTTTTTTTTTCTCAAAAACCTATGAGAAGACAAAATTAAGATGCTTAATCTGTTCTGATAACATACTTGGGCAATTTTTTATTTGAAGCAGAACTTTGTTCCTCAAGTGTTCTTATAGTTGGTCATTAGCAATTGGTAATTACAGTTGGTAATAAAGTTGCACAAAGTTTAACCGGTCTTCGGACTAGCCTTACCACCTTTGATGACACATCCCTTTCTTGGTCCTTCTCTGACAATCATATCCAGACACTTCTTTTTCCTATAAACACCCCACTGACGGAAAAAATCTTTGAGCTGTCTTCGTCTCTAACTAGCTGCCTTGCTGCGTGTCTAAAACAAAACTGATATTGTGTCCATGCTAGATCTCTGAGAAGTTGGCCCTAATATACTGTAAAATGTACTTTGAGTGAGGCAAGGCAGGCAACCTGGGCTTCTCTGGTTCTCTTGCCCCTTATATCTCTTAAAATAATTCTTATTTCCACATCTCAGTGCTTGCACTTACCTCCAGATATTATCTGAGCCATTTTTCTTATTTCAAACCCCCTATGTGATTTAGAACTGCCACTCCAAGTCCATTCCATCTTTTCCTGAACTCCAAAATTCCATCTCTGAAAGTGGACCTTCCTTAACCTCCTTTGTTTCAAATCTCTCTTCTATTCACCTGTCCCCTGGAGCCTCAGAAAGCTCCAACTTGTTCCACCTCTGGATGCATCCCCTCTGTGTATGTGGTATAACTGTCAGTTAGCCAAAAACTTCTCCAACGCCTCTGGCAGCCCTTTGGTGGTAATAACACCGATACTAAAAAGCTAACATGGGGGGTTTATTACGCTTCAGACACAATGCTAAGTAATTTACTGGCCAAGTATTTAGACTACTGCTTGGCACATAGTAAGTCATTAATAAAGGTTTGTTATTGCTACTATTTATAGCCCTATGAACTTGGTACTATTTTGATCCCCACTTTACAGATAAAGAAATTGTGAGGCACAGAGAATTACATAATTTGTACAGGATCACAGAGCTCATTAAGTGGCAGGGACAGAATTGAACCCAGTCTGTTTGATGCCAATAGTTATCCATGTTCTTAACCACCACAGAAAATTTGGCTAAGTACACACACACGAATCTTGTTTCTGCAGTTTTGAGAACAGTGTAAATTGTACTCAACACAAGTTTTACTTTGAAATTCTTTTCTCTTTTAAAATTCAACTGCCTCATAGATATAAGGAAAAAGGCACAAGTATTTGTACCTCCCTGGAGAGTGTCATTGTGAAATTTCGAGGCTACTGAAATATGTGTCCTGAGGGAGAATAAGAGTTTTTAAAAACTTCTAAGTTGCTAAGGAACTGAGGTTTTGGTGTTTTGTTTGTTTGTTTGTTTGTTTGTTTGTTTAACTGTTAATATGCTCTTCAGTCAGCTTTTTGAGTTATATTTTCTTTCCTAGGTCTTAGCCAGCAATACCTCATATTTGCTCTGGTGGAAAGAACTAGACTATCTCACGGGCTAAGCAATATTAAAAGTTTGTGGATATATTTATGACATAAAGGATTAAAAATAGCATTAGAGACTCAACATTGATCATGTAATGCATCTTAACTTCTTAAAGTTATTTCATTTGATGCTCACAACTGGTCTGTGATGTTATGGCTTTTCTCCTAATCCTCCTGCTAGATTGTAGAGGGAGAAATGCCCCACTTCTGCTATTGTCCCCTAGAGTTCTAAGGAGGACTTTTCCTCTCTTCTGATCTCCCTTCCCTCGCTTCCCTCCCATACGCAGCTGCCTGCTTCTTCATTAGCTGTCAGAACCTGCTTGAAAGAAACCCAAGATCGCCGGACCTCAGGGCCTGAGGCCCTTCGAAAGCCTCCCGGGGTCCCTGGGGACCAGTCAGGGGACAGATTTTCAGCCCCTGCAGCCAGGGTGCCATAACCCTTTGCACTTGGGCAGCAGCCCGGCGCCCAGATCCCATCCCTGGAAGCTACAAACCCCTGGGCTCCACCCACCCCTCCGGCCAGAACCCGGCACGATCGCCTCCCTCCGGATTTCCACTGGGGTGAACGAATGGGCTGGAAGGCGGTTACAGATGCCGGAGGCGCCTTGCGAAAAACCGTAGTGTCCTCTAGAAGAACGTCGGTTTCCTCCAGGGCCTGCAGTTGGCGGCACAGCCCCGCTGCACCTGGGGAGGCGGCTCCCGCGTGCGGGGCCCCGGGGAGGCGCGCGGCGGGCGCGGAGCGGGGACTGGAACGCCGAGCGCCTCGGGGTCGGGCCGGGGCCGGCGGCGCGTCCAGGCTGCCGCGGGAGCAGGAGGCGCGCACAGCTGTCCTCCGGCGGGCGAAGGCCTGGCCGCCCTGCCTGCTGCCGTCTCTCCCGCCTCCCGCCCCAGAAATTATCTCAAGCGTTGCCAGTTTGATTCCAGAGCCCCACTCGGGTGGGTTCTTTTGTTTCTTTGTTTTAATGACAGTTCCCAGCCCTTGGGCATGTCATGCGCGATTAATTCCCTGGCTCTGTTGAAGGCAGCTGGGATGAAATTTCTTCTGCATCATCCTTTTGGGGATAATTGCTTATGATGTGACGTCAGCCGGACTGATTTTTCTCTCTTGAAAGAGAGAGAGAGAGAGACTCACGGACGTGTGCGGGGGCCACAGACATTAACGTTTGGAATTCCTGCAGGGCAAAAGGAGACGGGAATGGGCGCTTAGAAGTGTGCGGCTAAGACCTCAGACTGCACGTAATTATTAACAAGTTTTTCTTTAAAAACAGAAAGAAAGAAAAAAAAAAAAACCAATCCCCTCCTCAGCGAGCCACTTAGGTGCTCCTTTCATGCCCGAGTCCCCCGTTAAGGTGGCAGCGTCTGATAATTAATCTCGGGTACCCAGCCGCTGCAATAGGCTTAAGAAGACGAAGAGGAGGGGCGGGGAAGTGCGTCACCAGGTGGGGAAGGGGCTGTGCGTTTGGTGACTAGCGGGAGGGGTGGGGGTGGAGGGGAATAGGGACGGAAAATAGGTTCTGTGTGCTCTCCCGGGGTATTGTGTCAGGAGATGCAGGCTGGCTACCATGTGACGCGGTCCAGAGCTGAAGGGATTGGCCGAGGCAGCGCAGGCGGTGCAGCTCGGCCGGCTTGCTGTTCCTCTCCCTTTCTCTCGCAGCATCTTCCTGGGAGCCTGTAGGTGAAGCGGCACCAGCAGCATCCATGGCCTATCTTTGGGGTTAACACTTGTCTCATTTGGCTTCAGCAGTGGACAGAGCCGACCTCTCGGCAGCGGCGTTGCGAGGACTTGGCTGGGACCTGGAATCCTATCCTCCTGTATTTTTTCAGACTCCTTGGAAATTAAGGAATGCAATTCTGCCACCATGATGGAAGGTAGGATGCTTTCTGCTGTGGTTGACTGGCTTCAGGCAAGGTTTGGGCAGAACAGCGTTGAAGAATGTGTGCAGCCTGTGTTTGGGGCTGGTCTAGAACCTGGTTGCCAGGATTTGCAAGCAGAAATGCTGCAGTTTGCTTGCAGTGGACCAGGGCTCAGACTAATGGAATCAAACCACAAGGCTTCTGTTTAGCTCAGAACCTACAGAGCTCCCAGCTCTTTTGCGAGGTGGAAAAAAAATAAACCTAAAGTGCTTCCAGGGAGCCGAGATAGAGCTAAGAAAGAGCTTGCAGAGCAAATAAATTGGGAGAGAAGATAAGGTTTTCTGCTCTGGGTTCCTGGGACTACACTGATTAAACATTTACAATGGAAACTTGTTTCCTGAAATTGACATTAGATAGGGGAGGTCATTGACAGTTATCCATGCTGTCATTTTCAGTGAACTGTTTAAATTTTTTTTTTTTAATTCTTGTAAGATTTTTATCTCCGCAATTTACATCTTATTGTTGGAGTGAGAGGTGCAGCAAATTTGGTCCATAAGCTATAGTTATATGGGGATGTCATACAACAGAATGAGCAATATGAGGAAAATATCTGGGCCTCTTAGCCCTGGATTCGGGGTCTTATCAGGTTAAAAAAAAGGGATTTTGTGCTTCCTAAACGCATTCTCGTGCAATGATTCTTAGCCAAGCACCAAATGATTACTTACTGATTACCTTTTTGCATTCAATATTAAGTGTAAGAAGGAACTTTCCCTGGGAGATGTTGTTTAAACTATATTTTATTCTACTAAATTACCCTTCCATGCCTGAGATAATGACAGCCAAGATTGCCTCAAAAAAGCAGCAAGCTGATTAAGAAAGAAGCAGGCAGCCCTACCCTGGCTTTGATTTTGTTTTCATACTACAGGATGGTGCAAAACTCCTGGCCTTTCCTAAGATGACAGGCAGAAATTTGTCCCCAGCCTGGATTTCACAATGCAGAATCGAGTGCATAATGGGTCTCAAATCAGCCATGAAAATGGCAGAGAGGCCACCTCTTAAGCCAAGGTCTGTCCTACAGATTTTAAACATTCCTTAGAAATTTACCAAAATGGAATAAGAGGAGGATGGTTTCAAAAAGCAGTGGTGTAGCCCACACTTATTTGGCAGAAATGAATTCTTTTTGCTCTCTCTGTCATCATGTCAAACATTGTTAATGTAATTTGGGGGAGTGAAGAATTCTACAGTCATGGCCTACAGATTTTAGAAAATAGCCTTAAAAGAGAGATTGGGTATCATTTTGTTATGGAGCTTGGTCTTGTTTGCTAAGGGCTCTCAAGCTAGTTCTTTAAAATACAGGTCTAAATAAACTGAGCTTACTAACGCCCTAAGATTAAATCATTTTCACTAATTTAAAATGAATTTAATCTTTGAATAACAAGGCAAGACAAACAGAGAGTATTACTGATACACTTTTCAATTTCAAACTCATGTGGATTACCCTCTTCAGAAAAAAACAAAAACAATCTTGTCTATAGAGGTACTATATTTCTCCAGCTAAATTTCATTTGTAACATTTCCTAAAAAGAAATCTGCATACACTCTGATTAGGTCTGAATCTTACACAGGGAAGTGGAAGCTCTTTCATTTTTACTTCTTGCCTTGCAAACTACGGAGTTAGTGTCTTTTTTGAAGGAAGTAATATTTACTGATGCTCACGAACGACTCTCTTGGCAGTATCGTCTATTGTGCCATCCCAGAATGTCAGTCAGTTCAAAGCCCTCTGATAAGCTTATCTGAGCTGCTGAAACTGAAATGAGAACTGTAACAAAGACGTGTGTTGGAGCTGAATTAGCACTATTGCTCTACCAAATTCATCTAATGAAGGATGTTATTTTAGCATTGTTTTGAATTAGAGGTGACACTATGGATGCAGTTGCCTTCCATCAGATCCCTGCAAAAGAAAATGGACAGGTGTTCCCATTGGCTTCAAAATTTTAATGAAACTAATCATTTCTATCTACCCATAGTTCCTACTTACGTGCTTTTCAAGACTTATTATCTTAATGGTTCAGTGACCTTAGAAAGGCAGGTAGGACCCTTAACTAGAAATCAGTTTGCCTATCAATAGCCTTGTAACTTAGTTGCCAGTCTTTTTGGCAATATATGTATCTTTCTGATATTGCATCCCAGAATTTCACCTCTGAATTGCTCGTATTCTGAAGATGTGGCAGAGCAGTTATTATTTCTACTTAACTCACCCCGAGAGGAAGCTAGACTCTTCCATCTATCACAATAACCTTGGAAGGATAAGGAAACTCTTAAAAGACACCCTAAAATCCCGTCATGGAAGCCCTTTGCTGAAACAGCGGGCTCTGAGAATGTGTCACCCACCATGAAGATGGTTAAATGATGTCCCTCGTCAACTAGTACATTCGCCCACACACATACACACAGTTACACACACATGCAGTACATTATTAAGGAAGGGAGAGAGCCTACATTTACATTGTATATATTTCGATATTCACCAAAGTGTTTTAGTCTGCTGCTCAGGAAAAGCATGGCCGTGGCAACTTTTCCAAGCTACTTCCCTACTCTGTGTAAAACAGAAGTAAACAAATATTCTTCAGAATGTCTCGTAGTTTAGTTTTGTGATCCTGTTTTGATGGGATGAGTTACGGGCTCCATTCATTCAATGCCTATTAGAAATTCTGGTCATAGTTGAAGAATGTTACTACCTCCCCAGCATAGAAGGTAGTGAAATAATTATGCAGGGACCTCAGACATGTTACCAGTAGTTTGTGGCTCCATGATTCCTTTCAAATATTTTTATTTAAAAACATATATTTTAATTTGATATTGGATTAACTGATTCCTGCCGTCTTTATTTTTTGGCAGTGGTTGGTATGGAGTTGTGTCTTTCCTAAGGAATGCCCCATGATGTGGAGCCTTCTGTGGTATGAATGGGAAGGGAGAGAGGGTGAGCAAAGGGAGTTATTTGCTAAAAGGCACATGTACTGGTTATGCAGTCTATGTGATTAGGGCAACGCTTCAAGGATTCTGTTATTTTCACATATTATTATTAAAGTTTGAAAATGCCATTTTAGCTACCCCTTCTAAGATAAGCTAAGCAAAGTCAGGGTTTCTTAGGACATCTGTGTGTTTGTAGGGCAGCCTGGGAAGTTTTCCCTTGTGTCACAGGACTGGACCGCAAGTTACTGTGCTTTTAGTTCCATAGCCAGGCTCTTCGGTACTGTCTTAGAAGGAGAAGTTTCAGCCAATGGCTTCATCCTATGTAATAATTTTTAAAATTAACAAGTACATTGTTGTGGGTTTGCTGGATACAATTGTAATGTATAGGGTGATTGAATAAATTTTATTATATTTACTATTCACGATGACCTGTAAATAAGTATATTCTGCATGCAGTCCTTTTGCAGTACTTTCTTGAAATTGCAAAAATAAAAAATAATATTTTGAGGCAGAAAAACGGTAGAAAGGAATTTGAACCCAAGTTCATGTTTCTCTTTTTTAGTCAATTCAAGTTCTTATAAATAGTATAAACCAAATTGGAGTCCTTTATTATGTCATATATCTATTGCTTCCTTCAATTTTAGAAGAAAAACAATGAACCAGCATAGTCATCTGGATGTTTTACATTAGCATATTTACCTCAGAAGACATAATTACATGTTTTTCCTGAATTCTGATAAATGGAGGTGAGAATTTTCTGGACCCAAGTTCATTTAACAATAAAGCTCATATTTTTGATACCTCATAACATCTTTTTTTTTTTTTTTAGGATCTTATAATAGGAACCTTTTTAAAATTTGTATCAAGGTGGGCATCTTAACCTAATTGAAAACTAGGACTTGGTTTCCTGGGTGGCATATTCTGTCTCTCTCTCTCTTTCCAATATGAATACCCACAGAACCATACCTTTTAATTCCTTGTTAATGCCTTTTATCTCCAAGATTATTATTTAGACAATTTCGAAAAATTCTAGCTTAACTGAGCTTTTGTTGTTGTAATGAACCTTATAATAGTAAAGATTTTTTTTTCCTATCAAGAGCTAGAGTTTTATTTACTTGGAAAATTCTTTGATCTGATCAAAAAGGAACAAAGCATTTTGAAGCTGGAACTGTTCGCTTTCTAGTTAACTAAGAAGTTTTAAAGGGAATGCTTCTAACTTCCCAGAAAGAGTGAAGTTATTTGGAAAACCTTAAGCATGCATATGAGATTCTAATACATGGGTCATGATTTATGTAATTTTTCTCCTTCCTCAAGGCTCTGTGTCAGAAAGAGCCTTCTTATATATGTAAGTTCCCATACAATTCCATGGGTCAACACTTTAAATCTTTAAAAAGAATATGCAATCTTAAAAAATTATCTTAGATAAACCATTCTAGAAGACTCTGGATAATTCTTTCTGTTGGATTTGGCATATACATTATCCATGTTTCAAATAAACAAATTGCAGGAAGTCACCAACTCACAGTTTTTATGTTCCTGAAAGTTTATGAATTGCTCACTTGGAACAAGTTTTCCCATAGGAATAATGATACATATGATGATTAGATTCTCACACTAGTCGTTCAAAGGCTATAAACCCATTATCTAGTTGAAATACTAAATATTTGCAATGAAATGTGTGAAGAACAGTACAGGTACCACAGTAAGTAGCCAGAAGTGAACAATGGAATTAAATGTGTTTTCAATTTTAAATGTTGCTATTTGTGAAAAGGAAGGTTTAATTAGAAGACAATGAGGATATGGAGAGACAATTTGAAGAGAGTTTTTAGGTATATTTCCAGAAGTTTCAGAGACTTATGACACTGGATTTTCAATTATGTTCCATTTTACTTCTATACTCGCAGTTTACCCTTTCTCAATTCAGTTTCATCATATGTACTACTGTTAAACTGTGATTACTTTCATTATGTAAACTCACAAATGGAATTAATAAAGGGAGAGAGAATTTACTGAGATGATGGTACAGGAGTTGGAAGGGAGAAAACGTTTAAGGGATTCTAATGGATTTAGGCTAATGTGTATGACGAAGTCCCTGAGGAGTAATGAACTGAGTAAGGAAGAGATCAGAGATAGAAGAGAACTGAGGGGCACGAGAAGGGCAGGATATCCTTGAGGAGAAAGTGGGGTGTATGACAGAGGTGTTGGGGCTAACCGGGTTCTATGTTGATTACCAAATATTTCCATGGGCACAGGATGGTTTGCTTACCTGGGAGAGAGCTACTGGGGATGGAGGTCAGGCTCCATTGGAGAGGGGTCAGTCTCCATTCTTGGAACGTGTAAGCCGTTTAACTGTATCCACTGCCCGTCTCAAAGTGTTTAGAACAGATACTTTCTTGCCTTGGGGCTTTTGCTCCACAATTTTGTCAATTCATGGAGTGACTGATTTTCTTGTGGCCCCAGCAAAACCTCCACCTCCTCAGGAGGACTTCCCTATCCTCTTGGCATCCCAAGCTCTCGAACACACACCCTGGGCCCCCAAGTACGTCCCAGTCCACCCTCTCTCCTCAGAGATGTATTTATGATTCATGGTTGTTTAATGGTGCATGGGCTGAATTTCTCACTCAGAGCTGAGCTCCACCAGGACAGGAATCTGGTTTATCCTATTCACCTCCTCATCCTTAGTTCTTGACACACTGTGGACGCTTAGTATGGTTATTCACTGGAGAAGTGAGGAAAACCAGATATAAATGATTCCGATGACTTCATGTGGTACATTGTAAGGTATTATTGGGGGCATTATAGTCCATGTAGGAAAAATAAATGCTCAAATTTTTGTTCTTGCTGGAAAATAAACAAGAAATAATTAAGAAAAAACAATGTGTTATGGAGTGGGATATTGTGATATACAGAAAATACATTTTTAGGGGCGCCTGGGTGGCTAAGTCATTAAGCGTCTGCCTTCGGCTCAGGTCATGATCCCAGGGTCCTGGGATCGAGCCCTGCATCGGGCTCCCTGCTCTGCGGGAAGCCTGCTTCTCCCTCTCCACTCCCCCTGCTTGTGTTCCCTCTCTCGCTGTCTCTCTCTGACAAATAAACAGATAAAATCTTAAAAAAAAAAAGAAAATACATTTTGAGAAACAAAAGAAAAGAAATGGTCCATTTGAAAATACGTGCTTGGGCTTGAATCATTTTGGTGATTAGCTCCAAAGAAATGATTTTATAATGGAAAGAGATGAGTGATAGAACAGCCATTCAAAGAAGTTCCCAGAAAATCCCACGAGCAGTGCTGTCAACATGCTGCACATATTTTTCCTTTCCTCTCTCCCTTTCTGCTTTCCTTGATCTCTGCCTTTTCTGTCTCTACTTCCCTCTTTCTTCCACCCCATGTTTCTCTCCCGGGGCTCTCTTTCCTTTTCTCTAGATTATGACCAGATCTGAAAACACTGGCTTCTCGAGGTAAAGTTTGACTTGGAATCTGGCAAAGTATTTTTAAATAAATAAATGAATGCCGGTGAGTGTGATGTTGTACAATGTCTTTGTGTTATGTGATGGTAAATGAGGTTTTTGCCAAATTATTCCTGCTCAAAGAACTCATTAGTCTTAGAAGCTCAGTATGCTTCCTGAATTAGTGTAGTTTGGATTTTTTCTGTAGAAAGAGCATGGACCCAGAAGTCAGACTTAGGTTTGAGTCTAAGTGTTGTGACTGCTTGGCTGTATGCCTTTTGAGAAGGTTACTTTACCTTCCTGGATTTCTGTTTCCTTGCAAACAAAATGAGAGAATTGATCTGCCTACCTCTAGAGCATCTAGCTTTAAGAGTCTCTGGCATTCACTGAATGGTTTGGATTCCCCAGACTTACTCTCTCCAAGGTTTAAATTGAATGATTGAGTCCTTTTCCTCCCATCTCAAAATGTACTTGTCCCTAACACAGAAATAATTCAAATTTATTACTCTCTGCCTTTCATTGATTACTCTTCTTCTGCTGTTCTTTGGCATAGATGCCATGTTAGTTTTGCCCCTTTTCAGTATTGGAAGATGAAAGTGCAGTTATGCCACTCTCATCCATAGTCCCTATAGCATAGAACTGTCCATGTATTCATCAGAAATTGCATCAATTGTATGAATGCATACTAGGTGTTCGGCCTTGTTCTACATGCTAGAGGTTCAATTAGTGAACAACAGATACAAATCCCTGCCTATATGGAGCTTCCTATTTGGTACAGGAGAGATGGGAAAATAAAATGGAACACAGAGTACATTCAATGGGGATCAGAACTTTGGAGAAGAATCGAGTGGAAAAAGGGGATTAGAGGAAATTGTGGAAGAGAGGAAGGAGTGGGATAGATGGGGTTGTGATTGTAAAGAAGGCGGTAATGGATGGCCTCATTGAGAAGACATATGAGCAAAGACTTGAAGGAGGGGAGGGAGTGAGCAGCAATGTAATTATTTGGAGGAAGAGTCCAAAAAGGCAGGAGAAAGAGCATGTGCAGAAGCTCAGAACATGGGCAGAGCGCAAAGATGTCAATGCTTCTGGACAAAAGGATAGGGGGATGTTCAAGAGAGGGACTCTGAGGTAACATACGCAGACACCTGTGAATCTTCGATGGTAGGAAAGCCAGTTTCCTTTTGCATTCGCCAGTTAGCCTGAGCCTGTGTTAGCCATGTGTCTAGTGACTGGTGGACATTGAGAAGCCTAGCGTTCTGAAACTGGTTCTGTGGTGCCTCTTGGACTAATTCTTTCCATGTATTTAAGTAAATGGATAAATATCACGCTCTTACCATAGCTTGTAGTTCCAAGCCTGGAGTTAGAGCTGAGTGTTCAACCACAATTTGAGGCTTGAACATTTCCACACCAGAGAAATGGTCCCATGATAAGGGTGACTCCAGAATCAGAATTACACATCAATTCACGGATGTTTTGACTATGTACAAGAGACCTTCATTTTTATTTTTTGTTCATATCAACTTCTTCTCTTGTGCATCGGGACTGGTATTTTAGAATTTTTAAAAAGGACCATGCAGAGTGACTCATGTTACCTATTTTTAACAGGCAGCATGATGAGTAAAATATTGTGCTCAGTCAGGACATTGTCATAAGATCGTGTGACATTTGCACACACTTCAAACTTTCCAAAATGCTTCATTTACTCAACAGGTACATCAGAGGTTTTTCCTCAGTCTCAGGTATCCTAGGCACTGTGAATATGACAGGGAAAAAAGGCAGCTGTGGTCTCTGTCCTCAGAAGCTTAGAGTCTAGTACATGTTTTCACACACTTATGTGCATATGCATTTTGTTCTTACATCCTTTCTGTGGGGTAGAAAGAATAAGTTTACTCTCTTTCTTTCAAACAGGAGAAAAGTAGGGCCCAGGGAGGTTAAGTGACTTGCTCAAGGTGACCATCTTACCAAGTGGCAGAACCAGCATTGATTTACCACATTTGACTCCCAGTCAAGTGCTCTTTATTTGTGTAATTGTGTAACCAGAAAGTCCTGCTCGTATCTGAAATTGTTTGGCCTGGGTCGCTGGCTGACAGGCAAACAACAGATTGACTAGATTGGACATAGTATTTCAAAAGCTTTGTTCAGTACTAAGCAAAGTGATTTTATTAACAGATTATGACCCTTCCGACCAGCCATCAGCTTGAAGAAGGCCACCTAACACAGAAGTGGGCTCCTATCAGTGGCACTCACTGGTTTCCCAGAATTTTATGATGCAGAGGGGCACATGATATCAATCAGCCAGTGGACTCTAAACTTTCACAGCTTACCCTCTACACAATGTTTTATCAAAAAACCTGGCTCCCACTATGAACAAAAGCCCTCTCTCCCTCAGAAGGACAGCTCGGTGTTCACTGACATTCTGTGAAAGCTTTGGCCATTATCAGGAAAACATGATGGTGTGTGCTACCATTGAAGATTAACCAATCTAGCCCAACCTCATTTTACAGTTGAGCAAACCAAAGCCAAATGAAATAACTTACCCAAGGATTTTTATTCTCTCCGTAAGGGGACAAGTCAAAGTTTATTTTAGTAATGATTCCAAAAATGTGAATAGACGAAGACTTGGAACCTGCAGTGTCTTTCTCGTTCAAAGGTGCTGAGACTGGTTGGGTGACTGCCCAAAGACACACAAATGAATGTGTCCCCAGGGTCCAGCGCTCCACTCAGTCCACACACAATGTGGCCATTTATAGCTCTCTCCTGCGCTTCCATGGCTCATGCGTCTGCTGGCAGTGCGTCAGCGCTGTGTGGAGGGAACAACTAGGACTTGAAGGGGCTGGATCTCCTGACTCGCTCTATGACCTTGAGTGAGTTCTGGGACTGCTGTGGCCTCAGCATCCCCATTTGTAATGTAGGAATGATGCTGGCTCTCTACGCCATAGAGTGAGTCATGGTGAAGATCGAATGAGATAATAAATATGGAAACATCTGAAGAAGTGTAATGCACATGCCATTGATTTTCTCAGATCGCTCTCTCTCAGTTTGATCATTACATGTGGTTTCTTAGTATTCAGTGACTAGGCATTACTGCTTGCTATTTGACTTGTCAAGTAGATTATTGCCGTACCTCTTCTGCAGCGAGGCCTACAGATTTCTCTCCTCCCTTTTTTTTTTTTTTTTTTTAAAGATTTTATTTATTTATTTGACAGAGAGACACAGCGAGAGAGGGAACACAAGCAGGGGGAGTGGGAGAGGGAGAAGCAGGCTTCCCGCTGAGCAGGGAGCCCGATGCGGGGCTCGATCCCAGGACCCTGGGATCATGACCTGAGCTGAAGGCAGACACTTAACGACTGAGCCACCCAGGCGCCCCTCTCTCCTCCCTTTACCATACTGTTAATTACTAGCATATTCTATCATCCTTGATTCTCAATGTCCCTAGGCTACAACTACCCCTTTCTTGAGCTTGGAAGGCATCACTAATCAATCTTAACCATCATTCTCTCTGGCCTCGGCATCTGTCTCAACGTCATATTCCAGGCCACCTCTGCTAGTTTGGAATTGGCACATGGGATGATATCACATTGCTTTCCCTACCATGGACAGTTTTCCAAAGTTGAAAAACAATGAGCAAAACTGGGATGTAGGTGGTCTCCTTCACAAAGTCCCTTAGTGTATCACGGAAAAATGGCATGTGAAAAATTGCTCACAGCACTAGGGTTGGTAGCAATGGTAGAGAATGGTCTGTAAGCCCTATAACAGGTAGGACCCTTCTCCTGTACTATAGGCTTTAACCACCAAGTTTTTCTTAGCCTCCTCGTGCCTCCAATTCAAAGAACTGTGTCTACCAGGTAGCCAAGCACCAGTCCGAGCTTGGATTCATTCCTCATCTCTCCTTCCTGCTTGCCTCACAGCAGTAGGTCCTTTAGAGCTATAGATTATCCTTCCAAAGAGATCTTGGCTCTGTTCCCTCCCTTTCATCCTCTGCTACCACACCTGATCAGACTTTGCTGCTTCCCATCCATGCTCCTCACAGCCATCAAAGACATCACTTTCACCACCTGCCTTTGATTGTTCCCATGCTTCTGAGATGAAGTGCAAATGCCTTAGTGCGCGGTGTAACGCTTTCACACGTGGGCTGCCTTATCTGCTCAGATCCCACTGGGCCAGCCAGACAGGAGCTCCTTGCCCTTTTCTTTCCTTTGTATATGCTATTCCTTCCCTTATCTGTGTGGTCACAGTCTGTTCTGATCATTCAAGGTCAAACAGAAGTGCCCCTCTTCAATGAAGCCTCCTCACATTCTCCACGTTGAAATTGAGGTGCTCCCTGAGCTCACTTAGCTCTCAGTTGTGGCCCTCCTAAGGCCACATATCACAAGGTTTAAGAGCACTGGCTTTGGAGTTAGACTGATCTAGGTTAAATCTCATGTATGTGACCTTGGGAAGCTAGTGTACCTGCTTCCTCATCTAGAAGATGGAAGTGATAATAACAATAACTTTCTCGTGGGTAATTTAATCATGTGAGGTTGTAAGGATTAAATCAGCAGTGTGTTCTCCAGAGATACAGAACCAATAGGTTAAGAAGGAGACAGAGAGAGAGAGAGAATGAGAGAGAGGAGAGAGAGAAGGACAAAGGGAGAGGGTGAGGGTCAGGGAGAGGGGAAGGAAGAGGGGGAGGGAGAGGGAAAGAGAGAGAGAGGGAGAGAAAGAGATATTTTTAAGGAACTGGTTCACTTGATGGTGGGGACTGGCAGGCAAGTCTAGAAGCCATAGGGCAGGCTGGCTGGTAGGGGTTGATGATGCAGTCTTGAGGTAAAGTGTTATGTTCTCAATAAATCTTAGCTGCCATTTTCCATTTATATACCTACTTTGTTTGCTCCTCCGCCAAGAACCAAGGACTCTGCCAGAGCAGGGACCGTGTCTCACTCAATTTGGTATTCCCAAAGTGTGGCATGTGTAAGTATTCATTAAAAAGCCAGCAAATGAATGAATGCTGTTGAGGGAGCACAACTTTTTGGGAAAGATGCAAGCTGCTCAGTGTATGGTTATCATGAGAATTACATGAGTTAATATATGCAAAATATTAAGAAGAGTATTTGGTTCCTAGCAAAGGCTACTCTGTTGGGAACATTGAAGGCTCCAGTATGGTTCCTGGATGCCAGGCAGTACCCAGGATTGCGCGGCCTCTCCTCTCCCCAGAGCACCCATCTGCTGCGTAGGATCACTTTGGCTGAGAGCCACACTCTGGTTCAGGAGCGTGCAGTTAATCTAGTATCTCACACAGTCTGCCTGACTACTTTCATTGTTTTGCTCTCATTTTAAGAGAGACCGGGTTTCACTGTAGAAAACTCAGAAAATAGGAAGGTACAAAGGAGAAACTGAAATCACCAATTATCTCATTATTATGAAATAACTACTGCGACAATTTGTTGAGTGTAGAACATGGACTTTGGGGACAATCTGAAGCCCTTCAAGCCTCAACACTATTAGCAGTAAAGAGGGTGAAATAACACCTTCCACATAAGATCGTAGGGAAATTAAATAAGAGAATGTATGGTCTTCAGTTGGCACTTACCTGGCATAGTAGGTAAGCACTCAATGAATGCTAGCTCTTAATAGCTTTACAGGCAAAATAAATATTTATGTCAAAGAACCCAATTTGATCTGTGCATATGTATACACACGTGTGTGTATCCACACACAGACACTCATGGCTTTTTCACTCGACATTAGATTGGAAACACTGTCCTAGGCAGTGTGCATATTTGTTAAGAGGAGAGGATCTGGAGACACACTTCCCAGATGTAAACCTTGACCCCTCTACACTTGCCAACTGTGTAAGTTTAGGCAAATTATTTAACCCCTTTGTGCTTTTTTTTTTTCTTCTGTATAGGATAATCCCTATTGGAAAAGGTTATTATAAGGATTAAATGAGTTTAACATATTATATACAGTTAGTATTATTTTTATAATATATATTATAATTATATATATGTGACATATAATGTACATAAAAAACAGTATTTGGCACAGAGTAAATGCTCAGTCAAGAAATGTCAGCTCTCATTATCATCCTCCTGAAATAGTCTCCACAGCATTATTTTTACTGGTTGTAGAATATTCCATTGCATTGTCCTTTATGTCACTATTCCCCTGTTGTCAGACATTGAGACTGTTAGCTGGAGCTTGGTTTGAATACTGAGCTAGAACGGCTCATGTTAACGAGTCATGTGGTGTGTCATGAAGTCTTCGTTTTCATTTAATAAGATAGCTGGGTGAGGTGGTAGGACTTCTGCTTTGGGTTCTAGTCCTGACACTGCTCCAGCCAGCTGAGGGACTTCGGACAAGCTATTGAACATCGGGAAAAGAAAGCAAAGTAGTAGAAAGAGAAACTGATTTTAATTCAAAAAAGTCTAACATCTCCTGGCACCATTCTTTATTAGCTATGAGGATGAGGCCAAGAATTTGCCAGGTGGGTGGGAATTGATTTTTTTTATGTCCTCTTTGAAGGTCCTGGCTGTGTATTTTGGGCAAGTCACCATCTCTTCTATTTTGCCATCTGTGGAATGGCAAATGAGCTTTCCTGCCTTTCTCACTTGGTGGTAAATACCAAAGCACAAAATATATGTGAAAATATTTTTAAAGCAGTAAATATATATATAAACATAATGTAGCATTAGGGCTGTTGTTATATTTAGTATCTTGGAAACTGTTTTCAAGTAAAGGTTAGGTTAAATAATTTTGAAGGGGCTAACTAGTTTTAAAATTCTGTGCTGTGGGGAGTGCCTGGGTGGTGCAGTCAGTTAAGCATCAGCCTTTGGCTCAGGTTATGGTCCTGGGGTCCTGGGATCGAGTCCTCATGTCGGGCTCCCTGCTCAGCAGGCAGCCTGCTTCTGCCTCTCCTTCTGAGTCTAGTTACGGGACCCCCACTCATGCTCTCTCTCTCTCTGTCAAATAAATAAATAAAATCTTTAAGAAAATAAAATAAAATTCTGTGCTCTACTACAAGGGTTTCAGGATGTAACCCTACTACAGTTAACTTCTCTCCCCATACCTTCCACCTCTGACGCATACAAATGATTTTCTTCATTCCTAGATACTGGGCAAAGAACACCTTCCCTCATTTGATGAAATATTTATTTGAATGGGAAATGCTACATAAAATTTTGTGAAACCAGGTAAAAATATTGTTTCTAATAGTTAATATGTAGTGGGACATTTAAAATGCATTTTAAAGTGTGTTCGAATGAAATCTATCTTGGCCTATTTACAAACACAAATATTGTCAGTATGTGATCTCAGCAAGGTCTAATCCATGCAATCTAATTGCCAAATCAAATTATTTAATCTGGCTTTCTTCTCTTGAGTTTTTCACTATCTTCTATCTTTGTGGCAACCCACCTCACGTGGGCAGATTGAAGAAGAGAGTTTGTTGCTCTCTCTCGATGAATTTTGACTAGGGTACCAAGGAAGTTTTCTAGTGGCAGTGGAATGCTGTGAGCTAGCCATGGTTCTAAGCGTGGGATACAGGGAGCAAAACACAGAGAGCCCTTGCTCTGCTGGAGCTTGCATCTGACTATGAGGAGACAAGACTCACAAACCAAATGAATAAACAAAATAATTTCAGATGGTGGTAAAGTCCAAGAAAAACAAAGAATCACTTGGAAAAGAGTGGGGGAGTCAAAGCTGCTTTAGGTGGGGGGCGGTCAAAGCTGCTTTAGGTGGTCAGGAAAGGCATTGCCTCTGAGACGTCTTCACAACGTGACATGTCACGATCTGGGAGTGGAGTGTTTCAGGAGTGCGCGCTGTAGGGCTCAGCAGCTGCTGGGGACTCGGGAAGCTCAAGGAACAAAAGAAAAGCCATAGTGGTTGGAGACCAGTGAAGGGAGGGGATGGAAACAGGAGAGAAGGAAGGCAAGATTCAGATCAGGCAGGGCTATGGGAGCCATGGAGATGGATCTGGAATTGATTGGGAGGCAGTGGAAAGCCACTGGAGGGATTTAAGGAGAAGGTCACATTTCCGTTTGCATCTTTAAACAATTACTTTCGATGTTGGATGGACTGGAGTAGCTACAGATGGCCTTCTGGGGTTTTTTTTCTGTTGTTGTTTTGAGAGGAGATTGTCTTGAATCTGTCTTTGAGTAATAAATACTCTGACTTTATTTAAATGCTATGTTTATTTTCAGGAAAGCTAAGAGAGATTGTAAGGGATTCTGGTAGCCTTCCCCAAAGCCATTCAGCACTGTCACTGCTGAGGTCTGAGGGCTCAGGTGATGGTTTAATTCAGCTATTGAATAAACTCTTTCTCTAACCCAAATGGTTCTGATAGTAGATTTTTTCAGAGTCATGTTGACAGGTAAAAAAGATGAAGATCTTAGAGTATATCATGTGCTTTTTTTTTTCATGTACTTGTTTTTAAATGGCTTTGAAGCACTCCAATTATTTGATAGTCATTTTGATACTGAATCGGTTAGTTTATTAGGCTGGCTTTCACCACTGAAGCTCTTTCCCTCTAAGTCAGATCGGAAAGATAGAAGTGCTTAAGAGATCTTCCTATTGACAGAGCTTGACCTCTCTGGGTTCCATTTTTCTCCACCAATGTTTCCATTAAAACCTCTGTGTCCTGGCTAAATTTCAGTGATGGAGATCCCTACTGTCTCCCGTAACTAGACTCACCTGTGCACGCCTCCGACTCTCTAGCTCCTCTCCTCCTACCTTCAGGGGCTGAAACTGTCTCTGCTCTGAAATGTATTTGTAACCCAGAGGAAAATATATGAAGCTTCCTGTAGCTGGGACTTGTTCCTGTTCCAATCTTCTTTATACTAAGGGCTCAGTTTTTC
The DNA here is from genome assembly GCF_004348235.1 of Phoca vitulina. Lineage (NCBI taxonomy): Eukaryota > Metazoa > Chordata > Mammalia > Carnivora > Phocidae > Phoca > Phoca vitulina. Next base: position 47,567,918 of record NW_022589705.1, on the reverse strand, counting down.
TTTTCTAGTTACTTATGTGATATAACAGGTAAGTGCACAGTCTTAGGAGTCAAAACAGACCTGGGTTCAAATCCTGCCTCTGCAACTTACTGGCCGTGTGTCTTTGGGCAAGCCTGAGCTTCAGGTTGTCTTCCTTCCTTCCTTCCTTCCTTCCTTCCTCCCTTCCCTCCCTCCCTCCTTCTGTCCTTCCTTCCTCCCTCCCAGCCTTTTCCTCTCCCCCCTCCCTCCCTCTCTCTCTTATTTCTTAGCTTTTTAATCTATCACAATTTACAAGATTTTCAGCAAGTGTTTGTTAAAGCTCCAAACATTATGCTAGGTGCTAGGTGCATAGGTAAGTAACATGAACGCAAGCCTTGTGGAGCTTAAAGTATAGTGACAAAGACATTAAATTAATCAAGATAACTAAATGATTATAAGTGAGCAAAGTGCTATAAAGGAAGCGCTGAATTCTCAAAGAGCTTTTTAACTATGGGACCAAACCTGGTCAGATGAGGGTGAGTCAGAGTTGTCGCAAGCATCACATGACTTTTTGCTCTTGACATAACAGTACTCCTGCCTTATCTGTGGGGTTGCTTTTGGGGGTTTCAGTTACCCATGGTCTACCAGTCAACAGATGATCCTCCTGCTGACCTTCAGAAGGTCAATAGTAGCCTAACACTAAGTCGCACCCCCTGTCATGCATCTCACTTCATCTCCTCACGTAGGCATTTTATCATCTCACATCATCCCAAGAAGAGTAAGTATTATAAAATAAGATATTGTGTGAGAGAGAGAGATGGCATTCACATAACTTTGATTGCAGTATATTCTTATAATTGTTCTATTGTATTATTATCGTTGCTCATCTCTTACTGTGTCTACTTTATAAAGTTTATCATAGGCATATATGTATATGAAAAAGCAGTATTTATAGGGTTTGGTACTATCTGTGGTTTCAGGCATGCACTGGGGGTTTTGGAAGGTATCCCCCACAGAGAAAGGGGGACTCCTGTATGACCTTTGCATTCAGTCGATCATAGCTATGGTTATTGTTATTATTAGCATTACTGTTGTCACTGTTAATATTGCACACACCCTGGGCCTGTGTATATGGGTTTCCGTGAGCTTTCCCAGAACTTGTTAACGTGGTTGCTCCGAAAATGTCGATCGACTGTGTTCTTGGTCACTTGCCTAGAACTGTCTGCATCTGTGTTCCCTGACTCCTGCCAGCTTACTTCGTTTCTGCCCTGGTATCTGAGTAGTTTCTGGGGTTAACCACTCAGAGTTTGGGTACCATCCATGCCTTGGCTCTCCCAGATTCCTTAGAAAGCTCCTGATCTTATTGCTCTATCTCCTAAATGAATGCCAACCAAATCCCAACATGACAACTGCTGTGTCGCCGTGCTGTGCTAGGCTTCTGGACGAGGGAAGCTTTTAGAAAAGTTTCTGGAAGAAAAGACAGTGCCTCCCTCTCTCTCTCCTGAAGCCCTGTAAAGAGCCCAATGCTGCACCCACTCTGCACTGTAAGCACCTGTTTGGGCTGAATTATGAGCCTGAACGGTATTTCTTCCTGTTAGTTTTCCAGACAGTCGTTTGTTATTTATTCACCACCAACCTAGAGGCTAGGCCGTAATAATCTGCAGGCTTTTCCATTCCTCCTTACCAAAGCCTATGAAAATATGTTTTTGAAATTTTGATATTGTCAGTACATATGCGATACATACGTCTGTGCATGGTCAACTCCTGATTTTCCCAGCTGATAGCTCTTTATGGTCATTATCTCTGAATCATCTCTTCTACTGGAGTTGCTCATCACTGATTTTAGTTCTTCCTTTTCTTTCTATTCTCGAGTTAGACCTTATGGATAGGTATCTGCCCTGTGACTTACCGAAAGATGGCTGCCCCGGACAACACTCGATCTCTGGATAGTGCGTCATGAGAAATACTAAGAATAACATTATCCCTGAAATGCTCCATAATTTCTCTTAACAAGTAGGTACAACTATACTGCCCTCCCCAGGAGGCAGAACTGTTCAAGTAGAGCTCAGATTTATCAATATAAAAATATTAATGTAAAAATAGTATTAATAAAAAATATCATTTCTTGAGTTCCTGCTATGTGCCGGAAACTGTTTTTAAATTTTCTATAGGCATTTGTCCCATTTAATCTTCACAGCAATTCTATGGGGTTCTACTATGATAGTTACCTCCATTATATAAATGAAAAAAACTGAGAATCAGGGAGTTTATGACTTGCCCAGATATTTAGAATTTGTACGCTGATCTCTCTGACTCCCAAACTTGTGAACCACTGAATAATATTGCCTTTCCCACTTTACCTTTGAGAAGTTATATTTCATATATTCCCAGGTAAGGGCAAAACGGTGGCCTTATCTGCAGCACAACAGTTGAAAGTTTACGGTAAGTAATACTGTTACAGTGTGCTTACCTCTTTCTTCTCACCGTACAACAATTAAATTTGAGGAGATTCCTGTCCATTCCCTATAATACTATTAAGCATCTATAATACCTCACATATAAACTTCTGGCTAATAAAAAAAAATGAGTAGGTAATTACAGAAGTAATAAAACTATTATCCAGAATATCTTTGTTCTGATTGTTTTTAATCCAGTTGGCTTACAGTTTCTCACATTCTACCTTATAGGTTTCTATGGCACTGTGTGTTAAAGCAAACTTTAATAAACGACATTGGCTATTTCAGAGAAATTTGCAAAGCTTTCTTTGGAACTTAAATGCATTTCTCCCGTGCTTGGGTGAGAAATCTATTTCCTCTTCTTGCTTAGCAATCTATTGAGCACATCTCCTAGTTTCAGTTATCATAGATTTTTTTTTTTATTTTATAGCATTTCAGAGGCAATTCAATCATCAGTTGACCTTTGTTTAATATGGGAAATAAAGTCATTTTGACTGTGTGGCTTGAAAAAGGTTAGTTCCCAATTCCATATTAATAGCTCCATTGTAGCTAAGGCTTAACACTGCCTTTGATTGTAATATTTCTGACAGATGCTCAGTCCTCAATAACTATAACAAAATGCATATTTTAGGAACGCGTAAAAATATGCAGATCGTCTCCAAGTTTATTTATGAACTCGAAACAGAGTGTTTATGCTGTTTACTTTGCAATAAATTCAAGCACAGCCCTTGGTATCTAACCTTTTTACCTGTGCTCTGTGTTTCTTGTTGTCCTCACAAGTTCTTCAACTGAAGGAGAAAAAACAGCAGGAGAGATGAACCCCATATATAAGGCACATGCATCCAAAGTGTGCAGAAGTCCAAGACTCTGTAGATTCTCTGCCGGCAAAGCTGGCCCATAGAGAAGTGGGCCGGTCCCCTGATGGGGGTAGTACTGCTAGTCATTATTACTGCCGTGTGTAATGTGTGAGTGTGCTGGGCTCCGAGTGAGGGCTCTACAAACGTATCACCTGTCTCTCACCGTAACCCTATCAAGGTTATTCTTAATCCCATTTGATAAATAAGGAAAATGAGGCCCAAGGTTACGTGCACAACTAGGAAATGGCAGAGCAGGATGGAACCACCGAGTCCCCGATCCCATCATCTCTGAGGCCCGTGTTTAGTGACTGCCACCCATCATCCTGGACCAGTCTGGGGCAGCTGGGTCGGTGAGGCTCTTGTCCATTGTCAAGAGCAGCCAAAGACGTCACATGGGACCTCTTTCTCACCGCTCATCACCCCATCTGAGCACTCGAGTGTGCCTTTTATACTGGCTCTGTGTTGTTAAGAGCCTTTACAGACTTCACCGAACTCATTTAGCAACACAGCTTCCCGGGCCCTGCTTGTCTGGGTTCCTCTGCTGGGTGCTTTTCTGCACAGTGTGCGATTTTGCACTGTTCCACTGCTCCCTCTTCTCTCTTCTTTCCTCATTCCTCCTAATGTGGTTTGCACCATGCTGCTGCTTTCTGTGTTTCCGTCCTGAGCTCTCTGCTCTTCACGCTCCCCTCCTTCCATCAGACTGCGGCGGGCAGCCTTTTGAGCTAGGCTGCTTGGGTCAAATCCGGACCCCTCTCACTTACTAGCGCTGCAGTCTTGGCTTATTTACTTCTCTGAGCCTCTGTTTGCTGTTTTCTCAGTTCTAAAAAAATCAGTATTACGATACTAATACCTATCTCAGAGAGTTATGATGATGAGGAATGAATGAGCTGATGCATATAGAAAGCTCAGTCTATCTAGTGCCTGGCACATAGTAATTGCTCATCTAAACATTTTTCCCCCCCGTTTTGTTTTGTACTTACATTTGCATTATGGTAGGTCATTTATGTCAGGAAACCCCATCATTTGTCAGAGGGCGAAATGACTTCAACCACCCTTCCCCCAGGAAGAAATCAAAACGAGTTCTCCCTTTAAGATGCTTCCCATTCCGTCGTTGTCAAGTTCACTTTGGCCACAACACCAGTTGGCCGCCTGCCACCGGGGCCTCAGAGACCAAAACATCAGCCAAGTTTTGTTTTACTCTTAACTCTTGCAATTCCTGCCTCTCTGGTTCCCTGCTACCCACATCTACAATGCAGGGGTGAGCTGGCAATAGCTCTGCATTTGGGGGGCAGTTGACCTGGGCCTTGTGGTCTTAGGGGCTGGGCAGAAAGCTGGGGGAATAATGGCTTCCTGATCACTTGCCCCACAGCAGACATGCACCAGAGCCCGTGTGACCACGTCGTGTGTGGGTGGGGAGGGGGGCGTGTAAAGATGAATTCAAAATGACCCTCAGAGCCAGCTGTGCCTGGTAGTGCTCATAAAGCATTTCATCTGCTAACCACAAGTTCCTCTTACAGATGGTATAATTTTTTTTTTTTTCCATTTTAAAAAGAAGGTCATCAGCGTTGAGGCCAAGAGAAGTTAAGTAGTTTGACCGAGGTCTACCTGATTCCAGCGTATGAGCTCGTCACTGCCCACCATCCTGCTCCCTTTGCTTTTCTGTACACCTTCCTTCCCACACTGCCTCCTGACCTCAGTGTCCTCATCTATAAAATGACAGGATTCGGCACAGTGATTCGGAGTGCCCTTCCAGCTCTGACGTTCTGGCATCCGGGTCAACCTCTGAGCTTAGAGGCATTGTTGCCCGTCGTCCCTCTCTTAGCGTCTGTCCGGATGTGTATGAACTGGCCCCGTTTGCACACTGATGCCTGGTTTAGGCTGCAACTGTCTGTGACTCTGTCTCTTAATCACATTCCAGGTCCCATTACCGTGTCTCCTGTATGGACCAAACACACTTGGTTCCATTACTCCGGAGCAAATCCTCTACAGAATCCAACAGAGCTTCACGAATTCTCTTCCGGTAGTTGTTGAATGTGTGTTGCCTTGATTCACAAGGTTGTACAATTTCAGGAGAAAAGATGCTCTGCAGAATCGAAACAGGTTGGAGTAGAGTGTAGAAGAGAGGGAGCCCAACAGCCATGAGCTCCACTGAGTTGAATATCTTTTGTTTTGCTTTTTACAGTCTCACAAGACTTTCTCCAAGGCTCAGACAGAATAAGATCCTATAGCTTGTGCAAAGAATTCAAATTTGAGTCTGCTTATGTTTTTTACATGGTGCTGTGACCTTTCCCTTGATGTATAGTAGAAATAGGCACTAGGTTAGACATTTCATTCCAGGTTTGCTACTAATTTTTAATGTGCTGCTTTGATTAAGATGCTTTTCATTGATCAAATCAGTCTATAAAATTGATTACCTTTAAACTGAGTAATCTGAGGGACTCTGTATCTTGAGCCGTGTAATTCTTTAATCATCTCAACTGCTTGGGAAGACATAAGATCACCTTTTATTCTTTTTTTGTGCTTTATCTCCTAGGTTCAGTCACCAAGTACTATCAGTTCTGATTTTAAAATGACTCTTTGTATTCTTTTTTCCTCTTTATGTCACCTATTATTGTAAATCTGGACCTTATTTCACTCCTGGAATCCTGAAATAGATTTCAAGCTGTCCATATTCCCAGGTTCTACCCAATTTCCCTCCCAGTCCTTCTTGTATGTCCTCCTTAGGTATATATGCTTGCTCACTTCTTACTCTTGTCCAAAACCTCAATTGTTCCTTCTCTACTGCTTGCAGTATCAAGTTCTCCAGGCTTCCATCGGCACAAGCTGCCCAAAATAAACTTTCTCTTCTTCCATGTCCACCATCTTATCTTATCTCTGAACCTTTGCCAAAGCTGTTTTCTGCAGCTTTCTTCATTGAATTCTTCCAAGTCCTTCAAGGTCCAGCCTGAGTACAAAAAAAAAAAAAAAAAAAGCCTTATCCCTCTTGTTCATCAAGAATTCTGAGGGGCGCCTGGGTGGCTCCGTTGGTTAAGCATCTCACTCTTGATTTTGGCTCAGATCATGATCTCAGGGTCCTGGGATAGAGCCCTGCATCAGGCTCCCTGCTCAGCGGGGAGTCTGTTTGAGATCCTCTCTCTCCCTCTCACTGTGCCCCTCTCCCCGCTCATGTGAACTCTCTCTCTCTCTTTCTCTCTAAAATAAATAATTAAATCTTAAAAAAAATATTCTGAGCATAAGCATGATACCAGGCATATAATGAACAACTAATAAATATTTGTTGAATTAATGTATGACTCCCTCTCATAAAAGTATCCTTGATTGCTTCATCCTACATTGATGGCAGGATTTTTAAAAATGCAGTGATACAAATTTAGCATCTCTATAGTCTTATGGTGTCAGAGAGTTGCTTTGTTTTCATACTAAAGGAAGAATAAAATGAATGAAATCAAAGAAGATTTTTGAATTGGCCAAATCCTGGCCCTAGCCATTTCTCTTACAGACTGGAGGAGAAGGGAGTTATTTCTATGTGTCAGGCCCTGTTCTGAGTGTTCTATCAATGCTTTACTTATTGAACCATTACAACAACATTGTAAGGTAGGTGCTACGCTATTCCCATTATACTGATGTGAAAACTGAGGTCCAGAGAGGTTAAGTAATTTACCCAAGATAAAGCTAGACCATGATTAAGTCAGGATTCAGATTCAGAGATTTGGGCTGCAGAGTACACAGTTGTCAGCATTGCACCGTGCCACCTCTCACACCACCGCGTGTCATAGGAAAATATTGAATATATTATTAGAGTAACTCCAATAATGAAAAACAAAACCTCTTAAGTCAGACTTTACAGTCAATGGAACACAATATTATCTTACTAGGAATGGGTAGCCCTTTAGATTTGACTCTCATTTATTCATAATCCCCAGTAAGATGCTCTCCTAGCTGTTTATAAATAGATATACTCTTGTGTTTTGGCCTTAAATGATAACAAAGTTGCCCTAGCTGGAGCTTCTCTTTTTCCTTTGAAGGGTCTTCTCTGACCCTCTGAAATGCCTCATGGCTAATGACAGGATGTGCCTTCTTTAAGGAAGCTCTGCTTCCTGGAGCTTCGCTGGCATGCTGTCCCAGAAAGCTCTGCACGACAAGCCTCTAATCAGCTGAATAAAAATGAAGTGGGCATTTGTATTTCCCCACTGATTGAGTTGGCTCAACCTGATGTAGGTTCAGATTCACAAAAGCATAGACAGGCTTGCTTCCAGGCTTGCAATGGAGAAGGAGGAAGGCAGGCTGTGTGCCCGGCTTCCTTGCAAAGCATGGCTTTGGATATGTGTCACTAGTACCCTTTAAAACCAAAGCTCCAGAACCCCCCTGCACCCACCCAGAAGTCATGGGATGATTTGTACAAGATGCCCTACTTCTGATGCCAACTGGACCCTGTTCAAATTAAAGTGCAGATCAGAAAAGGGTTTTTAAAGGGTGAGTGCATCCATCATGGATAAAATGATATGTGACACAAGATGTCTCAAACTGTTCCCCATTGGTTTTTCAAGCTTAATATTCGTGTGGTACTTGAAAGCTTTTTCTCAGAAAAGCCTAATCTTGATCATGTGAATTCCAGTTACTTAAGAGAATGTCGGCCTGGTTAAATGATGTTTTCTGAGTCCATGCTTGACAAAATATTATAGTAGTACCTTGATATTTACAAGTTTAACATTCAGGTTTCCATTGTGCATATAAAGCATCTTAGGTTGACAATAAAGAATAATTTGTAGGTTTCCTAAGGTATGAATATGAATCATCCATGTAAGGATGCCGGGGGGTTTAGGTGGGGGTCAATTAGAGAGTAGACCCAGTTGTGGGTCCAACATCCATATCTCAATGTGCTTTGTTATTCTCTTGGATAGGGATTATAATTTGGGGATTCTCTTCCAAGTGTCAAAGGTAAACTTGACATCTGAATCAGTGATATAGCTTTAGATTTTTGTAAAAATGGTTGTACATAAGGCTTTTGGAATTTTCCCACTCCAAACTCATGGCCAACATTGCTAATCAAGCAACTGCCCTGGCCAAATGCAGCTTGCTTCAAAATCCTCTACAAAAGGTTAATTGGATTTGGTATTCAAAGATGTGAAAATTGCTCACTTACTGGGATTTGAAAGGTCTAAAATAAGCTGCCTCTTTTTTGCCTCTTTTTAATTTGAGACTGACTCTAAATACAGATTTCTCCATTCTCTCCTATGCCCAAGTTTGGGTCTCTTAGACATTGCCAAGCATTCTCCAAACACATCAGGCAAATGGGTCACTTCATTTGATCTGCCCACCTTTGGCAATGGAATTGGGATAGGTGTTTTGGGAGGATATAGTGAAGAAAAAAAGGAATAAGGGCCAGATTTCATGCGTGAGGAAGATAGGTAGGTACACAATTGACAAAATTTCCATGTAGGCAAAATGAAGTGCCTTGTCCTTCAACCAGAAACTCAACTTGTGGTACCCTAGAACAACCTGCTTCTTGGCCTCATTTAAAAAGCTCGCCACACACACCAATAACTTTTGTTAGGATGGGGAAATTTCCTCACCTAGAGAAGACACTTAGATTTTATGGATTGGTGATACAGTTTCAAATACTGAATACTTTTTGGATTATTCTATTATCATGACCTGCTGCCTCAGATTATAGGCCTATTGTCATGTTAGTTTGCCCACTAAAGTGGAGCCCCATTAGGAAGGGGGATGTCTCTTCTTTTTTTAAATTCGTATCCAAGACGCTAGCCGTGTACCTTCCATGTGGTAGGTTGGAACTAAGAAATGAATAAATGATATTTGGTACGAATGGTTTTCTCACAACCTTATTCCCCATGAACCCATCTTGGACCTGTTCCAATGACAATTTCTCATCGTTGTAAAAAGTTTTTTTGAAAGAGACAATTGTGTCCATTTGTCTTCTGCTCCTTTTTATCCTGAGAGCGGGGCTGGCTTCACGGGCACAGCTGCACGAAGCTTAGAAGGGCCCTGCCCTTGGTCTAGTGCTCGAATACTGCCTTCTTAAAATTCTTCATAATTCTTGAGTTGGGGACCCTGCATTTTCATTTTGCACCAAGCTCCACAAATTATATACCAGGTTGTGCCTGAGTACCTCATAAACACGCTGTACTCTGCTGGCCGCCGTGGACTGGCCATCCTTCCACCCCAGCTTTTCTTTCCCCACATTGAATTCACAACTAATGGCTGTGTTTGTGAAGTGTGGCTCCAGCTACTTAATGGAAAGCCCTCTGAGGCATCAGGATCAGGGAGAAGCATCCCTTGTCACCTGGGTGTCAGAGTAATAGTCCTAGAATCCTCCATGTCAGGGTTGTGATTTTGGTTTCAAAGAGTCAAAGAGAAACATCTTTAGAGAAGGGGACCAGGAGAAGGGCTAGCACATGTGAATGGTTTCCAGACCCTTCCCTCCAGCTAGAAACAAGGGAAAGGAGAGGGAAGCTGAGCCTTGAAAGCTCCTCAAGAAATACCTGGGGAGCCCTGTTTCTGGGCCCTTTTCTCCTGCTTCTCTTCCAGGACTCAAGCATCCTCGGATAATGCTTCTCCAACTTAAAGGTGTACAGGAAACACCTACCAATCTTGTTAAAACACATGTTCTGATGAAGTAGTCAGGGTTGGGGCTTGAGATTCTGCATTTCAAGTAACCTCCTAGGTAAGGCTAATGCTGCTGGTCCCTGAACCACGCTGGATAGCCAAGTTGCCATTTTTCAGGTGTTGGGAAAATCCTGAACTTCTGTTTTATCTTAGCTTAGGGGAGCTACCGCCTTTCCCTAGAAGCAGTCTGGCTAACCTTATGTTCCCCATCCATGTCCTGGCACGGGCTGCACAAAGACATACATACATGTTATGACTGAGAACGCACGGAGCATCCAAACGAGAGCAAAGTCTAACTCCAACTGCCTTGAACAATGAGGAGATTTATTATTTCACGCAACTGAAAGAGTCAGACAGAACCCAAATCAGGCACTATGAGCAGTAGAGTCCATGACTCTAGAGTATCATCAAAGATCCAGGCTTTCTTCTCTCTGTTGTGTGATCCTTAGCACACAAAAGGCCTATATCTGTTACAAGCATTACTTTGAGACAAAATAATGTCCAGAAGCAGAAAGGGGCGGTCTCTGGGGTGTTTCTTTTTAAAACCCGGATACGTTTCCCAGAAGCCCCCAGTAAATGTCTCACATTTTGTATCACAGGTCTATACCTATATGGGTCTATACTGGGTTCAGTGATTTAGCCAAGGGAATGAGATGACAATGATTGGCTTGACTTAATCAGGATAATCAGGGTCCACTTGCTGGAGCCGGGGAGGAGGGGGTTAGCGCCCTTTGAAACACATGTATATATGGAGTAGATATCTGCAAAAAGCCTAGGTTATGTTAGAAAGCGGAAATGCATTATAATGAGGGAGAGAGGAATGGGTCCTGGGTTTGCAACCAATCTAGGATCTACTCACACACACGCCCCAGTAAAAAGCCTTTATTTCAAGAAGGGCCATAGACAATCTCCCCACAGATCTGCAACCCCCATCTGGAACCCTAAACCCTCTCTTTTCCTTCACTGGAGTACTTGTCCCCAAAGCTGCCACATAAAAAGTTTGGTTTGATTTTAGAAAAGTAATTTTGACTGCCCCATTTTAGTGGGTAGCTGATCCCCAATGCTTAATTATAATGCAGGACAGGAACAATTTGTGTGACTATGAAGGAAGCACCAGATTGGTTTTGTTGTTGGCTTTGCTTGGTTTAAATACTAAACGTTTTTCAGGTCCACCCTCATATTCCTGAGTTCCATTGGTTCTGTTAGTTCCATTAATAAGGTCATCTCTGTGTCTTATACACCTAAGCAAATACAGGGACCTCTGAAGTTCAATACTCTCTTGATACTCTCAACAGGTGTTGAGATCTCATGGTTTTACCAGCATTGTCCAGCGTCGCTTCTTCTCTTACAGTTTAGACACGAGATGAATGTTACCGAAAGCAATTAAAAAGCAATCACACTTCTTGAAAACATTCCTGGAAGACCTAGTGAACTGCCAAAAACTACCTTTAAAAGTATGCTAGGACTGTCAGAATGGATAAAATGAACAACACAAGAAACAGCAGGTGTTGGCGAGGATATAGGGGAAGGGGACCCTTCATGCACTGTTGGTGGAAATGCAAGCTGGTGCAGCCATGCTGGAGAACAGTTTCGAGGGTCCTCAAAAAGTTAAAAATAGAACTACTCCACGATTCTGCAATCATACTACTAGGTGTTTATCCAAAGGATACAAAAATACAGATTTGAAGTGGTACATGCACACCGATGTTTATAGCAGCGTTATCAACAATAGCCAAACTATGGAGAGAGCCCAAATATCCACCAATGAATGAATGATAAAGAAGATGTAGTGTATATATATATATATATATATATATATATATATATATATATATATACACATAATGGAATATCTCTCAGCCATAAAAAAGGAAATCTTGCCATTTGCAATGATGTGGATGGAGCTAGAGTGTATTATCCCAAGTGAAATAAGTCAGTCAGAGAAAGGCAAATACTATATGATCTCACTCATATAGTATCCCCCCCCCCCATAATGGAAGGGGGAAAAGAAAAAAAGGAGAGAGGGAAACAAGCCATAAGAGACTACTAACAAAAGAGAACAAATTGAGGGTTGATGGAGGGAGGTGGTGGGTGGAGGGATGGATTAGATGGGCACTAAGGAGGGCACTTGTTATGATGAGCATGGATGTTGTATGTAAGTGATGAATCACTGAATTCTCCTCCTGAAACCAATATTGCACTGTATGTTAACTAACAAGAATTTAAATAAAAATTTTTTAAAAAGTATGTTAGGAGAATTTGTTTCTTGTTATAAATTGCTACAGTTAGGAAATGCATTTAGTAAACTTTCTGTCCTCATTTATTAATGAATGCTACTACTAAAAAAAAAAAAAAAAGGCAGAACAACATGGTGGGTAAAAACACAGCCTCTGAAACCCAGTTGCTTGAGTTTAAGCGTTAGTTATGTCACTAAGTAGCTGTGTGGCCTAAGGCAAGTTAGTTAACCTCTTTATGCTTCAGGTTCCTCATCTGGGAAATGAGGAAAAGAAAGGCAGCCCTCCTTCTTGGTTGTCATGAATATTAAATGTGCATAAATAGAAGAGTGCTTGGTATAGAGTAGGCTTCTGTAAGTATTAGCACATTTATGTGTTTTTATATGCCTTCCATGAGACAGGCCCTGTATTACACACTTTGTCTCTAATCCTCAAAAGAAGATTATGTAGTATTGCAAATACCAGTAGCTAACAATAGCTAACATTAATTGAGGACCTCCCATGTACCAGGTACTCTTTGGGGTACCATGTAGGCATCATCTCATTGAAGCCTCACAATTACCCACAGAAATATGATTTTTCTCATTTTCCAGATGAGGAAACTGAAGCACAGAGATCAATTAGAAAAGAATGTGTTGACCCTTTTTAGATGTGGAACTCTTAGCCCCAAGCATGGCAAAAGAGTATCATTAGAAAAGAGAGAGAGCTGAATTGCTCTAGGAAATGAACTTGGGCAAATCTGAAGTATCTAGGAATTTCCCTGGCGGGGACATAGAAAGGAGGGGAGTGAGCAAGGAGTGAGGGGCTGATGGAGGTAAAAAAATTTGGCAGGTGGAAGGTTCTCTGTGACAACCATGACATGTGACTTTTAAGAATAGAAACACTTAAAATTCAGTTTTAAGTGACCTACTTTCCTGTAATGTAACCCTTTCTTTGTTATTCCCTATTCATTGTTGTTGCTGAAGTCTATTACCCAGTCCTCTTTATAATATGTGGTATTTAGGGGCAATTGAAAAAAGGGGGGGCCAGTCCTGAAACATCAACATAAAGTACAGAGAAATATAAAAATCAACCATGAAAGGAAAAAACACAGCATCAAGAAGAACTCAGTGTAAATAGACCATCTGAATAAGATATGCCTAAGAAGAATGTAACCCTCCCAGTAAACTTTGGAGGTACCAAGGGGAGGGTCAGTGGGTGTATTATGGTCTACAGGGTTGGGGTTTGAGGCATTTCTCTTCAATACTAAGAGGTGTTACACAGGCCAGAGGACTTGGGGCTGTTCATTTGGCTGACTCCTAGGTTATTTGGGGGAACAGCGTGTCGTAGCAAGAAGGGACTTTATTTAATAATACATATCTAATCCAGAAGCTTCCTTTAACAGATCTGGAAATCAAGACCAGCGAGGAAAGTGACTTGCTCAACTCCAAACAAGGAGAGGCATAGAAAAGACCACAACCAGATCCTCTGACTGCAAGCCCGGAGGGCAGTTCACTCTGTCCCTGTCTCTTTCACACGAGATGATTCTGTGCTTTGAGGATACTTTGGGAAAGTCCTAGTGATTTAGAGCTCTCCAGTGGGCCGACTGGCTTTGCATCTGGGAAATTCTGAATCACATCGGATGGAATGTTTTGTTTACTTCCTCCCCACAGTGCTAAAGGGGAGAAAGGGTTCTTTTTTTCCTCCAGCTAATTTGCTGGAAACAGTAAATAATTTCCCAGTTCATCTGGTCTCACTTGCAACCAATGCCTTCCTGTGGCCACTATTTGCTAGTTTCAGAGAAGGGTTATCATTCGAAGTATTTTACTTCTTTTCAGAAGTTAGCCAAGAGAAGGAAGAAAGTCTCTCCTGTAACTTCTCTTAACTAGCCTATGGCTAGTAGCAAATTGTAACACCAAGCTCCCATGTAAGGCAGTCAGTACATCCTTGGATGGATGTGCATTCAGAGATTGTTGAACCAGGACCATTAACAATCATCTACTTCAAAAAAAATCATCTACTTCAATGACTCAGAAGCTCTTTTTTAGACCAAATTAAAGCCAACACCCAGTAAATAAAAATCAATAAAACTGGAGCCGCCCAGATTTAAGTGAGGGACCAAGAACATCTTAATCTCCTCCTTCCCCTAGAGTCTCAGTCCCTAAGACAGGTCCCTAAAGAAACTATTAGACAACTACTAAGCTTGTCCAGTTTATTCACTCTATTAGTAGTGAACTCGGACCTCTTCAATCTGTTCTTTGACTCCCTGTATCTCACTTAAGTGGTAAATGCACTTGACTTCTGTCAGAGAGTGAAGGGATGAGGCTGGAGGGCAATATGTCACTGTGTCCAGCAACCAGGGGAAATTCAGTGAGGCAGAGTCAGAGGAAGCTGTGGTTTGACCTGACGGATCTAAACTAAAGCATACAACCATGCAAAGAAGGCACATAGAAGATTATTTAGTGGAATTCTTGAGAGACTTGCGATTTCTGTGTCATCTGCCATTTCCTCTTTACATTAGTCCAAATATGGCCCAAAGATGCCCTGAAGTCCTGAGGAAATGACACATGTAGGAAATTAGGCACCCAGTTAATCTTTTTGTAAAAATGTGGTGGTGGGAGATATTCACCAAGCCATGCAAGGAAAAGGGAATTAACTTTGATTGAGTGCCCATGGAGAGTCACACCATCTGCTAGCAGTGCGACCTTAGGCCAGTTAGTTCATCCCCCGCTACTTTAGTCACCTTCCTCACAAGGAGAGATTAAGAGGGAATGAGACATGGCACATGGAGCCCTTGGCATTGGGCCTGGTATAGTAAGCATGCAATAGTATTGACTATTACTACTCCTACTGCCATAATTATGATGAAGAAGGAGGAGAAAGAGAAGAGGAAGAGGAGGAGGAGAAGGAGAAAAAGAAGGAGAAGGAGGAGAAACAGAAAAAGGAGAAGAAGGAGGAGAGGAAGAAAAGGAGGAAGGAGAGGGAGGAGGAGGAAAAGAAACTGGCTTAACAATAACACTCCTTATAATAATTCTGTGGGTTTTATAGTTACCAATAAGTCCTCATTTTCCAAAATGAAGAAACTGAGATCTGGAGAGGTTAAATACCTTGCCCCAAGTCACACAATTAGGAAAGGGCAGAAAATGAGATAGGAAACCGGGAGCACCTGACTCCAATGCCCATTTGCTTTCTTACACGATGGCCCCTGATAAATTTCTCTATGGGTTTAATTTCAGAGGGGAAAGGTTTCTGCCACTACATAGCTATCGACATGTAATTAGGGTGTCTCCTTTTTTCTCAGAACCAAATTTCTGGCCCAAGTGTAATTATGTCATTAACTCCAAAAGAATTTATCCTTTCCTTCTATTTACATGGACTCTCATTTTCTGTGGCCTGGTTTTTATTTATTTTATGTTTAAACATTGTAGCATATTTCTTTTGAGTATATCTTCCCCAAAACTGTCTAGGTTATCAGAAACAAGTAGAAATTCAAACTTATGAATTTGAGGGTTGAATTAAGTTGTAGTGGGTATAAAGAGGATAAACCTATGTTTCAAAAAACTTGCAGTTTAATTGAGGAAGATAAAATACATACATGAAAATAACAAGCAGTAAATAAATTCCAAGTGAGGGGGTATGAGCAGAAAATACAAGAGCATTCTGAGGAGAGGGAGAGATTTCTAAAATTGGGGTTATAGTTAGAAGGACTTTCTGAAATTTGGGCTTAGAGTTCTAGAAAACAAAGTGTGTCACAGTGGAATCCAAAAGCTGGAAGGCTCTCATCCCTCTAAGAAAGTTACATAAATCATTTGCTTACTCATTTATTCAACACTCTTTATTTACCTCCCCTATGCTAGTCTCTCTGTGGCTGCCAGGCAGTGAGTACAATAGGAATGGTCTTTGCTCCTGTGGAACTTAAAATCTAGTTTGTCAAGAAAAACTTTATTAGTTCTACCATTTTGTGCTTCTAGGAGGAAGCAAAGAGCAAGAGGAGCCAAAATAGAATAGTCTAGTCTGAATTTTAAATATTCATCTCCTTCCCATTTGCCAGCCCATTTTATTAAAAAGCAAATCTTATTCAAGTAAACTATTTTAGGTTGTTACAGTTTCAGTTAGGTTCAACACAGACCACTCATTACACTGAGTGAAAGACATTCATTTTAATGTCTTCCTTTTATTGGGGCGAAATTAACCATTCAGCTAGAATATATTGAAATTTAAACCAGTAACTACATAAATCTTATTATTAGAAGGGCACTCGGGTGATTTCTCGGATGGTAAGCAACGCACCTTAGCACACTCTGCCAGCTACTTTGCTATTTGAATCATGGAATCTTTTTAAGATCAATGTGAATAATGAGGAAGTGCTGTCCTTTAGGGCCATCAACTTTCCTAGGAGCTGATTCTTATCCCATTCATCATTTTAATTTCAGAAACATTTAGAATAACAACTGATAATTTGGAAAGAGGAACTTTTATATTTTACTGCAAAGTCATTTATTTTAGCCAGCAAAAAAAAAAAAGTACACTTTTTCTGGGGGAAGCGTTCTTTTATTCATGTTTGGAATAACGGATTTCCTAGTATGCAGAACAATCTAGTCCAGTGGAAGAACACCAGGCTGAGAAAGAGGAGAATGGAGTTTTCACCCTAACCACACCCCTCAGTGGGTTTCAGTTTTTTAATCTATGAAGTGGAGATGGTAATGATAATAGGATAACTGCGAAAGCATAGTACAAACCCAGAGCACGTATTGTTGTTTTTACCTTCCTAGAATGCATTTGCCCTTTTTATAGTAGCAGTATCCAAAATTTCCTTTGGGATCTACCCATTCTTCTATATGGCAGAGTGCATATGGCACAGACCTAGCCAATCAGAAAATAAAGTAACTCCAGTGATTAGATCAGGGATAGGCCAATTATCCAAACTGGTTGAATCAGAATGCAAAAACAGTAATGACCCAGGACATACTTGTCTTGTTCCTGATCTTAGTGGGAAAGGTTTGAGTTTCTCATCAGTAAGTCTGATGTTAGTTCTAGGGTTTTTGTGTAGATGTTCTTCAACAAGTTTAATTTCCCCTCTGTTCTTAGTTTGCTGAGAGCCACATCAGTGACTGTTGGCTTTTGTCAAATATTTTTCTTCATCTCTTTATATGATCATGTGATATTTCTTCTTTACCTGTTGATGTGATTACACGAATTGATTTTTTTAATGCTGAACCAACCTTGCATGCCTGGGATAAATCAGACTTAGTTGTGGTGTTTAATTCTTTGTATATATTGTGGGATTCAACTTGTTAATATATTGTAAGGATTGTTGTATCTGTGTTCATGAGAGAGCTTGGTCTTTAGTTTTCTTTTCATGTAATGTCTTTGTTTTGGCAATAGGGTCATGCTGGCCTTGTAGACTGAGGAAGTATTCCCTCTACTTCTTTCTTCTGGAAGAAATTGTACAGAATTGGTATAATTTCTCCCTTAAATGTTAAGGAGAATTCACCAGTGAACACATCTGAGCCTGTCACTGTTTTGAAAGGCTGTTAATCATGTATTCAAGTTCTTTAATAGGTACAGTCCTTTTCAGATTTTCTATTTATTTTTGTGCAAGTTTTGATAGATTATGCCTTTCAAAGAATTGGTAAATTTCATATCGATTATCAAATTTGTGGGCCCAATATTCCTTTATTACCCTTTGAATGTCAATGGGATCTGTGGTAATGTCCCCTCTTTCATTTTTTATATTTGTAATTTTGTATAATCTCTCTTTTTTTCTTAGTTGACCTGGCTAAAGGCTTATTGATTTTATTGATCTTTTCAAAAAAACAGATTTTGGCTTTGAAAATTTGTAATTAGTTTTAATGCTCCTGA
Organism: Phoca vitulina; assembly: GCF_004348235.1. Taxonomy (NCBI): domain Eukaryota; kingdom Metazoa; phylum Chordata; class Mammalia; order Carnivora; family Phocidae; genus Phoca; species Phoca vitulina. The sequence goes on along the minus strand of NW_022589705.1, from coordinate 47,549,945 downwards.
CTTTACCATGTGAAATGTTACCCAGTGGACATGCCTGAATTCTCACATTATTACCATCCTAGTAACTTTCTGAAACTTCTATATGATTTGAGCCTAAAAAAAAAATCAGAAGTTCATTCCTATATTCCTATAATCCAGATATATATTCCAAGGAATACATTGAGATTTATTTAGATATTTCTTTACATCCGTGGGCTATATAATTTGAAATATACTTTACAACATCAAGCATTTTCCTGAGGTACTAATGATCACTAGAGAAATATCCTGAAGGAAAGTCAAATTTGATGGATGTTTCAAATTCTCTCCCCAGCTATTAGTAGTGGTGTGAACATCTAATTAGTCTTCTATTTTCGAAGTTTATGCACCACCTCTCCACCCATCTACCCACCCATCCATTCATACATGCACTTAACAAATATTTATCGAATACCTACTGCATGCCAAGTGCCGTGCTAAGCATTAAGGGTTCAGTATCAGGCAACATACATATAGTTGTCTGCTGTCACGGAGCTTATATTCTTTTGTCCTCACCACTTTCTCACCGGCTCCAACTCTTAACCCCCATTTAAACTTGGAGTATATTTCCAGTCTTCCAATAATTCTACTCCAGAATTATTTCTTGAATATGACGTTCTCGTTGTTTATCTATTGTTCCTGACTTAGATCACTCCACTTCTTTGCTCCTGTAGTGCTGTAATGCCTGATTTGCCTGCTACCAAAGTGGTTTCACCATAGTCCATCCTCCACACAGTACTGGTAAAGTCATCTTGGAAGCAAATCTGATCATCAATCTTAGCATCCCTGCGAGTGCAGCAACCAGATATTAAGTGCCTCTCAAATAGATGCAATCTAAAGTATAGAATACAACCTATGGAGTATTCTTGTCTTAAAAAAATTGAAGCTGCGTCTTTAGGCCTTTTAGAGTAAACTACCCATTGTAGGAAATGGGAAAAATATAAGAGAAGTTAAATTATATCAACAAAGAAGCAAACAATAAATGCAATATGTGGGACAGACGCCAGGACATTATACCAAGTTTCTTTAGTAAGTCAATAGTATGGGAATGAAAGAGGGAGAGATGAAAAAAGAAGAAATAATACCTATTCTTCTGAAGCTGTTTCAAAAAATAGAAACAGAAGGAAAACTTCCAAACTCGTTCTATGAGGCCAGCATTACCTTGATCCCAAAACTAGGCAAAAAGGAGAATTACAGATCAATATCCCTGATAAATATGGATGCCAAGATACTCAACAAGATCCTAGCCAATAGGATCCAAAGTACATTAAAAGGATTATCCATCATGCCAGGTGGGATTTATTCCTGGGATGCAAGCGTGGTTCAACATCTGCAAATCAATCAACGTGGTAGAACACATTAATAAAAGAAGAGACAAGAACCATATGATCCTCTCAATTGATGCAGAAAAAACATTTGACAAAATACGGCATCCTTTCCAGATTAAAACTCTTCAGAGTGTAGGGATAGAGGGAACATTCCTCAATTTCATAAAAACCATCTATGAAAAGCCCACAGAGAATATCATTCTCAATGGGGGAAAGCTGAGAGCTTTTCCCTTAAGATTAGGAACATGACATGGATGCCCACTCTCACCACTATTGTTCAACATAGTACTAGAAGTCCTAGCATCAGCAATCAGACAACAAAATGAAATAAAAGGTATTCAAATTGGCAAAGAAGAAGTCAAACTCTCCCTCTTCGCAGATGACATGATACTTAATGTGGAAAATCTGAAAGACTTCACCCGCAAATTACTAGAACTCATACAGCAATTCAGTAATGTGGTAGGATACAAAATCAATGCACAGAAATCAGTTGCTTTTCTATACACTAACAATGTAACTGTAGAAAGAGAAATTAGGGAATAGATTCCATTCACAACAGCACCAAAAACCATAAGATATCTAGGAATAAACCTAACCAAAGAAGTAAAGGATCTATACTCTAGAAACTATAGAACACTCATGAAAGAAATTGAGGAAGACACAAAAAGATGGAAAAACATTCCATGCTCATGGATTGGAAGAATAAACATTGTTAAAATGTCTATGCTGCCCAGAGCAATCTACACTTTCAAAGCCATCCTTATTAAAATACCATTGGCATTTTTCAAAGAGCTGAAACAAACAATCCTAAAATTTGTATGGAACCAGAAAAGACCCTGAATCGCCAAGGAAATGTTGAAAAAGAAAAACAAAGCTGGGAGCATCATGTTGCCTGATTTCATGCCATGTTACAAAGCTGTGATCACCAAGACAGCATGGTATTGGCACAGAAACAGACATAGATCAATGGAACAGAATAGAGTCTCCAGGAATGGACCCTCAAATATATGGTCAACCAATCCTCGACAAATCAGGAGGAAATATGCAATGGAAAAGACAGTCTCTTCAATAAATGGTGCTGGGAAAATTGGACAGCTATATACAGAAGAATGAAACTCGACCATTCTCTTACACCATACCCAAAGATAAACTCAAAATGGATGAAAGACCTCAATGTGAGACAGGAATCCATCAAAATCCTACAGGAGAACTAGGCAGTAACCTCCTTGACATCGGCCACAGCAACTTCTTTCAAGACACGTCTCCAAAGGCAAGGGAAACAAAAGCAAAAATGAACTTTTGGGACTTCATCAGGACAAAAAGCTTCTGCACAGCAAAGGAAACAGTCAACAAAATAAAGAGACAACCCATGGAATGGGAGAATATATTTGCAAATGACATTACAGATCAAGGGCTGGTATCCAAGATCTATAAAGAGCTTCTCAAACTCAACAGCCAAAAAACAAATAATCAAGTCAAAAAATGGGCAGAAGACATGAACAGACACTTCCTCAAAGAAGATATACAAATGGTTAACAGACACATGAAAAAATGTTCATCATCATTAGCCATCAGGGAAATTCAAATCAAAACCACAATGAGATATTACCTTTCACCGGTTAGAATGGCAAAAGTTAACAAGGCAGGAAACAACAAATGTTGGAGAGGATGTGGAGAAAGGGGAACCCTCTTACACTCTCGGTGGGAATGCAAGTTGGTACAGTGACTTTGGAAAACAGTATGGAGTTTCCTCAAAAAGTTAAAAATAGAGCTACCCTATGACCCAGCAATTGCACTATTGGGTATTTACCCCAAAGATACAGATGTAGTGAAAAGAAGGGCCACATGCACCCCAGTGTTCATAGCAGCAATGTCCACAATAGTCAAACTGTGAAAGGAGCCGAGATGCCCTTCAACAGATGAATAGATAAAGAAGATGTGGTCCATATATACAATGGAATATTACTCAGCCATCAGAAAGGATGAATACCCACCTTTTGCAATGACATGGATGGAACTGGAGGGGATTATGCTAAGTGAAATAAGTCAAGCAGAGAAAGACAACTATCATATGGTTTCACTCATATGTGGAACATAAGGAATAGCACAGAAGACAGTAGGGGAAGGAAAGGAAAACTGAAGGGAGGGAAATCAGAGAGGGAGACGAACCATGAGAGACTATGGACTCCGGGAAACAATCTGAGGGTTTCAGAGGGTGGGGAGGTGGGGGGGATGGGGTAGCCCGGTGATGGGTATTAAGGAGGGCACGTGTTTCAATGAGTACTGGGTATTATATGCAAATAATGAATCATGGAACACTACATCAAAAACTAATGATGTACTGTATGGTGACTAACATAACATAATAAAAAAAATAAAAATAAAATAAAAAAAGAGGGAGAGATGAATAAGAAGAGCTCTAAGTTAAGATTTTTTTTTTAATTTTATTTATTCATTTGAGACAGAGAGAGAGAGAGCATGAGCAAGGGGAGGGGCAGAGGGAGAAGCAGGCTCTGGGCTGAGCCAGGAGCCCGACGTGGGGCTCGATCCCAGGACCCCGGGATCATGACCCGAGCCGAAGGCAGACGCCTAACCATCTGAGCCACCCAGGTGCCCAGTTAAGATTTTTAAGAATCATTACAACTTAATGCAACATGGGAAATTAACTGGGATCCTCATTTGAGCAAACCTACTTTAAAAAGGTATTAATGGGAAAATTGAGGACATTTCAGTCCACAAATGGTTAAATGATGTCAATACAATATTATTAATTTAGTTAGATGTGAACATGTATCATGGTTAGATAAAAACATATCCATATGTAGAGTTTCAGGGTGGAAAAAGATCAGGTGAGAGGTTTGCTTTAAAATCCTTCATTTAAATAAAATGAGGAAAAGTGATAAAATTTTGATAACTGTTGAGTGGCTGATATAGAGATGGTAATTTTTATACTATTCTTTTGTATTTGTTTTTCCAGTAAAATTTGTTAAAGAGTCCAACCATGTACTTCTTTCTCCTTAAAAAAAAATCTGCTAATTCTCTGCTGGCTAAAGAACAAAATCTAAACACATAAGCTTGCCATACATGTCCCTTTATAGACTGATTCCAAACTAGTTTTCAAACTACTTTTCCGTTTTCCGTAATTCTTTCTTGCATGTCTCCCTTTTTCCTACACCTGCCATGCCCTTCCATGCCTCCAAATCTCTGTGCATCCCATTACCACTGTCTATAGTTCTCTTCCTTTCCTTCTCACATAGCAAATGTGCTTATCCTTAAAGACTTGACACATATATTTTCCATCAAGACAAGGAGCCCAGTTAGAATTAGCCATTCTCTCCAAGTTTCCCTTTCTTACAGGTCTTACTATATTCTGTTATAATTACCAAACCAATGTCTCTATATCTTTATATTCTTGGCTCCACCACTGTGTCCATGAACCAAGGGGTGCTTGAATGTCTATCAAACTAATCCAATGCATGCAGTCAGTTCTTTCTTTGTGATTGTCCTCCTGATGACCTAAAGAGAGCAAATACAGAAAGAGCCCTTTCCTTTTCTGCAGTGTTTTACTCTTGTCTTGTAAATCTCAGAAATTGAACTTCTCTAAATGGAAAGGCAATCACAGTTCTAAATTTCCAGGCTACAGAAATATGTTAATATTTCATTTGTAAACACCACCAACAAATTGACTCTGTCATTAAGATTTAATGATTTTTAGACTAGCTGGGATTTACCTTTAGAAAAACACTGAGACTTGATTCCTTTAATGAACTTTTTTCCCTGACCCAGCAATATCTAATTTCTACTTAATTGCTTTGTGTTGACATTAGATTTAGTTCCTTGGGTTCCTCCTCAAGATATATCCTTATGGAGGCTGCTACCAGACTGTTTGGTTACAATGCCTTATTTTTTTTCCTTAAAATTCTTGAGTGAAAAGGTCTGAAACCATGCTTTCCTCTTGTTTTTTTTTTTTTTTTCCTCTTGGGGACTTTGAATATTATTACTTTGAAGGGAGTTTCAAATTTTCTGAGTGATTTTAAATCAAATAACCATTTTTTTTTTTTGTAAAATGTTGATAGTTGTTAACCTACCTACAAGAATTTGAATGTGTTTGTGTATTCTGTAGATAAATGAATCTCCTCTTTATTATGGTGATAGAGTGTTTTAAAGGGTCTGCAGCAGAGATAATAAAAGATTGGGCATGAGTCATTGACAAGTACAATATGGTATATCCATACAATGGAATGCTATTCAGCAATAAAAAGGAATGAAGTACATACTACATGAATGAACCTTGAAAATGTTGTGCCAAGTGAAAGGAGTTAGTCACAAAAGACCATATTTTGTATTATTCTGTTTATAGGACAGATCTGGAATAGGCACATCTATAAAGACCAAAAAAGGGATTAGTGGTTGTCTATGGCTTGGGGAGTTGGGGGAAATGGGGAGAGATTGCTAATGAGTTTCTTTGCAGAGTGACCAAAGTGTTCCAGAATTCAGTGGCAGTGATGGCTGCAATTCAGTGAACATACTAACAGCCATTGAGTTGTAAATGTAGGGTATGTAAATTGTATCTCAATAAAGCTATTATTTTCTTTAAAGTTTAGGCATGAGAATTGGATGCCATGTTTTTATGGTATTGCTGCTGATGTAACAAACAAACTCAAGCATTGTAGTGGTTTCACACCAGCAAATTTGTTTGTCTTCCCATTTATATAGCAGTCCAGGGCAGGTATTCTTGGTAGGTGAGGAGCTTCCCACGCATTCGCTCAGAGACCCAGGTTCTTTCCACTTTCTGTCTCTGCCCATTGCTAGGCCTCAGAGTCCTCTGTATTCAGCTGGCAATGGGGAAAGTGAGTGGAAAGAGGCACATCCATTTTTCTGCTCTCTCAGCTTGTAAGTGCCCAGTATCGCTTCCATTCAAGTTCCATTGTGTCAAATGGCACACCTAATTACAAGGGACTCTTGGAAATGTACCATAATTATGTGTCCAGGAAGAAGAGGAAACTGGTTTGGCAAATGGCTCTCCAGTCTCTGCTGTGGTCTCCCCACACTTCCCAGTCCTATCCATCCTCTCTCCTTTCCCCTTCTTTCCGAACTTATTTGTGCTCGTCTCCACTTGTTTGCCATGTTTTACTCATCACCTAATATAATTTGGTATAGTATACATTCTCAATCATTAACTAGGCACATGTAGTATACATTCATGAAAATAATTAGATTGTTTTTAATCCTTTAAAGGGAAGGTGAGTATGGTTTCCTTTATATGCAGCAAGCACATGGGGAGTTATCACTCTGCCCAGTTGCTCCTTAATCCATAGTCTCTGTCATTAGACATGTCTTTCCTTGACAAATCTATCCTTGTTACTTCCTTTCTTAGAACATTCAGTGGCTCCCCATTGCAGATAGCTCTGGTTTTCAAATGCCAGTCTGTAGACTGCTCCTGGTCCATAATGAAGTGTTCAAAATTAAGACAGGGTTGTGTTTGTGTGTTTTATTTAAGGTTGCCAACTGCCCTTGTTCAGTAACTTTAGCTGGATATTATGTCCTTCTGATGTTTGGGGTATTAAAATATTATTTTCTTTCATGAAGCCATGGAGCTGGTTGATTAGTTTTAAATGTCTTTCCATTCTAAAATAGATTTAATCTTATACTTTGTCAAAATGTGGGCAAACATGTGCTTTAAGAACCATAGAACTTTCCAAGAAGATGTCTTTGGAGAGAAACACTTACAGAATTGCTACCTATAGAATATTTGGGTGTTACATCATAGTCCTGATCACGTGATGTGTGATTTTCGACCTTCTGCTTGGAAGGCTTGTGTCTGTATGGGGTTCATGGGGATAAGAGTGAAGGATCTTCCAGGAATTTAGGACATCTTGTGAAGAGGATGAGAGGGCTTCTACTTGGTCATGTAGAATTTGCCATAAGATTGATTGTGATATAACAATCTTTTCCTCTCCAGAGGAAAAACTTCTTTCTACCCCCTAGGTTCTATGGCAGGCCTGAGATCTAAACTGACATCAGACAGATTACAAGGAAAACAGCAAGCAAAGTTATTTAATATTTTTACATGTACACAGGAGTCTTCAGAAGGAAAATGAAGACCTGAAGAAGCTGTTAGGCCCAAAAGCTTATATGTCTTTTTACACAAAAAGTTGAATAAGTTGTGGGCATGGTACAACACAAAGCAGCTTGAGCTGGGACAGTAAACTGTGGGACAGTGACTAGGAAACATATGGGGGAAACTGATGGAAGGTCAGGGTTATCTGAGTAGGTTTGTTTGCACAGGTCCATTTTGGCACAGACTCTCATGCTCTGGTGATAAGAACATTCTTCTCTTCCTGGTATAGGGGGGGCACCGTTCTCATGAGAAATTTTATGACTTGCTTTTAGGTAGAAAGGGAGAATTCAGAGACTGCTTCCTGCATCTACTGTTTCTCAAGTGCATTCAGCTCAAAATAATCAATATACCAAAGCAAAATATTTTGGCATGGCATGCTCTGAACCCCTTCGAGTTCAAAATGTGCATTTAAATCATCCTGTTTTGGGTGCCTGGCTGGCTCAGTCGGTATAGAATATGGCTCTTGATCTCAGGGTCGTGAGTTCAAGCCCCACTTTGGGTGTGAAGTCTACTTAAAAAAATAAAGAACATAAAGTCTATTTTTAAAACAATAAAAAAAATCCTATTTCATTTGGCCAACATTCTCATTCTTACGTTCGAGTTGGCCTTATATTTATTTGTAGACACACCCCAAATTTTCCTCCACTTGCTCTTGTTTTAGAATAGAGCCACTTAAAAATAATAGTCAAAAGTCTCAGAGCCAGACCCAAGTAGCCATAGCACAAATTTAGTAAATGTCTGTTCTCTCAAACGCATGGGTGTTGATATCCTGAGCATGGCTCAGTGTGGGTCATTATGCACGTCATGCCAGCTCTTTGGGCCTTAGTTTCAACCATTAAAAATAGAAGAGTGGGCCAGTGTCTCTTCATTTCTAACACTGTATAAACAGAATTATTCATGCCCGGTGCATATGTACTCCATGGTAAAATCACATCAAGGGCTTTATTTTCTATCCATGGTTAGATTCGGATAAACTTCGAAGTGAATAAAATACATGTTGCATATTTAAAGCTTAAATAGAAACCACCCATCATCTGGGCTTCTTGGAAAGACAACTAGAGACAGAGTTTGCCTTTGTTCTCCATTACTCATGCTCCCAACAGATCCAGGCCTCCCCTGCCAGTGACAGACAGTTTTAGCATCACACCAGGACCAATGTGCAACTTATGTTCTTTCTAGGACTTTTCTTCCTAGGAACATGTGGGCACTGGAGCCAGAAATGAAGATGCAGAGATCCAAAGTGGACCAGTATTTATTTATATATTGCAGCAAGAGGTCAAAAAAAATGGGAAATGACAGTACATTTGAAACTAATAGAACACTGTACATTAATTATACTGGAATTAAATAAATAAATAAACAATAGGGACTTGATAGTAATAAGATGGAGATAGGACCTGGGACTGAGGCCTTCTGAAGTCAAAAAGATAAATATGTTTTTAAGTTTGATTAAAAGGAAAGAGATACTGGATTAGCATTAGCATTTTTCTTCTTGAATCGGAGGTGCTAATAAAGTATCTGTCACTTTGGAATCACTAATGATGAGGAACAATGAGAAAACCTGTCTATGGTAGGCAAATTGAAATAATTGTAACCAAGTAGCTTCCCATTGCTGAGCCTCGGTGGTTTATCACATTACAGTGTGGGGTTAGGAGGGGTGCCTGGGTGGCTCAGAGGGTTAAGCATCTGCCTTCGGCTCAGGTCATGATCTCCAGGTCCTGGGATTGAGCCCCATGTTGGGCTCCCAGCTCAGCGGGGAGTCTGCTTCTGCCTTTCCCCCTGCTTGTGCACTCCCCCTCTGTCTCGATCTCTCTCTCAAATGAATAAATAAAATCTTTCAAAAAAAGTTTTTAAAAAACAAACAAACAACACCTCCTCCTGGGGTAGGAGCCTGAGTGCCTGGAGTCAACAACCTAGGTTCTGTCCTTTTTTAGGTTCAGCCACTTAAAAACTTTATGAATCTGTGCAAGTTATTTACTTTGGCAGGTCAGTGCCCTCATCTACAAGATGGAGATGAGAGTATAGGTCGTGGTCAGGATTTAAGGAGATAGTGAACCCAATGCTCATGGTCAGCGCTCAAGGATTGGTCGCTATTTCTATTACTACACCAACCTTTCATAGGTGTCCTAAAACCAGCCTCTTCTGTCTCCACCAGTTTCGCTTGAAAAATCCATCCGTTTAAATTTTTTGAAACTATTTGTGGTTCTCTTTTCTTGTCTTCCTGTCCTTTCCTTTTTTCTCATCTCTCTTATCAGAGTGGGTAGGGATGGCCAGTGGCCATATGCCAAAGTGTTCTTGAAAGAATATGCCTTCACATTAGCCATGTGTCATCTGAAGTTCGGGATCTGGGAATTATTCTTCAGAGACCACAAACTAGACAGAAAGAGTAATTGTCTTATTTTCTCTACCACGTCCTCCCAAGGCGGAGCTCCTGCCTGCCCGGGCGACCGCTTCCCGGGGGCTGTATCTGGGGCTCGGGGTGCAGCTGCACTCAGAGCTGAGAAAGCGCCGTTTTAGTTCTTGAGAAGGGCCACTGCCAGTTGGGTGGGTCACACTCCAGGGTCTTGGACAGCTACCAAACTGCTATACTCCAGCAGGTAGGTTTTCTCCCACATAAAGCTCAAGCTGCTGCTAGCACTGCCGTCCTCCCGTCTTTGCTTATTAAATGTTTTCCCCATTTTCCGAAGTCCATTCCAAATATGAGTGCCTCCGTGAAGGCCTTTCTTGGTCTCTCTTCTGGACTTCCTTCTCCTCTCAGCTCATAGCGTGTGCTTATAGCAGGGACTCATACCTGTAAGTCTTCTTGAGTAATCTGGTGAAGTATTGAAGGGCCTCTTCATGCAAAGGAACCCCTTGAAGGACATTTGTCATTCATAGACTGATCCTGCACAATTGCTTTTAATATACTCGTATTTTGGTTTGATAACCATTCTCTACTTTTAATCCATTCTAACTCTGATGCTTAAATTAACTAATTAACTTTATCCCCCCTGGTTTCTGATTCCAACTGCACAGGAGGATGGTCACAAGTAAAGTACACAGAGAGAGGTCATGGGGCTATCTTAACTGGTGGTGTTACCTTCATTTATTTGTGTCACAGTGACAGGTGTACTTGTCTTATTTCTGTCCTCTAAGCAAGATTCCAGAGTCTTGTTTATCTATATAAAATGAGGCTTTGAACATAGCAAGTACTCAAATGATTAATCATTTGTGTCTGATGAGTTACTTTACTTAGCAATCTAGAGAAGTGATACTAATCCAGGCCTCTGTGTGTGTGTGTGTGTGTGTGTGTGTGTGTGTGTGTGTTGTATACCCAGAGAGAAAAAGAGGAATAGGAAGAGCACCATGGCAGCAGGCTCAATCCTAGGTTACATTTTGATATTCATTATTTCTTTTGCACTTTTCCTTCTTATGTGAAGTCAGGAGTCAAGACCAGATGATCAATTTTAGCTTCAAGATTGTTTTTTTTGGAATTATTCTTCTATTAACACCTGTTCTAATTAAAATATCACATGGTCATTTATAAATTAGTGTGATTTTTTTCAAAACCTTACCTCTTGTGGAGACATTTTATTTTAATCTTCTTCCATTACCAAACGTAAGTTCCTACTATGCCTTGATACTGGGCATTACTGGGGGTAGAGAATATCCAGGGCCATATAAGAATAGTTTCCCAATTTGGCATCTTGCCAGGGTCACATGGGAGCTCTGATGCCTGAGCCCATCTCTGGCGATTCTGAGTCAGGATATCTGGGATGGGTCAGGTGCTGGGAATGTATATCTTTAAAAAGCTTCCCAAACGGGACTAATGAGCAACTGACATGGGAACCACTGGGGTGAAAAGATTAGGCCCTGACCATTATGAGTTTATAAGCTGCTCAGGAAAAAATAACTCACAAATTATAATTATGTTATGAAATATATAATTTACATGTGTAAAGTACTTTACCATTGGTGAGGCATTTTATAAAGTGCTCTCATAGACCCTATTCTTTCTATAAAGTAGGTAAAGCAAATATTTTTATTCTATTTTTTTAATGGGTATTGAGGCAAAAACATTAACTGAATTGCCTAGAAACCCAAAATCCTGACCAGGCCCAGATTGAAATACCCCATGCCCTTTATTCAACAAACGTACGCAGTGGTCCAAGGAATTTGATCATGGTGAAACAAATATCTAGAACAGCAAGCAGAGAGAACTTGAAGGTCACCTACAAGTAAAATGACACTGTTGATCCAAAGACACATCGGTAACCATGTGTTTTCCGGGTTATCTGGGAGGAAAATCTGATGAAAGAAAAAGAGCAGAATTTTTTTCCCTTCGTCTTTAAGTATGCCAGAGTGTGGCTTCACTTTTGTCCATCTTGGGGGTTCTTAAACCGCATACATGTTTACCATCAGGATTAACCAAGTTTCATTGTTGTCATTTGTTTTTATTCTCTTTCAAGAAGCTCAGATGAGGAGAAGCCATTTCTGCCCCGTCTTCCCACCATGCCAGAACCCACTGTACTCTCTCTCAAGGCTAGATGTGCTCAGGTTTACCCACTTTACACTAGCCTGGCCCTTTATGTTAGAGTCTCTGAGGACACCCAGGAAGCTGTAAGATAATAGGCGTAAGATGGTGGACATGTGGATGCCCACTATCAGAAGTTTTTGTAAAGTTTTATAAAATGATAGGGACAGACGAGACATTTCATAGCATAGAGAAAGAGATCTATATGGGATTAGGGCAGCTACATATGATTAGAAAACGAGTCCTATATGAGATTATGGACGAAGGCTGACTTCATATGAGAAGAACTTTAAGGATATGCTGTTAGACCATGGTTCTCGATTCGGCATGTGTGACAAAGTACCTGTAGAATAAAGTGCACACGTGGAAGGTTCTTCATTATTTGGGCCCTGCTGGCCTCCCCAGTCTTCTGCTCTCTGCTTCAGTCCGAACGGACCACTTGTGATTCTCACAACATTCTTACTCTCTTTTCTACCTTTGCCTTGGCTGATGGTATCCATTCTGATGAAAATGAGTCGTCCTTGTTCATGATCCCTGGAGGACCTTCCCTAACTTGATAATATCTACTCAAGACTCTGTTCAGGTGTTATGTTTTCCTGCAAAGCTTTTTTTTTTTTTTTTTTGCAATAGCCCCACCAAAATACAACCCACCATTCTCTCCTCTTCCCCACCTTAGTAAATAAATGGCAACCTTGTTACTGCAGTTGCTCTGACCAAAAATTTTGAGTCATCTTGATTCTTCTCTGTTTCTCACACACCACATCCAATCAACCAACTATCCTATTGTTTCTCTTGTCAGAATATATCCCCAATACAATCCCTTCTCAGCATCTCCAAAGCTTTGACCCTGGTGTAAGCTCCAGTCTACTCTCAGATGGCTTATTTTAATAGCCTCCTAATTATCTCCTCTGTTTTCATCTTAGCCCCACTTCTATCTATTCTCTACATGATGGTGAGGGCAATGCCTTTAAAATGTAAAGCAGATCATGTCACAGTTCTTTAGTATACTTGAATGGCTTTCCATCTCACTCAACAAAAGAGCCAAACTTGAACAATTGCTCAGGAGCCCCTATGTAACCTACAGCCCCACTATCTCTCTGACTTCCTCTTCTGCTCTTCTCTACCACATTAGGATCCTTACTGTTTCCTATACCCTCAAGCCTTTTGCTGCCCCCGGATCTTTGCACTTGCTCTTCCTCCTATTGGAACCCTCTTTCCTGATAACCACATGGTACATTCCCTTACTTCCTTTAGGTCTCTGCTCAGAAATCACCTAACCAGAGAGGCCTCTCTTGAGCATACTACATAAAATATCAAACACTACCTCAAATACTTAGCACCTGAATCTGCTTTTTCCTATCCATAGTACTTCTCTCCACTAGAGACAAGATAAATTATTTATTTGTTCATCATCGATCTCTCTATATACAGCAAGAATTTTGTTACCGTGTCTTCAATGCTCAGTATAATACTTGGTACATTTTTTGTGATCTGCCAACTCTGACCTGTAGAAAAGCTATCATAGATACCAAAAGCTTAACAATATGTATGAAAAAATGGAGGAATTTTTTTCTGTACATTTCTTCTTACTATAGTTACTTGTTTTATCGGTGGTAAAACTTGACATCTTCTCACACTGTACTGAAATACTCTGAGATATGAGAGCAAATGATGAAACCTTATTACTTTAGACTAATAAAGCCCATTCTGTTTAAATTACCAATTCATTTATTTAAGGCAGTGTAGTATAGTGGTCAAAGTTCTAGAGTCAGGCTGTGTATTTTCCAATTCTAGCTTGAATAGCTACTAGTTGTGTGTCCTTGGAGAAGTTCTTAACATCTCTATTTCTTGGATATAAATGAGGATGATAATATATTACCTCCTCATGTCAATGAGAAGATTTAATTATATTATATATCCATGAAATACTTAAAATAGTGCCTTGTAGATAGTAAAAGCTTAATCTTAGCTATTGTTATTGTTATTATTATAAAATATTGTTTTTATTGCTTTTTTTGTTGCACATAATAACTTCCTTTTTTTTTTTTAAAAGATTTTATTTATTTATTTGACAGAGAGAGACACAGCAAGAGAGGGAACACAAGCAGGGGGAGTGGGAGAGGGAGAAGCAGGCTTCCCGCGGATCAGGGAGCCCAATGTGGGGCTCAATCCCAGGACCCTGGGATCATGACCTGAGCCGAAGGCAGATGCTTAACGACTGAACCATCCAGGCGCCCCACACATAATAACTTTCAACAAGGTATTTTCTAGTAGGCCCTGCCATTCTTGACTCAAAGAATAAACAAAAACTATGATTAACATCCATTTCTATAAAAATAATTCATGTATTAGGGCCCGTGCATTCTTTTCAGTTTAAAATGCTTTGCCTGGCATAACCTCAGCTCAGCCTAAGCCAAGTCATTATACATTCTTCACTAGGAAACTCCAAATTAGTGGAGTTTTGTGCTCCCTGCTGAAAACTAAAGAATGATTGTCTCAGTAATACGAGTCATCAAATGTACGTTTGGTCCTGACATAATTAACACTTTACTATTAAAAAAAAAGAAGAAGACTGGAGACTTTACTCAAATCTTACTTCCTCAGATGAACAGAAAGACAGGACTTTAATTAGAGATAAGCAAGTAGATTATAATTTGGCTAATCCTTCTGTATTGTAATCTAATTTTCCTCAAGAAGTATCAGCTGCCCACACACCACCTGAGGGTGCACGTGCACTCACGAGAGAAGACCTCTCATTCTGTGTGTGGTGTGCTTACAACAGATGACGTGGTACCAGGTGACCAGTGTGTACCTTGGAAAGCCACAGTACTTCTACTAATTTCCACTGATGGGTGTCTTCCTAGAAACAAGGCTAGGTCACCAACTACTTTAGCATCAGAATTACATAAAAAGAAAAGGAGAAACGTTGAGCAATAGCTCAGAGAGGAGGAAAATGATGACTTCTGACTCTCTCACCTCCCAGAAAGGAGAGGGCCTGCCTTGTTAGGAGTGGTGACAAGATTGGATAGATTGGATTCTGTGTCTCCCCAAGTCTGCTCAATGCTCTTTCCACTTCCTGATCATGGGGCTGGTAAAGGAGGTTATGGGTCATCTAGAAATCTGGGGAAAAGTCATCTTGATTTTAAAAGGGCTCATAAATTCTGAATGAGAATAAATGGACTAGAATAGTAACAGGATGGATAATATAAAACATCACTTATTGTGTAATGTTGCCTTTGAAAATGAATGGCTTTGCTCTGAGGTATTTTTTCTCAGGGGAAGTGGCCAAATGAACTGGCAAGTGAGGATAGAAGGACTTTACTGTTCAGCATCCCTTCCAGGGATACTCTGTATGAAAACGGGTCAGGTCCCATGACTACAAATATGAATGGAGAGTCATTGTTCTCTGGGAGATCTGTGGAAAGGCATTTACCTCTGTTTTTGATTAAATGAGGGGAAAACACACTTCACAGACTGAACATAATTTTTTCTTTCTTGTAAAGGGCTTTGCCAATTTGTGTCGGTGGAAAAGCAATTAACTCTTTCTAGCCAAAGACATAAGAGGCAGTAGAGTTATCAGTGGATAAAATAAGCTAAAAAGATGACCCACCTTGAATAATCTAAGATTATGTTTAAATAGGCTAAACCCCACATCTCATTCTTTGTTTACTTCAACAGAGTGACAACAGTTGTACTACACCAGAAAGAAAGAGTATTAACCTACGGGTACCTGTTACTTTAAAACAAATGAAATTTAAATTCAGATTTGTGAAAAAATATAGATTAGGGAATGATTTTATCTGATAAATATTTATAAAATTCCTTAATATATCAAGTCTCTTATATGATGTTTCACATCAGTTGATTCGGAAATATCTGAATTACACATGGCTTTTTATATCTTGCCTTAAAAATCGTGTATCAAGGAGGTGACACAGATATGCCTATAGGCATCTCAAATTATATATGATTTCTCAAGTAAGACACTGAACTATAATGGTATGCTAGAAAAGTCTAAGTGGTTCTGCTGAAGCTGGATTTGTGCAGGACATGGGCCATCAGCTCCAGAAAGCAACAGAGCTGGGAGTAGGAGACCACCAAAGTGTGGTCCTTGAGTGACTTGCCCTGGAATCCCCTGAAGTGCATATTGTAAATTCCGATTAACCCCATTCTACTGCACATCAGGGACTGGGCCCCAGTAATGAGAATGAATGTGTTCCCTAGTTTGTCCTTATGCATCCTAAAGTTTGTCAACCATTAGGACTGACCGTTTGCCTAGAGGCTGAGTTTCACCTTTGCAAAAATTGATGATGCTAGGGGCGCCTGGGTGGCTCAGTCGGTCAAGCATCTGCCTGCAGCTCAGGTCATGGTCCCCCGGTCCTGGGATCACCAGCTTCCGGCCCCCTGCTCAGCAGGGAGTCTGCTTCTCCCTCTCCTTCTGCCCTTCCTCCTACTCTTGCTCTCACTCTAGCTCTCTCTCTCAAATGAGTAAATAAAAATCTTTTTTAAAAAATTGATGATGCTAACTTTTATTTTAATAAAAATCCAAGTTCCTGAGTTTGTGGTTAAATACATATAAGCATCACTCTCTGAGCCCAAAACCCACTCATCTGTTGCGCTCTTACACTGTCTCAGCTGCGTTTTGTTTGCATCCTTGGCTGAGGCCTTCTATTTCCCACCAAGCAGAGATCAGCGGTGTCTTTCTACTCCATCTTCCTTTGTCACACGGTATGACATTTGTTTACGTGGCTAGCTTCTGTCTGCCCCACTATGATCCCCAGGAAGGAAGGAAAATTATCCTTCCTAGGAGATCATCTTTTATTAGTGGGTTAGTTATCTCTAACTAAAGAAAATGGAATCACTGCGTAGATATTTGTCCCCTTGAAGCATTAGAGTACAATATTAAAATAATAGGCAAGGATTGTCCCTTATACTCCAAGTTGCCCTGACTCACTGTCAGTCCCTTAGAAGGCACTTGCCCTCTCTCTCCCTCAATGTCTTCAACTGCAAAATGTGAAGATATTAGAGCCTCCCTTACTTTGCCGAACTGTTGAAGAGGAAGTGGGCAATGGTGTTTCAATGTACTGTGAAGGACAGATTTATTAATATGAAGGATTTCTTAATATCTGAGGCCAAGTGATGCAAGGCAGAGATATATTCAGTCTAATAATATATGGTAATTTGGTTTTTACCATAAAAGAAAAGAAATAAGAATTCATTGAAGAGAGTTAATTTTTCACTGTTTCTAGTGGATCTTTATTCCTGCATTTTGCATTTCATTTTAAGTCTGTGATCTAGAAAGCTCCGTGGGCAGTTAACGGTGCAGTTAACATTCACAATGTCCCATTCTCATTTTCATTCTTACCTCCCTTTTGATTTCACATTTAATTTGTGTTTTAGTCTTTGCAGACCATTAGCAATAGATTTCTCCGTTGAACATTTTCTTAGAAATAACCAAGACACCATTATTATTAAATGTCCTTAAAATTTTTAAAATAAGAGGAATATACTACCTCCTTGGTTCTGGCACTTAAAAGAGTAAAATTTGGTAGAAATGTGATAAGAAAAATCTTACTACCTAACACAAGAAACAGCAGCAGAACCCTTACCTTCTTAATTTTCTCCCCAACAATTAAACATAGGCCTGCTTTAATCAATATGAAATCACATGTATGTTCTGCTTAGCATTTAAATATGTCATCATTCATTTTCTTCACTTATATTCCTAATATGCACATGGTAACTTCTTTTTTTGATGAGAGTGAGGGTAAAGAGAAGGTGAAGGGCTCAAGGATTTCTCATGACTGGAAGGAAATAGAATGAATTAATTTAATGTTTGCTGAAGAGGCTAAGATCTGCCTATTTTAAACTTTGTTTCCTTAAATCATCTGGGCACAAAAATTTCCTCTGTCATCAATGCTGATTTCTCTTCTTTTTTTAAAAAACAAAACAAAACAAATTCCCTAAACACTGGACTAGAAGGTCAAGAGTCCTTAAAGCAAATTCAAACTGTCGGCCTTTCTAGTCCATGAATTCCACAAGGACGGGTTTTCCCAGGACCTCAGAGCTTATAATGGGAATGTATGCCTCCCCACCATCTAGCTTCCAAAGAGTACCTGTGGTGAAAACCCAAAAACACTCTCCTGGTGCTCCATTCTTTTCTTTCTAATCACCCTAAGCCCTGAAGACTCAACCAGTGAGGTGTTTGACAACATATTCTTAAAACGTTATCTTTAAGGAAAGACTTTTTAAAGGAATTATCTTCAGAAATCATGGGAATGGTTGGCTGTTTAAACTTTCCATGGTTTTAGAACTCCACACCTCCTTCTGAATATCAAGGTCCTACCCAGTACTACGGCCTCACTGAAGTCTTGTCTCTTCTATAAAATTATTATCTAATGTCTCATAAAGTTTGCATTGTGTTTATAGACAGAAACACACAGTTTGCCACATGATGATAGAATGCTGTGTATTCTCTTTTATTATCTGTGTGTTTTTACCTCTCCATCAAGTTATTTAATTCCTTGAGAACAGAAACTAGATTAAGACCTCAAGAGACCCTAGGTACTAAAAGATTTTGGCATCCCCTCCACCACTACATCTAATTCAAAATAAAAATGACATTATTCAGTCAAATAAGGAGAAGAAAGTCTAGCAAATTTCAAAAATTTCTATACTTGTTTTGGGAAATGTCATTCTTTAAGGTTTTTTTTTCTCATTTTGGTCTCCTAAGCAAATACATAGATGGCCTTTTGGGTGATCCTGATCTGTCTGAAGATAAAAACAAATATTATCCTCCTTGTGTGTTCCCAGGAAAAATTGGATTCTGTCAACACCTGTTAGTTTGATTAACAGAGTCCTGTAGTAAATCTCTATAAAATTGGAAGACAGATTAGAAAATAATTTTTATCTGAATTATTGGTTTTAAGTGTGTTTTCTGTATATCTGATTTTTTTTAAAATAAGAAAGACATTCTATTTCTGTCAGTGTCCCATTTATCCTCATTTTTGGTCTGCCCTAACTAAAAGTCCACTCTCATCAATGCTTCTGCATTAGTGAGTGATATGAAATTTGCTAAACATTTTTTAGGGGTGATGGGGATATTTTAATATCATGCACTCGCAATAAACTTGAAATCTTCTGTGTTCATTGATTTTTCTCCAAAGTTGAGCATTGACTATACCACTTAAGGGGCAGAGGAAAGAGGTCTCTGACACTTCTGTCTATCCTACAGTCTCTCTCTACATTCTGGATTTGGTACCAAAGTGCTGAAGCATCTTATCAAACCATTTCCAAACAATGCCAGATTCCTCCTTACCAGGAATCTTCATCCAGTTGCTAAATAATACAATTTTCTTAGATAATTGTACCTTATTTAGGCCAAGAATATGATTCTTAGGCTCAACATAAGCCTGTGAGAATGATCATGTCTAGGTGATGAACACATTCTCCTTGACCTCCATTTTGATAAAGGCCCTTCTTCTGCCAGTTCTGTTCACTTTTTATTTTCTTTTAATTGACCATATTTTAGAGAAGTTTTAAGTTTGCCCCCAAATTGAGTGGAAAGCACAGAGAATTTCATATCCTCCCTGCCCCCATGCACAGCTAGCCTCCCCCACTATGAACATCCCCCATTATCATGGAATATCTGTTACAATTGATGAGCCTACATTGACACATCATTATCAGCTGAATTCCAGAGTTTACACTATGGTTCACTCTTTGTGTTGTACATTCTATGAATTTGGACAACAATATAATGACATGTATCCACTATCGTGGAATCATACAGAATAGTTCCACTGCCCTAAAAATCTTTTGTGTTCCACCTATTCATCCCTCCCCCTCCACTAAACCCAGGCAACCACTAATCTTTTTATTGCCTCCATAGTTTTGCCCTTTCCAGAATATCATATATTTGGAATCATATAATATGCAGCCTTTTGACTTCTTTCACTAATATACATTTATGTATCCTCCATGTCTTCATAACTGAATCATTCATTTCTTTTTAGCAGTGAATAATATTCTGTTATCTGGAGGTGCCCCAGTTTATTCATCCATTCACCTACTGAAGACATCTTGGTTGCTTCCAGGTTTTGGAAATTATGAAAAAGTTTTTATAAACATCTATGTACATGTTTTTGTGGGGACATAAGTTCCCATCTCCTTTGGGCAAATACCAAGGAGCTCAATTGCTAGGTAAGAGTATGTTTGTAGGAAACTGCTGAACTGACTATACCATTTTGCATTCCCACCAGCACTGAATGAGAGTTGCTCTTGTTCCACAGTTCTGTTTACTTTTCACATGGGTTGGAGGAGTCACTTGGCTCATAGAACTTACTAACACTTGTGGCTGATTAGGCCCATGATTCCCTTATAAGAGTATCTTCTAGTCATTTAGGAAAACAGAATACTAGTGTGAGCCATAAGGCACAGTGAATTCACTTGAGATCAAGAACAGACTCAGCCGAGACCTAATGCTGATCTTCATTTGCCATAAAACCTGCCAATTATTTTTTAAATCTCTTATATGCTTTTGTTTCCTCTTCTTCTAAATAAAGTTAAGAGATACCCACATATTTTATTGATTGACCGATTGATTGATTTTTAAAGATCTATTTATTTATTTTAGAGAGAGAGAGAGCAGGAGACGGAGGGGCAGAGGGAAAGGGAGAGAGAACCTCAAGCAGACTCTGCACTGAACATGGAGCCCAATGCAGGGCTCTATTCCAGGACCCTGAGATCATGACCTGAGCCAAAACCAAAAGTCAGATGCCTAACTGACTGTGCCACCCAGATGCCCCAATACCCACATATTTTAAAGAATATTTATCTAATAATATTCTTAGAGAATAGAACAAATATTCTGATAAGCTTTACAAGTTTCCATGAATAATATCATGAGAGGAGAAATAAAAGAATTTTATCCATGATTACCTAATAACAAGAATGTGTTTTTGTTCTTCACAACGTTATAAAGTGCAATTCGAGTATAAATTTAGAAATTTAAAAATACTGCTATATCTACCAAATGTAGAAGTGAGAATGAAGAGTATTCGTGGGATGATCTAATGGCAATAAACAACATATGTGGAAGAAAAAAATAGAAACTTTTTTTTTGTTTATTTAAATGTAAAGGTTTTTACCCATTAAATTCCTAATATTTATTTAGTCCTCAAAATTATTTCTTTCTACTTCCTTGGAGGTCTCTTCGGAAAATTTGTCCCAGTCTCTTAGACTTGTTATTATTAGCATAATTTCTCACCCTGTAGGTGCTAAAATATAATCACAGCAATTTTTTTTTCAGTAATTCTATCATTTATGATGAGATCTGTGTTGTGGTTTGTTCGTGTGATAAGGAAGGGTGTGGCTTAGGTAGGCTGGCTCAAGACTAAGCAAAGTGGCTTCAAAAAGCTCACTTGAGTCTCCATTTCCCAGGTCAGGTCTTTAACCTTTGGGGATTTAGGCACTTGATTTTGCCTGTCCCACAAGTGAGCACAAGCTCCAGGAACGTGGGAATGATCATGCAACCCAGACTCACTAGAGATTTGTATGTTAAGCAAAATTCCAGTTTATTAACTTATAATGAGAAATGAAAGGTTGAGGGGAAGGAAAGACAGTGAAGACAGATACCAAGGGCTTCCTTTTCCCAGCCTGAGTAATTTACCAAACTTTAAGCCTCAGTTCTTATCTGTGAATGGGGATAATAATAGGACCCAGCTCCACAAGATTGTGTGAGAATTAATGAGATAATGTATATAAAATGTATTGGCATCCTGCTTGTCACCTACTAAACACTCAAATAGTAGGGGAAGGGAAAACTTTTCGGCTCCTTTGACCACTGCTTTCTGTCTCTTGGAATGAACTATTTTATTGATGTGGGTAGAGCTGGAATAAAACAGAGTCAGGAGATTGTAACGAAGGCATTCCTGGCTTGAGTCATCCTTTCCCACTACAGACATACAGTTGCCAGTGATGCCTCCCTGCTGGGAGCTCCTTCCCTGAACAATTCCAGAGACATACTTATCAGCTGTGATTTTCTACTCGTGTTTTTGTATACTTGTGTGGGTTGTTGGTTGATGGCAGCTTTCTTCTGGCTCTAACACCCCTGTTGACGAACAACTGGCACAGTTGTGGGAATATGTCCACCAATGTCTGGGGCAGACGTCAGGAAGCAGCTGGGTTCTACTCCTGCTGAGCCCGGACCCGCCTCTGAATTCTCATCACGGCCCTCCAGGCAGCCACTTCCAACAGCTCATCATTTTCACTGGAAGTAAAATGTATTTGCCATCCTGGGAATAGGCCACAATGAAGTCACCTGTCCCCACTTTTAGCTTAAAACACATTGTCTCTCATCGCTGTGTGCTGTTTCCATTAATCAGATTTTCACTTCGTGGAGGCATCTTAGGGCGCCACCCTCCAGTTATCTTCCATAACCTCGCAAAAACATGACAGGATAAAGATAAAAGTCATATTCGTGAACTCCTGAGTTCCACTGTCAGGTATTAAGCTTGTAAGAGTTCGTACTTTGGCATTTCCAGTCACTGGATTTCTTAACCTATTCATGAAATTTACGGTAAGGGTGAACGGTTAAACCAGCCCATGGAATCCATGTTACAGAATATGACTACAGAATACAGAATACAGAAGAATGAACTAGTGACACATACAATGAACTGGATGGGACTCAGGGGAATTATGTTGTATTGAAAAAGCCAGTCTCAAAAGGTTATATATACTGTATGATTGCATTTATATAACATTCTTGAAATGACAAAATCATAGCGATGGAAAAGACATCAGTGGTTACCAGAGGTTAGGAAGAGTCAAGAGAGGGAGATGGCTGTGGCTGCTGGAATAGTACAAGGAGAGAGGTTTCAGAAGAAACCAAACCTGCCTATGCCTTAGACTTGGACTTCCAGCTTCCAGAACTATGAGAAAACAAATTTCTGTTGTTTAAGGTAGTACAAGGAGTCCTTGTAACAGGACTGTTCTTTAGTTTAATTGGTGTGGCAGTCACAAGAAAGTACACATGTTGTAAAACTATTTAAAAATACGTATGGACACACAACACACACACACACACACACACACACACACACACACATGCCTGTAAACCTGGTGAAATCTGGATAGTTGGGTGAATCGAATCGATGCCAATTTCCTGGTTGTGATATTGTACTAAAGTCATACAAGATTTGCCATTGGAATGGGAAATAGGAGGAAGGGTACATGGTTCTTTCTTTATTATTTCTTACAACTGCGTGTGAATCTAAACTTATCTCAGATTTTTTTAGAGATCTGCAATGAGATTTTGGGAATCGCAACTGCATTCTGTAGGAATTAAGTATCAAACAAAGAGAATTGTTTCTTTAGAATAGTAGGAAAGAATGGTGCTCAGTTGTTTCAGCCACCTAAGTGGCTGTGTTCAGACTATTTTCTAATATTGCTACTTTGGGGACTGTTCTCAAAGATGTATTTGCTCCCTGATTTGACCTAAGTCACTGATACTCTAGCAGAAAGCTGTCGACCTAACATTCTATCAGCCTGGGAACTTTATTTAAAACTGGAGAGGGTAATAGTTTCTATTTGTTTATT
This sequence comes from Phoca vitulina, assembly GCF_004348235.1. Classification (NCBI taxonomy): domain Eukaryota; kingdom Metazoa; phylum Chordata; class Mammalia; order Carnivora; family Phocidae; genus Phoca; species Phoca vitulina. Next base: position 47,526,364 of record NW_022589705.1, on the reverse strand, counting down.
TTATTTTCTGTTTTTAGTATAAAACAGTAAAATAAATAAGCAAAAATGTGACCTGGCTTTTTTTCCCTTAAAACTGGGAGAGGGAGAGTGTTCTGGAGTTGTACGAATTTTAGCCAGAAGTGGAAACATGCAGCATGTACGCTGGTGGTCTCTGCTCCTAAGTCTATGACAGATATTACTAGCAGATCATGGCACCTCGTTTTTTGAAGAGCTTGAATTTTTCCTCGGAATCCTTCTTAACATAACACTTCGGAGAGCCATTAACAGTAAGTTGCCATTGACACAAGATGGAGCCCCAGAGTCAGCATTTATGCCTAAATTCTCCTTCCCAGAATATGGGATTTTTCTAGAGTACTCTATTCCCTGTCCATGCCAAAAAAAAAAAAAAAAAAAAATTATGCCTTAACATTTTGTTTCCTCCCCCAGGTTCCCCTCCTCCAAATGTGTTTCAGATACTTGCTGAAATGCCTTTTATCTTTCATAAATAAAAATTCCCTAAATTGAGTGTTTTTGTATTTAAATACAGCATTCCTTAAAAAGTAGTGCCATATGCAGCTCGTAAATTGTGAACAGATTTTAATTCCTTTATAGTTCAAGCAGAAAAAAAAAATCACAACCGGCCAGTGCAGGGGAAAGTAAGTTCTCTTGGGTATGTGCATATTTTTAAAGATATTTACCCCTTTTTTTGCAATAATTAATACATACTAGCAACCTTCAGTGTCAAAGATTATCAGTATCTAGATGCTGACACCAGTGACTTTTGATAGTAAGTGTGCCTTTTAATTCAGAAGAAGGGGGAAAATAGGTGACTTAAATTTATTTTCTTTACATAAACAATGTCCAGACTAATATAAGAAAAGCAACAAAAAGCTAACAAATTATAGAACTATTTACTTTAAAGAGATAATTTATCTAATTCACCATCCTTCTTGAGTACCTACTATGTGCTAGGGCCATAGTTTCCAAACTGTGTGCCAAAATGCCCCAGTAAAGCAGAGATACTTTAATTTTTTTAAAGGAAAGACAGTAATATATGTCGGACACTGAACGAGCTTAACGTACGTCACACTTTCAACCTTAGACCATGCTATGTCCCTTCAGATGACTCTCTATCTTTGCAAACCTGGATGCTAGACAGTAACCATGATAAAAAGCAAGTATAGCATGAAAATCAATGTGGAACAGGAAATGAAGGAGGCAGTGTTTGGTGCAGAACCCAACAAGCATACACATCTCATTAGTGAGTAATTGTAGCTATTCACAAATACAATAAGATTGTTATTTTTTTCTTTCAATTTATGTGTGTTTTTTTTTCATTACTATTTCATTTCATTTCATTACAATTACTAAATTGTTAAGGAGACAAAAATACTCATTAAGCTATTTTTACCTAACTACTTAATGAATGGAGCCCTTCGGTATTTCTATTCTGTGAAAATATTACTTAGACACCAAGTGGGTTTGGGAACCTCTGCTTTAGGGCACTGAGGACCATGTTTCATCCGTGTTACTTCATTTATTCCTCATGAAATCCCATAAGGTAGGTATGATCGGTCCAAGTTTATGCCGGAAGAAATTAAAATATGTAGTTTTGGTGACCTGTCCAAGTGTAAACTACTGGTAAGTGACTGAGGTTGCAGGGTCTTAGCGACCTGCCTAAAAATTCATAGCAAATCAGAGGCAGAACTAAAACAAAATCCTGGTGTCCTGATTCTCCTCCTGGACACTTTTTACAAAGCGGTGCTTTCTCTCCAAATCTTCATTTATCTTCTTCCTTCAAGTTCAGATTTACAATATAAAGAGCTGGGCTTTATTCTACGCATCTTCTTTAACTACAAGAATATTTGTGCTGATTTAATTGCTACCCCTCTTGACTTTTGAGTATGTGAGGAACATGTACAAGATATTATGGCATGAGGATTTTTGTTCAGTTTGAGTAAATGCTAAAACAGTATTAAAACAACTTTCCATTCCTGTAACCAAGGAGACCTTGAGGCCTTTTAGAGGACATTGTCCTCTCCTCGGGTTTCCTGTAGCTAAATGGCTGATCCTGTGTTTCAGGGAATTGGACACTCGGGATCTATTTTCAACCTGGTGAGCTCCAATTTAACACTGAAGAGAGTCTGGATTTTCCCATCAGCCCTCACAAAAACAATCCCTGATACCATCTTGTGAGTCCAGAGGGGCAGCCCAAACTAAAACCGAAGGTCCAATGAATGCTGATATAACCTTTAGAAGATTTCACACATTGGCCTCTATTGTAATGGGTATTTTAAAACACAGTTTCCCAGAGCTTTGATGAGCTTTTGCTTTGCTTTTGTTCAGTGGCATTTACCATGCAGCTTTATGAACAGCATGCTAAACAGTCTTTGTACCTTTGGGTTCATTTCAATAAACCTATAGAAATTTAATTTTTTTTAAAGAGTCTTCATCAAAAGATTATGACTCACATCTAGACAAAAATTTGTATCTAATATTTAATCTTTCTTTGATTTGAATAGCTTTCATTTGTTCAGATATTTCTTGAATGTATATTATTTGCCACTCATTCTTCTAGAAACTGGAGATGCAAAGGGGGAAAAAAGCACAGAGTCCCTCCCCTGTCAGTGGAAATCATGAAAATGAAAAGTCATCCTCATGAAGTGGTTGTAATGAGAAGGCTTTATGAATGAGGCGATCATAGTAATAAGGCGTTCCAAGTTCTGATGGCTGTGGCAAGGAAAAGAGTAACCAGTTCTCTCCAGGTGACACTCACGAGGCAACCTTTATAGAGGAGGTGATGGCTGTTTTATCCTGAAGCTTGAGTAGGAGTTTGGCTGGATGAACATGTTGAGAAAGGGAAGTCAAAGCACAAGGAAGAGTGGGCTCAGCAACCAGGGGCTGAAATGGCGCATTGTTAGGAGATGTGAGTGGTTGAGTAAGGGTGGGCTGTGGCGTGGCACAGGGAGGGCAGCGAGAGATAGAGTCGGTGAGTAGATGAGATTGTCATGATGAATAGTCTTGTATACCATTCAGGGATACAGATTTATGAAGAAAAGAACTAACAGAGTTTAGACAGGGGCATGGCATGATCAGATTTGCAGATATGAAGCACCACTTTGCCAACAGTGTTGAGAATAGCTTGGAATAGTAAGAAACCCAAAACAGGAAGACCTACTCCAGAATCCTGCTGCCCCTTAGGGAGATGACTATGAATGCCTCTTGTCACTGAATAGAACAGGAATAACTGGACTGGATTTACATCAGGGTCTCACTGGAAATTGCATTTTAGAGTAAATCTGTGAGAAAATTTAAATGTTATTAAAAGTAATTTTTTAAAGGGCGTATGGACGAACTTCACTGACTTGAACTTGCTCAAGGCTTTGTCTCGTTGGGTGCAGTGACCACTCTACGTGACTGGTTCTAGTGCGTTCACCGATGCCTCCGCTAGAAGGCCACATGGTGAGGCAGAAAGGGACAAGTGTGTGGCCTTAGAATCTGACAGTTCAAATATCATTCATCCAGGCCTTTTTTTTTTTTCATTGACTTTTTAATTCCTCTAAGTTTTCTCATCTGTAAAAGGTTAATTATAATTAACTATTTTGTAGTAGCCAGGATTATCTGAGATTATTTGATCTTGTATGGAGTACAATGCCCAACATAGAGTATTTGGTCAGTAAGAGTTCTTCCCTTTTTACATCTTACTGCAGAAAATGTTTCAAATGTTATATTAAGAAATCTAGGTGGCCATTGCCACATTTCCAACATTTTCTTCACATAGGGCTTCAGAAACATAATCAGTCTTTCCATGTGACAGAACAAATAGCTCTTCCTCCTGTGTCCACCTGTCAAACATCAATATCCCCCAGGGTTCACATTTTACCTTGACTCTCTTCTCAAGAAGCGTCAAAATAGCATAGAGGAAAGAGGGTGGATTTAGAAGTCAGACTTCGGTTGGAATTCTGCTCTGCCAATTACTGTGGGACCTTGGGTGAGTTTTTTACCCTCTCTGGGCCTCAGCTTTTTAACTTTTTGATAGGGTTCTAGGGTTTATCTCATATGGTTGTTGTGAAGACTAACAGGTATTCATTTCGGGCTGGGCTCACATCCATCATGATGGTTGAAGCACTGCTTATATTCTGACATTCTTATCCCTGAGCTTCAGAGTGGTATCCTCAAATGCCAACTGGATATTCCAATTTGCATATCTCTCTGGCATCTTAAAGTTAGCATGTTTATGATCTCAACTGCCCCTTACACTTACTTGTTCTCCTATTTATCTGTATCCGTCAGCACAATATATGGCATCATTATTTATCCTAGTTACTTAAAATAGAAATCTGTAAGCCCATCCTCTGCCTCCATTCAATGAAAAGGTCCTGCCAATTTTAACTCCTAATTTTTCTTTTTTATTTTATCCTCTCCTCTCCATTCAACTATCACAGGCATTATCATCTCTCACTTGGATCATTGTAAGGTCCCTTCCATTTAGTTGTTAGGCCTTTAGTTTTGCCTAAACGGTCACCAGAGTTTTCTACCAAACAACACATCTGATGATATCAGTACCTGCTTAAAATCCTTCAGTGGTTTCTCACTGACTCCAGTATAAAGTATGAACTATTTAACAAATGATATAAAACTTGTCATAATCTTGGCCATTTCTTTCAGCCTAATTTTCCTGATTTGTTTTTAACATTCCAGTTGCTCTGAATTGCTTTTAGGCTCCCACATGCACCATGCCATTTCTCACCTCCATGTCTTCATGCTGTCCAACCCTGCCTGGTATGCACCTCCCCAGATCTTTTCCCCCTCATTTCCTTCTACTGAACCTACCACTACCACCACCACTATCCTGGCAAACCTGGACACTGGGGGAGGTGCTGGAGGGACCCTTCTAAATATAGTTCAATGAGAAAAGTGTCAATATGTCCTAGTACTTCTCTCTTTGCCTTCCCAACCCTAGGAAATAGAGAGTGGTCCTCACTACATGCTTCCTGAACTGAACTGTCATATTAATTGTTAATACCACTTGGTACTTTTCTTTTCCTTTTGTTTCTTTTCTTTTTTCCATTTCTTTACTTTTCTCCTTCCCCCTTCTCCTCCCTCCTCCTCCTCCCCCTCCTCCTCTTTCTTCTTCTTCTTCTTCTTCTTCTTTTCTTCTTCTTCTTTTCTTCTTCTTCTTCTCCTTCTCCTTCTCCTCCTCCTCATTCCTCCTCCTCCTCTAAGCAGAAATTATTTAGGTGGTATGACTTTCTAAACCTCTTCTATAGTACCTGGCCTCCTGGGAGAGTATAAAACAAACACTGTTTGCATGGTAAAAGCTTATTCACTTAGACTCTCATCACTGAAAATTTGTGATGATTTAGAGCTCCAACCTTTCCCTGCCAGTGGAAAAGTCTCCTCACTATGAACACAAAGGGAATGCTTGACTTTTAAGAATACAAATGTTGGTGCTGCTCAAAGAAGCAAAAAGATTCTGCTAAAAACAACTTTATACTTCTTTAATAAAGCTCATACATATTTTCCTTTCCACTCTTTTTTGTCAGAGTTTTTTGGGGGAGTTATTTTTTGATCACGTATGTGTGAATGAAAATAGAATTCTAAAATCTATAGTTGAAATGAAACTAAATGATCTAACCCAGTCTTTTAAAAAAAATGTTTATGCTGACACCCATGGTAACAAAAAATGTTACATTGGACACAGACATACACACATATACACATACACAGATTAAAAGTAAAGTACTTCACAGAAGAAAAATAATAACCTATTCTTCCTATAGGAGCAGCACTCTATTTTCTATTCCATTTCAATTTTAAAATGCTTGTCAAAACTCAGTAAATTGACTTCCCGACTCACTAATGAGTAATTGCATGCGGTTTGAAAATTCCTGATCCAGTTCAACTTCCATTCTGAGGCAGAAATCCTTTCTTTATAGTAGTCAGATAATAAAGCAAAATACATCTAATCACTGCATGGACCCTTTCTCTGTAGACCCCACTTTCCTGATGCAATGTCCTAAGCACTTCTGTGTAATTCCTTTACACACAGACGAAGGAGCTCCTGGTGTCAGGGGAACAGAGAGGAGGTGATTAAACTGAGAACCCATGGTCTAGAAAAGCCAGACTCTCAGCATCCCCGACCTCACGGATATGCTACTAGAGGGACTTATCAGTCCAAATAGATCAGAAGGGTTTAACATTGGGGTAGTAGAAAGAAACTTGCCATAGGATTTGAGCACCCCTAGATTTGTTCACATGACCCGAGCTTCTCAGTGACTGAGTCATAGACTGGCTGTATCAGAATCACCTAAGAAATGTTTTTATGTACAAATTCCTGGGCCTCAACCACAGAGTTATGAACAGTGCAGTGAGTGAGGCCTGGGAATGTGAACATTTTAAAAGCTCCCTGCATGATCCACATTTGTGACCATGACAGGAAACCTTTAATTTGGGCTTTATGAACCCTGGGTTCTTCTTCCAGAGAAGAGTCACGTTGTTTGCCTTTCTGCAATGGTTGTTATGGGGAACAAATGATATAGTGTGTGTAAAATCTCTCAAAACAGTCAAAACCTTATAGGTGCAAGGCACCAATATGAAGGTCTTCTACCAATCTGGGCAGATTAACAATGTTTTTCTGAATTTTGAAATTCTAGAGTCAGTTGCAGTATTTAGGCTGGGAATAATGGATATACCCAAATTGCCAAGTGTACAAGAGAAAGTAGGTTAAGATTATCTCTTAATGCACATTCTCTGTCTTTGCTTACCTTAAAAATTATTCAGTATAACTGAGGATGTGAAAAGAGAGATTCTTTTTTTATTTTTTTGAAATAAGTTCAACTATTTTGCTTGGGAGAACACCAGAAATTTCCTAGAACTTACAAAAAAAGTTTCACATAAATTTGAATGTTACAAAATGAAGTCCTCAAAACTGGCCTTTCTGAAATAAAATGATGTGATGAGCTATAGTTATTACATGTGGAAAATGGTAGGATTTGTTTGTGTGTGTACTTGTTTTCTCTGCTTTTACAAGTGTGTATCAGAAGAAAGATATGAGAAAGTTCACCTTATATTTTATGAGTAGGTGAAGCCTAAAGGAGTCAGTCCTAAAAAACATGAAAAATGTCAAGCTAATTCTCTCTAACAATGGTTAGTCTTGAGAAAAGAGAAGGGACAAGAAGTGTTCAGTCTTTGAGAAGAAGATATTAAAGGTTTTTCAGTCTATTTATGAAAAAAACCACTTTATTTCAGTTCTTTCATGGTATTTCTCAAGTATAGATTTTTATTTACTAATATAGGATATATAATAGTATTTATACATAAAATCACATTCTGTGTAGGATTTATATATCAAATCTATACTTTATGGGTGAGTGAATTCAGAGACTGTCTTGGTTAGAAGCCCAGAAGAGTTAAATTTCCACTTTAAAAATGAGTAATAAATGCTTTCTCAGTGGTTTAAGATATAATAATGAAAATTTTAGAACTGAAACTAAAGGACTGGAATTAGAATATTTGCCTGTATGGCTTCTGATAGAGCATCAGAAGTGTAAAGCTATGCTTGAAAAAGAATAAGAAGAACCAATCACACAGACCACACCACAGGAGCTGTAAAATACATTGAAAGACCACTTATTAAAAGCTTGATATAAATTTTCAGGATAGGAAAACCTAATCTTTTTTTAGGTAAAATATTTAAGGTAAGATCTAGGAAGGAAGGGAAAATGAAATAGAAAGAGAGAACAATACTAAGGACGGCTGAGATTATCTCTGATAGACCTGTGTCTGAACAATTGCTTCCCAACTGTGCCCAATACCTAATAAGATAAGTGGTTCTGGAGTTTTTTTTTTTTTTTAATTTCTATAGCTGGATCAACACCTAGCTGCTTGCACTGCAGATGAACATTGGAATGTGCTGATGTGGGGAATATACTAAGAATCAGAAAGGAGTCTGAAAGGAAATTGACTACAGTTTTTCATCCTCCTCCCTTTTACTACATTACTGAACAGAAAATAACAACACAGTAATATGTGTTGGACAGCACTTTATAGTTTGTGAGTCCCCTTTGCATGCATTATCTTATTTGACCTTCATAGGAACCTAGAGAGAGAGCTAGCATCTGTCCCTGGAAAAATATCGCCAAGGTGAGCTAATGATGAAATGCTGAGAAGAAAAAGTTTTAGAAAAAAAGGAAGCCACTTTTCCACACATCAAAGTTACCAAGACTATAAAATTTACTCCTTGAATTTATTACTGGGATCTGGATTTTATCCTATAATATGGCAGAATGGTCTGTGCAAGAAAACCACTAGAATATAGAAACAAAGATTCTGACATTATGAATGACAAAGAAGCCCGCATTTCTGTCATGGGGGTCTCAGACAATGAGATTCCTCCACTGCAGAACCATGTGAAATTTCCAAAATAGTCAAAATTGTGAAATATGGACTATTTTATACAGTATAACTTATTTTTTTAATTTAAATTCAGTTAATTAACATCTAATGTATTATTGATTTCAGAGGTAGAGGTCAGTGATTCATCAGTCTTATATAATACCCAGTGCTCATCACATCACATACCTTCCTTAATGTCCATCACCCAGTTACCCATCCCCTCACCTCTCTCCCCTCCAACAACCCTCAGTTTGTTTCCTATGATTAAGAGTCTCTTATGGTTTGTCTCCCTCTCTGATTTCATCTTATTTTATTGTTTCCTCTCTTCCCCTATGGTCCTCTGTTTTGTTTCTTAAATTCCACATATGAGTGAGATCATATGATAATTGTCTTTCTCTGATTGACTTATTTCACTTAGCATAATACCCTCTAGTTCCATCCACATCATTGCAAATGGCAAGATTTTTTTTTTTGATGGTAGAGTAGTATTCCACTGTTATATAGTAAAACTTAAAAAGAAAGATCATTTTCTAGATTTTTGGTGTAAACCTGAGTCTGAGGCCTTGCTCTACCACTGCTTTTTTTATGTGACCTTGACCAAGTCCATTTAACTTTTCTTGAACCCGTCTCCTCAACTGTGACAAAATATTTTCCTCATAGGACAGTTGGCAAAATTATCATGATGAATATCTAATTCATAAAACTGTCACTACTATGTAACTATAAATGTGAGTTATTTCATTGGATTAGCAAAGGGTTAACTGGTTTGTGTAATCTGAGACAGTCGGATCTTCCTAGCTCAACCTGTAGCCTATTACTTCTAACTATGAGTCATCTTGGGTTCTTCCCACTCCTCAATCCAACATCCATCATTCACTAAGTTTTCCTTTTTCTGTCTTCTAAATAATTTTTTAATCTACTTTTCTCTGCCTCCATTACCACTTTTAGGCCCCCATTATATCTCTTGCCTAGATTGTTATGATGATCTCCAAACTGGTCTGCTTCTAGTCTTCACCACTTAATCCATCTTTCCACTATGTACAAATCCAACCGTATAAATACTAAGAGCCTACATTTGCTTCCTAATAACCTACAGAATGCAGTCCAAGTCACTTAGTGTGGCATGCAGGGCACCCCATGACCTGATCCTTCCTACCTTTTTAGCCCCATCTCCTATCACTGTCTCCTTCTTACTTAGTGTTACTAACAAATAGCAAATTGCTTTTATTTCTCCATACATATCATCCATGTCATCCTTCTGTGACCATGTTTGTGTGGCTTCCTTGGTCTGGAATGTTCATCTCACTTTTTTGTTCCCACCAGACTCTTACTCACATTTCAGGACTCAGATTATGCATATAGGCTGGGACTCTTCTCTGAGTCCCCAGGTTGGGGTGGGTGCCTTTGCTCTGTGCTCTCATGGACTCTAGCTACTGCACATAAGTGTACCCTAATGTCATGCTATACTGAGATCATATTTTCATGAATCTTTCTTACCAATTTAGCAGTGCTCCTCAAAGGCAGAAGCTCTATTGTATTAATTCTGTACCCCAATACATAGAATAATTTCCAGCATATAGCAAGTGGTCAGTAAGCATTTGCGAAAAGTTTTTAGGTATGTTGCTGGAGACAGTTACCAAGGGAGAAGCTAGGGTCAGTTCTGAGCATGACTTGGGAAGACATCATGTGGGCAGGCATTAAAGGTTTTCTTACCTGACGAGGCAATTGCTGTATGACAGTAGCTCCCCAGGTGGAGCCCCCTGGGTAGGGTGCTCTGGATACACAAGTCCTCAGACTGGCTGCTTACCTCATCTCAGTTACCTTGCCCAAGACGTGGAGAAATGAAAGAAGGCCCAGAAATGGCAAGTTGGAAAGTCAAAGAAGGGAAATGGGAAGCCAAAGAAAGCTGAAGAGATATGACCTTTCTAAAACACTTCCCTAAAGAATGGTAATGAGGCTTTGTTTTCAACCTGGACACTTGAAATTAATTTAAGGAGACTGGTACCATAGTCATTATAATAGACTGTGTCTTGAGGGGATATGGGAGGGGGGAGGCAATCAGTCTAGATAGGACAAAACTACTTTGTTACCTGGTGAGTCCAGAGCTCTTAACAAATACCACCAAACAAAGACCAAACAATGACTCATGACCTCTTTAGAGACCAACACAAGCTGATATTCTTGCCATGGCAGTTCATAAGGGCTTTTACATTCAATCTAGAAGGAAATATAGGTGAAAGCTAATTTGCTGTCGGAGGGTGAACAGAAACAGGATATGAAGTTTCCTCATTACTGCCTGATACCACTGATTGTCTCTGTGGTTCAGTTAGCCACGTCTTGAAAGGAATGGCAGCATGAGTCTGAATGCTCCTGGATGGAAGCCCAGTTCCCCAGCTAAGGTTTCAACTGCTTTGTGGCTTAGTCAAGACCATGTGACCTTAGTGTTGGAATCTACCTGAGTGTTCTAGGAGGTGTAGGTCACCTTTTCTCCTCCATGCTTATCTTTTCATCTGGGGAAGCTTTGAAGTTTGTGAAGGCATAGGGAATTTTAAGATACTGGAAGCATGGAGTTAGATCTCATTTTTTAAATAAGTACTTTTAAAAAATATTATATAGTAGGAAAAAATACTAGACTCAGAGTCAGATACAAATCTATTTAAATATTGGTGCAATTTATTAACCAGGGGTCTTAACACAAGTCACATAATCTCTTAGAGCTTCTGGCTACCCACACATAAAATAGTGGATGGATGACACCTCCCCAGTGGGACAGGTTTATGGATTCTGTGAGATAAGATGTGTGAGAGGGCCCGCCATCGTAATTAACACCCAGGAGGAACCCTGTTTTTTCTTTTATTATCACTGCTAATGACTGAGCTCTTTAGTTTCTATTTCTGCTTCTGAAATATATGTGCTTTTTTTTTTTTTTAATCTCCTCTACTCAGTTTTAAAAGCTATGGGTCTAGCAAAAGCACTGTGGCTGTTTACAACAGAAACAGATGGATGACTAGACCAGCCAGAAGAAAAATAGGGAAGCTCCATCAGGGAGACATAACAGAGGGCTCGGCTGATTGACTGTAATTTAGGACATCCATCATCATGGGTCCAAGGACAAACACTGTGAATTCTAAGCCTGACTCAGACTCTGATTCTTTCTAAAGTGTTAAATAACACATTTAATATCTGACGAAGCTCACTATAATGCCTGGCATAGCTGGGTTGTCTCAGCCAAGATCATTTATTATCTACTATTGTTACCCATTAATGCAAAAAAAAATTAATGGAGTTCCTACAGAGAAAGGGAGTTAACTTGTGTCTGTGATACATTTAGGCCGTCTATAAATTCCCAGGAATAGTGCATACAGGGTTGGTAGATATATGTGCATGCCAATATTTTATGGGGAGAGGATCCATAGCTTTTATTAGATTCTCAATGAAGAATGAAGTCTGTGATGAAAAAGAAGTTAAGAGCTGCTGCTACATATAACAGACATTATTTGCTCTGGAGAGACCATTTTCATGAGTATGTTTTTCCTGGAATCCTAAAACCTTCACCCTGATGAAAACAAGCTTGGAGTCATGCATTGTTTCTGTGAACTATACTATCTTGTAATGGGGTTTTTGCTACATTGTTTTCTCAACAGAATTCAAACACATTCCAAGGTCCATTTTAATTTCTACTGAAACATGCTTAAGTTTATAACACTCTTCTCCTAACCATGAACTTTCCCCATCATTCTCTCATATTTCAAAAAACAAAATATCAACTGGTCATCTCAAACGAGTTCCTTGAGGATAAGAAAGCAAAGCTGGGGGGTTTATTACACACAATGGCCAGGTAGTCCAGCAATCTCAATGCATGATTTAGAAATAAAACCTGCTCTGTGCTGGAGAGCACCCTTAGGCAGACGTGAAGCAGCAAGCTGGTTCAGGCCCGGCCCACTGTTGGGCATAGCTGAGTGGCAGAGGATGCCCCATAGTGGTGGTGGGGAGGGGAGGAGTTTGCTGGGGACTGATGGCTGAGAGTATGTGAAGCAAAAAAGCTGAAGTCTCTGTCTCTAGCGCTAAAATAAAAACTAGTAATTCAGAGATAGAAACGGTACATTCTTTCCCCCTTGCCTTCTGATTGTGTGACTGACTCTATTCTATCATAGGGGAGTACTGAAAGGCTTAGGGTGAAGCTCCTACCCTCTCCCATCTCCCTACCCCTCCCCAGGGGACACCCTGTCACAAAGGTGCCTGATCAACCTCTTCAACTTCTTCAGAGGTCAGACCAATTCAAAAGGTTAAGAGTTGGTGGCAAAGGAAGTATTTCATTCCCACATGCAAACCACTGACTTTGTTCTTGCTCTTGTTTTCCGCTTTCCTGAATACAAACATTTTTCTGGAAGAATAATAAACATAGAATGGAGCAGACCATATAGAGCAGATAGTCCCAGTAGTGCTGGGACAGGAGACTAGGGAAGCTTGAGGAGATCACTGGATCTCATGAGCTAGTTTTGCAAGTGCATGGTCAGGGCCCTGTGTGCCCCACTCTCTATCTGCTCAGCCACCCAGCAGACACGCATGTATGCATCAAGAGCACGGGCCTTGGGTCCCGACAAGCCTGCACGTGACCCCTGACCCATCGTTTACTAGCCATGCTGTGTTGGAAACTCGGAGCAGTTCTCTGAGACATGTTCCTCATCTGCAAAGCGGGGATGACTATACCCACATCACAGTGTGTGGCTGTTTTAATGAGATAATGCATGACAGTTACATGGTGGTGTTTAATAAATCCTAGCTAGTCTTATTCCACAGAATTTAATTTTCTAAGAAATATATAGTATTTTTACATATAATATATGTAAAATGTAATATATATTACATTTTAGCAATATAAAAATTAGGTTTTAATGAATTATGTTAATATATATTATGGATATATATTAACATATATTTAATTTGTCTTTAATATATCTGTAATATACATTCTTAAATATCAATATTCTTTTTTTTATTAACATATAATGTATTATTTCAGGGGTAACAGGTCTGTGATTCATCAGTCTTACACAATTCACAGAGCTCACCACAACACATACCCTCCCCAATGTCCATCACCCAGCCACCCCATCCCTCCCAGCCCCCACTACTCCAGCAGCCCTCAGTTTGTTTCCCTAAGATTAAGAGTCTCTATGGTTTGTCTCCCTCTCTGGTTTCATCTTGTTTCATTTTTTCCTCTCTTCCCCTATGATCCTCTGCCTTGTTTCTTAAATTCCGCATGTCAGAGAGATCATATGATAATTGTCTTTCTCTGATCGACTTATTTTGCTTAGCATAATACCCTCTAGTTCCATCCATGTTGTTGCAAATGGCAAGATTTCATTTTCTGATGGCTGTGTAATATTCCATTGTATATATATATACCACATCTTCTTTATCCACTCACCTGTCAATGGACATCGGGGCTCTTTCCATAGTTTGACTATTGTGGACATTGCTGCTATAAACACTGGGGTGCAGGTGTCCCTTCGGATCCCTACATTTGTATCTTTGGGGTAAATACCCAGTAGTGCAATTGCTGGGTCATAGGGTAGCTCTATAAAATTAGGTTTTAATGAATTATGTTAATATATATTATGGATATACATTAATATATATTTAATACATCTTTAATATATCTGTAATATACATTCTTAAATATCAATATTCTTATATTGCTTATGTTTTTTATGCAAAGACCATCAAACGTAACTGAATCTATTTCTGAGGGTGAAAGGAATATTTTCGTAACTACTTGAGACAACTTTAAAAGTGCTTTTTATACGTATCATTGTTTAGAATTCCAATTAATGCCCTATGATCTAATTCAACAAAGCTCTCAGGCACTGTTGTTATGCATTGGGCTGGGAGCCCCAAGATAAAAGCCCTTTTGTCAGCTGAAGAGTGTGATGGGTCCTTTCCACTCTGGCGGCTGCCATAAGACTTCTACTGCTTGGCTACTGCCCTTCTGGTCTGGAAAAGAGATCACTAAGGTTGTTATCTCTGTCCCTAAAACAAGAGGGAACAGGCACTGAGGGAGAGTCTGAGGGTCCCTTCTGCGCTGTGTGTACAAGTGGTAGTACATCTCATTTGTACTAACCTCATTACATACCCAAGTGTGACACCTTCTTTCACCTTTCCTTCTACTTCTTCATTTGTTTTGCTGGTTTTATTTTTGTTTTGTTTTGTTTTTAGGATTGTGGCTGTATTTATGATACATGCTCTTAGATCTAAGTAAAGATTTGTAAGTATTTTTTGGAGGTTCTTTTCTCAGTGATGGGAAAAGTCTTAACTTGAGAACTTCTTGTTTGGTCGCTTCTACCAAATAATGATGGAGAAGGTGATTTTTAACACTTGAGTCTTTGCCTGGCTTGAAACCTTTTTCTTGATCAGTGAATGTTCACCGACTATCTGCTGTGTACATGGCACTGAATTAGATTCACTGATGGGGCACAAGATGAATGACAAGTGGGTCCTATTCTCAAGCAACTTAAAATCTAAAAGAACAAAGATAATATAAACTGTAACATGAGGCAAAAATTTGATAAGTTCTATAGAGAAATCTTAAGTGAAGTTTGGAAGAACTCAAGGAGAAAAAAAATTCAGTTCTGAAGGAAAACTTCCAGCAGGCATCGTCGGGCATTTCTGAGCCAGCTTGAGGATGGGTGGGTTTCTAGTTTGAAGAGAAGGTTGTCTGAAGAGATAGTCCTCCAAATAGAAGCTAACACACAGGTCATGAATGTGCTTGTTTAGGGAATGAGGAGAATTCACCTTTGGTTGCAGAGTGGAGTGTTCAAAGAATAATGATGACAGATGAAACTGGAGAAACACGATAGACCAGGTCCTAAATGCCATGCTAGGTAAGGAGTTCTACCTTCTGGTAACTTCAGAGAAGATTGAATCCCACTGAAATCACTGAGGTAGGCTGTACTTAAACCATGTGGCAGAGGTGAAGAAGGCATGTGCATGTGTTTAGGTGGCCATAAGAACAAAAACAAAAACAAAAAACAAAACTAGAGCTAGCCTCAGTTTTCAAGGGAGTTTCAAAGGAGAAATATCTGGGGCAGCCTGACTAGCATGATGGCAAATTTTTGAATTAAGCATACAATTTCTCTTGTAAATGTGACTATTCCAGAAAGAACAAAATATACTTGCTGAAAGTACCACATAATTAGCTTAATTCAGATTCAGCATTTGGATCTTGGCATTTCTACAGATACCATCTCTAATGACTTTTTTCTGTTTTGTTTTGTTTTCTATTAAAGTCACCTTTTACTTTCCTTCTGTCTTTGAGGTTGTAGTCTCAGAAATTGAAAAGTCTTTTTAGAGTACTTAACAGAAAAATTAATCAAAATGCTAAGCCAAATTTCAGCTAAAAAGGTATGAGTGCTACTGGAAATGTGACTCAGATTGCCAGGGCAATGCTATTCAGCCAAACAGGGGTTCATGACACTAATCTAGACATTTAGAAAGTAATGAGATATATTTAGCATAGAAGTAGAAACAAAAAATATACTCAAACCTAAAACGACATGCTATTTTAGAATACTAGAGAAGATAGATATATAGTTTGTTCTCTCTCTCTCTCTCTCTCTCTCTCTATATATATATATATATATATATATTTACACACACACATACATATTTATATTTTATATTACTACATAGTTACCATATACACACATACATATGCCCACTCATATTAAACAGAACAACAGGTAAAATATATTGGACCCAGGTAAAGCATGAAAGTTTTAATCCAGTGCCCTCTGTAATTCTCTGTATGGCTGTGGGCCTATGGCTTTAATCTCTCAGGGCTTTTGTTTTGCTGATCTAGTACCAAACCAGATGTTGATCTCCACCCTGCTATTCTGTGACTTAATTACCTGTCAGTTGTGCCGTGTTATTTCTTCTTTTTTGTCCTTTAACGGAAGCTGATTAAAACCCCCTTCCAAGAACAAAAACTTTTGGCTTTAATTATGATTTTGGGGGGATGGTTAAAAACCTCAAAGACTTCTTCAACCATTACCTTTAGGGGGGAAAAGGTAATTCAGTAAACCATAACATAGATTTTTATTAATACAAAAATTTTAAGAATTTATCCTGGGATCAGTTTTATATGCAGACTCAATTTTTAGACAATAATGATTGTGACAAGCCATTGATTTTGCTAAGCACATTATGTGCACAGTTTATTTAGCTTTCATAGCAATCCTATGACATAAGATCCATTTTATGGATGAGAATACTGAGGCTGAGAGAGGTGTAAATTTATTCAAAGTAACACAAGTAGCAGGCGGTGGAACCAGTTACTTATGTGAGACTAAAGCTCATGGCTGCAGAGAAGTGATAGTATTTTTCATCCATGCAGGGATTGAAAGAGACAGCTAGCTGACTTCCAAAGAGCCGAGTTCCCTTGCTGCAGTGCAAAGCTGTCGCTGGGCAGTGGCTTTGCAGGCAGGGAGTCCGTTTTTCAGCATCTCTTACATCTAGGTGAGATCATTTGCTATATAAGTCATAGTCTTCTGGTCAATGGTATATAAGTAGAACTGTCTCTTTTCTGGCGGAGGTGGTAACCATATCTGAGGTGACTTTCTCAATCTCTCTTCCTTTTCATGGCAATCTTAGTGGCCATGGCTTAAAGGCGACAGCTTTATGAGATGGAAGGAGCCTAGGTGAACAGATTGTTTATATAAGACATAGAGCTAACAGCACTCCCTGATGGATTGGCCTGTGGAAAGGAAGGGAAAAGAGAAGTCACAGGTGGTTCTTAGGTTTCTAGATAAAGCATCTTGGGAAATCATGGCACTGTTTTACTTGGAGAGGGTGTAGCCCCTGACAAAGGAACTGGCTTGGAAGGAAGTTCAGTTTTCCATTATCCATGCTTCATATGAACATGTGTCATTATCTTGTGAGATTGGTGTAGAGTAGGCAAGAGTTTATGGAATCTTAAAGTGAACATATCCAACAGAAGAAACTGGAAAATATACTAGATGGTTTGTGAAGAGAAATGGATTTTTCCTTCCCTTCTCGTGTTAACAAGGGAAGAGAGGGATCTTACTATTTTCACTGGATTGGATACTTTACTTTTAGATGATATATACTACCACAGTTTACTGTTTTTCAACCCTCAATTAAAATAATAATAATAGTCACACAAATAAATAAGGATACTACTTTCTGCTTGGGTAACATTTAATTTACATATCTGACTCCATTTTCTCATCTAATACAATAATCATGGGAAGCAGGTATTTTTACAGTTCAGGAAGCCGAAGTCTGGAGAGATTAACTGATTTTTTTTCAGCATCACACAGCTGGTTAGTGGTAAAGCTAAAATCTGATTTTGAGACTGATTGCAAATGTAACAAAACTGTGCGGAGTTTGAGTTCAGGAGTTATGGAGATTTAAACAGAAGGCTCTTAATTAGTTTGAATCTCAATTAGGATTATCAAAAGTAATATATTTACACACTGTCACAAATGGTAAACTCTTAAGAAGTAAAAAATGTCCAAGAATTCAGCTGTTCTGGGGGGCGCCTGAATGGCTCAGTCGGTTAAGTGTCTGCCTTCGGCTCAGGTCATGATCTCAGGGTCCTGGGATCGAGCCCCACACCGGGCTTCCTGCTCAGTGATGAGTCTGCTTCTCTCTCTCCCTTTGCCCCTCCCCACTGCTCTTGCATGCTCTCTCTCTCAAATAAATAAATAAAATCTTAAAAAAAAAAAAAGAATTCAGCTCTTCTGGCAAATTAAATACTTTGGTTTGAGTTTCCATGTCAACACTATACTCAAATATTAGTTTTCAAATAACTAGTATAGCATACTACTTTTAACACCAAAGAATACTCAGTGTATTTTGTCTTTTGATGATCTAGAAAACACTCATTTATTTCGCATATCATCATGACATTAAACAAATTAGTTACTTTTGGAGCTTTCTGGAACTAGGTAATAGATGATGTTACTTTTCTTCTCAAAGGCTTTCAATGGCTGCCCATTGCTCTTAAAATCTAAAGTCCTTTAACTTGACCTTCCAGAACTTGCATGAATTGGCCGCTGACTTCCTCATCTTATGTGACTCTTCACCTCAAACACTGCACAATTATGCATATATGTCACACTGATGAATAGATAAGAAAGAGCTAAAATGGGTAGCAGCTACTTCACTGAAGGTGGGTGTTTTCTGTTTTAGTAACAGATCTGTGATCTCACATAATTCAAGGGTAATATTAGGTACTGTATCCCTAGCCCAGAAGAGTCCCTGGCCCATGATAGATGTTCGACAGGTTCCTATTCTATCAACCCCTGAATGAGAAGAGGAGGAGATCTGATAGTGATCACAAACATGCTGGAGCTTGCATAATGGTAGGCACTGAATAAAAGGCTAGAGTTATATCCCTGCCCAATACTGGGATATTGGTGAAGAGAATACTGACCAATACGGAAAAATTACCATTTTGAGCTTACTAGGTAAGTATGAGGACCTAGAACCAGAGAATTATTAGTAGAGTAACAAACATCAGTATGAATGTTTGGAATGTAAGATTTATAAATAAAAAAAGGGAGTAATAATATGACCATTTAGCCATGCTGAGGGGATTGCTTGAGAAATCTGCAAGCCTACCAGTGGTTAATTTCCCAAGAGGGTTAACTTGATATTTTCTGCCTCCAATGAGAATAGACAAAAGGGGACCAGGTTTTCATTGCAACTTGATAGATTTATGTTATCCCACAGGAATAATTTCATGACAATGAACTTTTTTATCTATTGGGATTTATAGCCAAAGAATGGATGGGTGGGAGGATGGATGGATGGAGGGATGGAGGACAGGTGAATAAATACATGGATAATCATTATCATTATAAATCTTCCACATGCATCCCAGAGGCCTCTAAGACCTCTCAAAAGAACTTAGAGCTAAATCCTATATTTAGTTCCCCTTTGAACCTTTTTTTGGTGCTTGTTTATCTGATAACTGATCTTATTTTTTTTAAACAATCTCCATGTTTATATATTTTTAACTTTTTAAACCATTTTTATTCCATTTTGGAAGTAGGCTTCATGGATTCTTACTACACAAAGTTGGTTCTTAGCCTATGAAGTGTTGAATCAGCATCACCATGTAAATCTCCTTTCCCCTTGTCCATCTCTGTGCCTCCACCTAGTAGGTTAGAATTAAACAGCAAGAATTCTATGTAGGATGTGTTTCAGCTTTCTTTTTTAATTCACCTTTGAAGAATTTAATTCAGAGCACTAAATGGTACACGTAGTAACAACTTAAAGGTTTTTCCAAAGTACTTGCTCCTTCTGCTCTGACTGAAATATAAAAAGATAAGGGCATATGAAAAGGATTTCTGTTATTGTCCAGGTTGTTTTCTTTTGGATTATTTTCTTGTTGAAAATGGAGTGTTTTGGAAATGAAATGTGGTGAATTACAATTTAATTGAATTTTTCTGTTTATGCCTGAAAACCAGAGTCCATCTGAGCAGGATCATTAGCTTCAATTTAGTCTACATGTCAATGTCAGGCAGGGGAGGGACTGGAGATGGAAGGTGGAGAAGAGAATCAGTGAATGTGGGGAGAGAAAATGAGAGAGAAGAACAGTGAATAAGAGGGAAACCATTTTACAGAACAAGATTCTCATGGAACAGGTCAAATTAATTTCACTAGTGTTTGCAGTGTTATTTTCCAAGCAAAGTGTGTGTTTCTCATCCTCAGGGTGGGAGCAGGAAACTCCAAACTCGATATACCACTAATCCAAGTAGAAGTAACATTGGCTTATTTTCAAATCACACTGAGAAGACCAGCTGATTAAGTCTGTAATAGACTTGCATTTAGTAGAGGCTTCATCAATGCTGTATTTTTCTGCTACAGAAGATAGTTGTGTTTCTTTAAAAGACTGTGAATCTTTTAATCCCCTTATTTTTTGTGACAGATGTTAGTAAATTACATTTCTTGAGCCCAAGTTTGGTTTTGTTATTAAAACTGTAACCAGGGGCACCTGGGTGGCTCAGTCGGTTAAGGGTGTCTGACTCGATTTTGGCTCAGGTCATGATCTCAGGGTCTGGGATTGAGCCCTGTGAAGTCAGGCTCCGGGAGCTCACTGGGGAGTCTGCTTGAAGATTCTCTCCCTCTTCCTCTGCCCCACCCCCTGCTGGCGCCCACATGCGTGCACTCTCTCTCTCTAAAAATAAATAAATAAATCTAAAAAAAAAAAGCTGTAACCAAAGAAAACTCAAGATTTTGAAAATTTGATTATTTTTTATTTTTTATGTATTTTTATTTCTAAAGGAATAGATCTACAAATCAGGCATTTAGTTGCTCTTATGTAATCAGTTAAAATGGCTGATTTTCAATTGCTTTTTAACTATTAAAACTAAGAAAGGCAAGAGAAATCTGCATAAAGTGGTGCACAAGGTATTTCGGGTGTTATACAGAAGTTTTACTCCCATTTTAAAGTTTACAAAAAGCTTTTATGATACATAGCTGAGAAAAGTGAAACTCAGAGAGGTTAAGTTACTTGCCCCAGGAGGCAGAGAAGATATTTGAACCCAAGTCTTTCAGAGCCCAAACCTCCTACTTTTCAGTATAACTATATCTGCTTCCCATGGATCTTGCTACTTAAATCTTAATGGAGGCTGTTCACCTGCTTAGAATTCTTCCTAATTCTATTCACCTCCTTCATTCCATTCATAATAGCATAGCAAACACTAAGCCTTTTTGTGGCAAATCTGTTCCATGACCATCTGCTCTTTAACATTTTCTTCCATGTCACCAAAAGGTCAAATATTTCTTAAAAAAAAAAAAAGTTATCACTGTTTTTAGCTCCTTGAAATTCTTAAGTGCCTTCTAGCAAACTCCATTAACGTGAACTCTCACATATCAACTCTGAATTTCAAGGTGCCATCCATCTCAGACCCTTTTGCAATCTAATACTAATGGAGTATATTATCAGGATGCACATTTCTCCCAATAGGCTCAGCTTGCTCAGAATGATGATGGGGTACCATCTTAGTGTTTACTAAGTACAAAAAACACCTGGATTTCCTTTGAGTCACATGAAAATGAAGGTAGAACTTTCAGCTCAAAGGACACATGCCCATCAATTTAGACAATTTTGGTTAGAATTGCAAATATGTAGAGCAACCAGCAAACATTTGCTGAGTGACTACCGTGTGCCAGGCACTGCTAGACACTGAACTTGACTTTTCATATTTCCTGGTACTCGCTTTCATTAAGCAGTTCCCATAACTTAGGCAGTAGTCTACGCACTGAAAATCACAAACATCATAAAAAATCCATCTGACCTCTATCTTAACTAGTCTTATATTGTTCTGTAAGACCCTATGACAAAGAATCTGAATTGGATTATAGTACCTATATTTAAAACTTCGAGGAAGAGCTGGTGTGCAAAGCATCTTAATCTTTCCTGACAGAAATGCAGTGACCATCGTAATGAATAGATTTTGCCAGTCTAGGGTTGCTGTCAATATGGGGCATTATGCCCAGGGCAATTAAATTTGCCTGTTTTTTATTATTGAGACCAAATGCTTGGCCTGGGTTCCTGCAGAAAATAAATAATTCCATTACATGGGATTCACCTTTGAGTAACCCTCCAAGCTGATGAAGGCTCAAGCTGAAAATTTACATTTATTACCGAAATAATCCATTTAGCGAACATCTATTGGGTCTCCTTATGTTTACTGGGCAACATACAGAGATTTAAACATGCAAAATACAGTCTTTATGTTTAAGAAATGTACATCCTAATTTTCCTAAAAATGTCTTTCAATTTTAAAAAATCGAGTTGCTTTTTGTTTGTGTTTTTAATAAGAGAACAAAATGAATTGTGATGACTGACACAAAAGATATTCCAAAGACAGGAAGAGCGTGGATTCTGGAGTCAGGCAGAAGGAACTCCGAAATGTGGTCTATCAGTTACACCTGTTACTCCTCATGTCCCCTGGTATAGAATCAATACAGTAATAGCTCCCACCTTACAAGGTTGTATTGTGCTAAGATAAAGAACTTCCTGGCATATTTCCTAAACCCTTGTAAGTGCTTAATAAATTACATCTATTCATTTTTATTTATGATATGGTTTTGGGCTAAATTGAGTTTCTTGAATGTGCCATTATGCACATTCTTCACCTAAAAATGTGGTGAGATCACAGCATACCCCTCACCCCAAGTATCTATTCAGATTGGTCCATCCTGTGTAGTTTGGAGCTCCTTCTCCTTCCCTACTACTTCTATATACACAAATGAATATCAGAAAACTGAACATCAATGGAATGTATATTGCAAACCTCAGAAAAAGTCATTAGTTTTTGTTTTAATTATTATACAAACTTCGAGGTTGTTAAACTTTTTTTTTAAACAGTTCTAAAAAATTGTTAAACTAATATTGATGGTGCATTCAGCACGTCCCAGGCATTGCTCTGGATACGACAAGAATCATCCTGACCACCCTGTGAGAAGTTGCTTGGCTTTAGAGTCAAACACGCCTGGCTCAAATCTTGGTCTTATCGCTTGTTTGTTTAGTGATGCTGGAAGAGGAACTTAATTACTTTGAGTCTGTTTCTTAATCCATAAAATAGGGGGTTGGTAATACCTTCGAGGCTTGTTGAAAGGGTTAGTCTGTGTAAAGTGCTACGGACATACGAGGCACTCCGTGAACAAGGGCTAGCTGTCCCCGCTCTTAGTGATTGCAGATGGGGAAACTGGGGTTATCCCTCCAAGCCTCATGTGCTGTGAGGACATAAACCTTACATTAAAAGTAACACAGTGTGTCTTCGATTCTCTGTAAGTTTTGCTGCAAATGACAGCAAAACTGGGGTTTGATCCCAAATCTTTGGATTCCAAATTCTATGCGTTCTCATCCTTTCCACTGTGTCTCCTGCTTGTGTTTCTGGGAGGCATCGTCTTCAGGCTCCTGGGGAGATACCTGAGGGAATGATCTGTGTTCCTCTATGAACTGTGTTTTACGTACCAACCCGAAGTGGCTGTCACTGCCACCGCTCCTCCTCATGCGCCTTCTTCCAGACCGATAGGTCACTCTAGAGCCGGCTTCGGGCCCAGGCCTTGCCCTGTCCCAGCTCTGCTCAGAAGCACTGTTTGGGGAGAGGTGGGAGTGGAAGATGATCTCCAAAGGTAGTACCTTTTCAACAATCTCACAGGCCATATGCTTCTATGAGTGTTTTAACCCGATGAAGAGCTATCAGTGAAAGCAGGGTAAACAAGATTGTGAAATGAGTAAAGAAGGTAATCAAAAAGTAATGCCTTCAAAGGAGCTCTCTCTCCCAACAATGAAATACACAGACTGTGCCCCCCTTACCCCGGCAGGCCCACCCTCCCCCAATGTGAGGACTTGGCTTTGCCCTTGGCTCCTCTCCTCTCTACTGCACGCACCCCAGATGTCTACCCATCTCAGCCCCTTTACGTTAGCTCAGGTGATAAGCCAGTAGCTGTCAACGTGCTGATAGGACAGTGACCGTTCGGTGTTCAGCCTCTCCTTGTCGTAGTCCTATCCTCTAGCAGTGGAAGGGCAGGAATTCTGGACAAGGACAGAAAGGAGGGGGTCAATGACAGGATTCTCCACTTATATTCCCATGTGGCCGAACAGCATCTCTGGTTAAGGCCAGCAGTGTGTTCTGTGTGGCTGGCCCTCAGCTCCTGCCTAGAGGATTTTCATACCTTGATGTCTCCTTTTCTGGACTCAGTTCCAGGACTGTTGCCTCAACTTGTCCATCTATAGAACCAGTCTTCATTTTTAGGGAGAGAAATATTTCAAGAGGGGTTAAAAAAATAAATAAAACAGAAGGCATAAGACCAACCAAGCCAAAACCCTGGAGGTTCTTTTGAGTATCAGAGTTTGATGTTTGACCTTAAATTAATATAGAGTCCAAATTGTTCTTTTTGGAAGTTCCCTCTGAACAATTTTGTTTTCGTAGCATTTAAAGGCTCAAATTCAGAATTTAGTATTTGTTTAATGAATTCCTATAGAACAGTTGTACTTGGGAGAAAAAAAATGGATAAAGGTAATTTTTTTCTGCTGTACTATTTCTTCTTTATCTACAGAGTTGTATAACCTTAAAGCCAGGAAGTTCTAAGGTATCTCGATTTTTTTTTTTAAGTTATCTCAGGGAAGTTTCAGAGAAAAACACTAGTAAACACAATTTGTGTTTTAAATTAAAAGGATTTTTTTTAAGTTTAAACAAAAGACTTTCAAACTTTGTGGACCTGTCATAAGAAATATATTTTACATGTGAGTAAACCACACTTTATTTATCCATTTATCTGTTGCTGGAGAATGACTTCAT
Organism: Phoca vitulina; assembly: GCF_004348235.1. Classification (NCBI taxonomy): domain Eukaryota; kingdom Metazoa; phylum Chordata; class Mammalia; order Carnivora; family Phocidae; genus Phoca; species Phoca vitulina. Next base: position 47,501,642 of record NW_022589705.1, on the reverse strand, counting down.
TAATTTTTTTTATTATTGAAGTACAGTTGACATACAATATTATGTTAGTTTCAGGTGTGCAACACAGTGACTTGACAATTCCACATATTATGCAGTGTTTACCACAGTAAGTGTTGTTACCATCCTGTCACCATGAGAACTATTTCATTTTAAGGGGAATTTTATTCAGAAAATGATTGTAAACTAAATGATCGAGCATTCCTTTATAGGTTTAATTGCATATGTATAAGTGGAGCCTAAAGGCTTTTAAAGAATTCTGACATCTATTTATAGAAGCCTGAGTATGAGACGAAGTACTATATATTCAGAAGCTCATGAGATAGTATTGGGCCTGACCTATAGATTCAGGGTTCATTTATGTACAGATGGCAAGTGAAATCGTGTAAGTGCATGAAATTGCCCCAGGGAAAGGGTGTAGGGGAACCTAGGACAAAGTCCTGAAGAATTTCAACATTTGGGGAGCAATAGAGGGAAAGGAGCCTCCAATTTCTTCCCTGGAGATGGTGATAATAAAACCTAACCTAGGCAACCATCAGGCTCATCATCATTTGGGAAGAAAACACCTCCTACTTTTTCACATAAATGAGACAACAGATGCAAAGCAACTGGTGCTTGGCCCATAGGTAGGACCTCAGTAATGATAGCTAATAATATTGCAGTGATGAAACTTCTTCTTATTCTGTATTTTGTGTCTGTGCTATCACTGTTGTCAATTTCTGTGCCCATTGCTTTATTTTATTATCTGGTAACATCATATCTAGGACTGCCTATTTTGAAATGAGCTTTCCCACCCTCTTAAAAAATCAGACTATTTTTAATTTTGTTGTTGTTTCCAGACTTGACTAGCTCCTCTCATGACACCAAAGGAAACTAAAAGAAATCTAAATTAGGTGGAGAGGACTAGAGGCCCAGGCCAGACTTCGTCTGTGGCTGATCCAAGACTGCATTTCTGGATGCACAGAGGAGGATGTTCTCATTCCACAACATGGAAGAGAACAGTTGTAGCCCAAAATCATCAGGACAACAAAATTCTTTCTCTTAATATCTCTTTGTTTTGATATTGACAAGGGAATAGTTACTTCATTTCTCAAAAACAAGTGATTTTTTTCCCTCCCATTTTTGTTAAAAAATAGTTGACAAATATTCAGGACCCAGCCTACAAACGATTATGCTGTAGAAATTGACTTTAAAATTTTTATGAAGTTCTGGAATCAGAAGTGGAAAATCATTGGCTATAGTGTTTTTGAAGCTTATTAGATTATCAGACATAATGTCTTGAACTTGTTATTCCTAGAAGATCTTTGACTATTATTATTCTCTTTTGAAAAATTTCTTTGAATATTTTTTAATGAACTCTCAAAAGTCAGGACCACACCTGGACATTCACTTTTAACACAGTTGGTATGATTGTTTCTTCCTAGATCTTCTCAAGGAGTTGTTAAGATATGAAGAACTTCTACATCTCATTACTTTGTTTGCTTTAGTCTTTCAGAGTTATCTTCATAATTTCCTAAATTTTTCAAATCTTTCCATTCCTCAAGGGTGAAAATATTTCCAATGTTTTCTTTTATTTGACATTTGATTAGTTCTGTTTTTCTGGAAGGTCACATCTTTGGTGTATTCCTCTATATATTCCATATATAGGAATGTATTCTAGGTACAGGAAATACAACTCTCTGTGAAATTAAAATTACAGATTGGCATAGCATTTTGTGAAAGTGTACAAATTCTTTCATCCTTTATTATTGACTGATTTGTTATAGACTGAGAGAATGAAATACAAAGAGATATAACTTGTATTAAACTACACACTTAAAAATCTTTCTGGGGGCGCCTAGGTGTCTCAGTCCGTTAAGCTTCTGACTCTTGGTTTCAGCTCAGGTCATGATCTCAGGGTTGTGAGATCGAGCCCCACGTTGGGTTCCACATTCAGTGCGGAGTCTGCTTGTCCCATTCCCTCTGACCTTCCCCTCACCCCGTCTTTAAAATAAATAAATAAAATCTTTTTAAAAAATGACACTGGAAATGGACTTTGTCTCCTGAATCCTGATCCAGTGCACTTTTCACTGGAAAATGGACAATTCTTTGATGTTCATGACCTAGTTCATATTGACCGTTGTCCAAATTTGGAGGTCAAAAACAGGACAGAGCTTATGGAAAACTATTATTGCCTGTCTGTTTCTAATTTAATACAAGAATTACTGGAATTTTTGTGTATTTTCTGATCTATTTGGTAGAGCATGCTGCCTCTTATCTCATGGTCAAATTACAGAAAATGAAATGACTTGAAAACATAAGATAATAATAGCATTTGTTTTATAGTCCTATAAAAATCAGTAGTGATTGGTGAAATATAGCATTCTTTGTAACCCCAAACCTGAATTAGAAGCATGGAGAAGTCAATTAAGAGACCCGAACCCAAGGAAAATTATGAGAAGAAAATGATGATTGTCACTATGATATTTTGTTCCTATAAGGGGATAAGGCAATTAGAGGTAAGAAGGAAGAAAGTTTTTAACAATTCAAATTGAAAATGAATGAGGGGAAGGTATTCCTAGATATTATGGGTGGGTAGTTTTAAATGTCAATAAGTTTTCCTATAAAGTCATGTGAAGAGTAATGAAGTAGAGCTTAGCTTAATGTGGGAAGAGATTTTTTTTAAACATTGATATTTTAAAGACCTAAGCATCTTAAACGGAATGACTATTAAAATGCAAAATTAGACTGAACAGAGGCATTCTGGGGATTATATATGAGTAGAATCCTAAGAGCCAGATAATGAATGACTCAGATAATCTGAGCGGTTTGGGCTGACTCACATGTTTTGGAAGAAGATGTCATCAAGTCTCTGATTCTGTCAATGTTTTTCCCTTTGTTCCACCTGTTAGTGCCAAACAAACCCTGAAATTCAGGGACTTTTCCAGCTCCAATTTGCCAAAAAGACTTTCCAAACCACCAGTAACAAGTCTAAGGTTTTTTTTAAAAAAATATTTATTTATTTATTTAAGAGAGAGAGAGAGAGAGAGTGCTGGTGCACAAGCAGGGGGAGGGACAGAGGGAAAGAGAGAATATCAAGCAGACTCTCTGCTGAGCGTGGAGCCCAATGCAGGACTCAGTGTGGGACTCAGTGTGGGACTCAGTGGAGGGCTTGTCTCACAACCTGAGATCATAACCTGCGCTGAAATTAGGAGTCAGACACTTAACCAACTGAGCCACCCACACGCCCCAACAAGTCTAAGGTTTTGAAATATATAGGTATTTAGTATATCTGAATAATACTAAGAAACACAAGTCACATATGTAATTATGGAACATGCAGGAGATAGGAATCCCAGATAGAGCCTTGATAGGATAGGAATGGAAGAACCAAGATTGGGTTTGGTTTGTCTAAGATGTAAGAAAGGAAACTTGTTACCCCAATACTGCCTGAATGATGCTTCCTGGAAGATATTTTAAATCCATAAATTTTATCTGGCACCTGTACTAGGTGTAGGGAACATACAGAAGGGATCCTGGCTTCTGCCCTAGAAAAGCTCACAGTCTATGAGGGAAATTGACATAAGAACTAAGTGGAACATTTTGATATAATACATCTAGGAGCAACATTTTGGGAGAAGGTCACAGAATTGTCAGTTTCTTACACCACTAGGATTTCGAGGCTCTCACAGAGGAGGTGGCATTTGGCTGGGCCTTGAAGGATGATTTAAAGTTCTAAATATCTAAATAGGAAAAGCACTTCAACCAGAGGTAAGAACCACATATGGAAGAAAGAGATAACTGGAGTATAGACGTTGGGATATGCTCAGAGAGTGGTTAATAATCAATCTCGTCACAGGATTGAGGAAGTAAAAAAAGATGAGTTGGGAATGTGGGACACAAAGGTGTGTCTGATCAGTGTAGCTCTCTTGTTATGGTTTACATGACCTGTGTCTTGGAATTATCCTAGTCTCAGGAATACATCTCACCCAAAAATTGCTATTCATCTAAATCTATGATTTGGTTTCTTGGCAAAAGACCAATTTGGTGATGAATAACAATAATCTAAGAAAAGCTTGCAATCTTTTCTATATCTGGCCCTGATCTCCTTTCCATTCTTTATATTCTTAGGTTGCTCAGAGTGCTAAGAACTTACAGTGCCGAGTCTTTGATAAACATCTGTCGAAAATAATAATGAGTCATATGCACGTGCACACACAGACACATACATACAAATGAAGAGATTTCCATTGCTTTTTGAACTTTCAAATTTAACTGGTGTGTTGCAACTTTAAAAATATCATTCCCTTGAATGTTGCTAGGAATGTTCAAATAGAAAATAGATTTCCTTGACCCTTTGTTGTTTTCCCACAGGATTGAAAAAACGTACAAGGAAGGCCTTTGGAATACGGAAGAAAGAAAAGGACACTGATTCAACGTATGTACTTTGGGAGAGCACAACTGCTCAGGAGCAGCTGAGGGACCACACGTGGCTGTGTGGAAATGCAGATCTGGTGTGGTCAGCTGCACATCAGAATAAAGAGCCCATTAAAACCCTTATTTGGCTAGAATCCCTGAAAGAAAGTTAGAAAATGGGGAAGTCAACAGTTCTGTGGACACAGGTGAAACCGAAGAGGGCTACCTTTATTTCTCACCTTTAGCTTTTCATTCTGTACATTTTTATCATGCATAAATTTTAGCACAAGATCCAAAACCTGCTCTGTGTCTTTGTCGTCCAAGAACTCATAAATCATGGGATAAAACATCTACCATACCAAAGAAATACCTTTCACATAACAAAATGTGATAACATAGTTGAAATGCCTCGTATGGTACCTAGAACTTAGAAATGCTTAGTAAATGGTGGTGGACGCTGGTCTGATTCTTACTAATACAAGTTAATATGTGGTAAGTTCTTTATGAGCAATTAAAAATGAAATTTCATGGAAATTTGAGGGTGGGTAAACTCATGTTTGGACAGATGATCAGTGAAATCTCGGAGAGGGAGGAGCCTTGACTTTGGACTTGGGAGAAGATGAAGACATGCATCTCATGCAAAGGGAACAACAGCCAAAGCAGAGAGGTAGAAAAGTCAAGTAGGTATTGAGGACAAGATAGCTAGAACAGTTTGTCCACCTGATGGCTAAAGGGGAAGGTGGGGATGGGAGGCAAAGCTAGGAAGGACATCAGGGCCAGATAGAAAGGTCTTTAAGGGCCAGGCTGAGGTGTCTGGGCTTCCTTCCTTGGGCAAGGAACAACATGGAAGCCTTGAAGGTTTTAAACCAGACAGTGCAAAGAATTTTGTAAGGGGAGGAAGCTATTTTTTTTGCCTAAATCTCACATGTTAAAATCTCCTGTTCTTACCTTTTCTTTATGCTTTTCTTTTGACAAATAATTATTTCGTAGAAATTACATTTACCCTAGTTTTGCAAATTTTTCAAATGATTGAATTAGGAATGTATTTCTGAGAATTATATAATCTCCAGTAGTTCTTAAGAAATTGCCATTGTCTAAAAATCAACCAACCAGAATTGGTGATGGTATTTTCACCAGGAGCAGAAGACTGGGGCTCTAGTTCCAGCGCTGCCCATAGCTCCTTGGCCTTCGGGAGCGATTTTCCTTTCCTGGGCCTCAGTTTACACTAGATGGAATCTGATTCCCCTAAAGGGCCAGACACTGTATCAGTTCATCTGTCAGCGACATCTGTCGTCACCTATCATGTGCCACGTCTTGTGTGGGACACTACTGAACACATCTCAGGAGAACGTCATTAGCAAACACCAAACCATTTTTCTTTGAAGGCAGTGTCTGTAACGGACCACACATAGTCTCTGCTGTGTGAAGAAAGTTCAAAAGGAAAAAAAAAATCTCCCTCAAAAGGGGAAAGGAGTCAAATAACCTCCCCAGGGCAGGCTGGGCTAATTTGCAAGTGACCAAAGCATTGCTCTTCATCATCATTTCTAAGGGTGTGAAGATAAGGAAGTTATTCCTCATGGCTTTGGGTAGACACCCCATATCTCTCTGAAGCACTCCATCGAGACATGTGCTTGTAGAATCCTAACCATCTCTTCTTAACTTCTTATCATTTGAGCGCCCCAGCTTACTTATATCATAGCAAATTAGCCATCAACTAGTTCCACCAGCCATGATGGTCAAAGGACAGGCTGTTTAGTGTAAACCTTTGCTTCTTATGAACCCCTGCTCCCTAATTGGGTCATACATCATTCTTGCAAAAGGCTGGGAAGATGTTCCGGCAATTTGCTGTCCCTTCAGCTTTAGGCAATGCTTCTGTTTGCCTGCAATCATCGAAAGCTTGTTGATGCAAACTGTTCTCAGGGCTGTCGCAACCCCGTGAGGGTTGCCAAGCAACCTGCTACTGTTGGGGCCAACTATAGCTGATTGAACCTCCTTAGATAGACAGTGGGCTTAGGACCAGAGCTTCCTGATTTGATCATCATTACAGTGTCTGATAGAGGAAAGGAGAGAGCTGGTGCTAAGTGGCAGGCGCTGTGCAGGGTATTTTCTATGCACTGATATCCTTTTTAATCCTCACAGTGATTCAATAAGGTCAGAAGTAATATCTCAATTTTAGAGATGAGAAATCAGTGCCAAAGGGAATAGGTAACTCTCTGAAGACTATATGGAAAATAAGACTTGGAGCCAGTATTCTAGTCCAGCATCAAGTGCCCATTCCTTATCACCCAGAAGAAAAGACTAGATGGGCAAAATTATCATCAAGACCAGTACCAGAGTAAAGAGAAGCGGCACTGGTTGCAAGGGGTAACTGACACTTCTTAAAATAGAGACAAAGGGCCCATGATAGATGATTAGTTTTAAAAGAGAAGTCAGGAAATATGAGGAGTCTGCTGTTAAAAAGAAAAAAAATATTTAAAAATATATCTAAAACTTCGTAAGAGGGGGTGAGGAAATGAACTGAAACACGTTCAAGAGTCTGAGACTGCTAATATCGCTCTACTCCCCATCCTAGGTCAGATTGTATAATAATTTTATTCTAGATAACATTTCATGAATATTTACTATATTCTAGGCACTATTCCAGGCTCTTCACTCCTATTAACTCACTGAATCCTTTAATAGGCCCATGGGGTACATGCCAATTTCATGACTATTTAGTAGATGAGGAAACTGAGACACGAAGGGGTAAAACGACTTGCCCAAGGTGAGGCAGTTAGGCATCTAGGTTGATTGAATCCAGGCAGTCTGGCACCACAGCCAGTGATCTTCACTGCCACTATGCTAGCAAGCACCAGCCCCATCCCATCAATGGTTAAGACAAAGGCAGAACAGGACCCAGTGCTGCCATGTACAATTACAGTGTTTCTGATTCAAATTTTTGAAATGCCATCCTTATAGTTGCAATATGCATGAGGTCAAGTGGCCTCTCATTTAAATCCCCTATGGATATACCCTCGTACCTGGACCAATAGTGGGCAATGCCACAGCCAGGCCTTTCTCCAGAGCCTGGTCTTCTCTACATCTACGACTTGATGCCTGCAGAGACATCCCCACGAGGATCAGTGCCTTTGGATATATCCTACCCCAAAGTTGATGCGATCACCTCTCTCTCAATTCATTTAGCACAGGTTTACTATCCGAGTAAGAAGTGCTCTTTTTTTTTTTGTGTAGTGTATAGATCTGAAAAGCAAAAGCTGGTTTTGAAGAGTGTGTCGGTACCTTTTCTCTGTGCTTTCTATCCAACCTGGGCTTATTGTGGCCATGGTAACCCACTGGATGTACTCGCCTGTCTCAATCTTTTTATGATGAGCATGTCTTCATTATTTCCATCCCCTGATTCTAGTCTAGTGCCTGGCCCATTATAAGCACTCAATATTTGTTCAGTGAATTATAACTTTTATCAATTTTTATCTTCCTACCTTTCTATTTAGGTGAAATTTCTTTGAACCAACTAATTCCCATAGCCAGGTCAACTTCCAACGGTCTTTTAATATCTGGGTCCTCTCTGCTTCTAGCCCATGTGTCACTGATTCGCCTCTGCATCCACATGGACACAGAACTGGTTATGAAAAATGATGTACCCCCCCCACGTGTTTTGTAATCCAAATGGAATATCCTGCTAAATTTGAAGGGGATGTTAGTGGGAAAGGGGAATCACATCTTGGAGCCCAGAAGATGTGCCAACCACTCTCTGCATCTCTCTTTCTTTCTCCCTCTTCCTCGCTCCCTCTCCTCTTTCCTCCGCCCCACCCTATGAATCAATAAGGAATGTTATTACCTGGTCCCACATCCTAAAGAACAGTTTCAGCCACATTAAACTCCACAAAACTTCAGAGTTTACCTCAAGCACTCACTAAATTTTTCTTCCAAACAATGCAAGTCCTCATCTAAACATAATTCTGATCTCCATGTTAATAGAATGACATTTTTCTAGCTCCTTACAGAGTGAACTAAAATAAGAAGTTATAAAGTGACGGTGATTACCTTCTCACTTCTCCCTTCCTCTGGCCCCTCCTTCAGTTTCCCAGAGTAACAGTCGTATTACTTGCTAGGAAGTCTAACGTGACTGCGAGTGGTCAGTTTTGTGTTCTCAGTGAGGAGACATCATGAAAGAGGAAAAAAATGGTAAAAAATGAACATTTGTATGTGTCAGGAACTAATTATAAGTTCTTTATATACGTTATCTTATTTAAACAGGGCTTAGAGAGATTAGGTAATGTATTCAAGGTCACAGAACTAATAAGTGATGGAGTCTGGATGCCCAGATTCATCCTACTCTAGAAGCCTTACTCCTAATCACCCTTACCACACAGTGTCACCATGGATTACCTATCCTGGACTTTGGTCATCAGTGTGAGCCTTTTAGCAAACATTGTCCTCCATTTCCTGCTCTCCTATAATTAAAGGAACAGTGAGTATAGAAATAGGGGAAAAAAAAATACAGATTCTCAAAGTGAATAGAAAGATACCATAGGAGTTCCTTTCCATAGGGGGAAATTCAAGACCACTCCCAGGGGAGAAGATGAGAGAGGACAAGTCAGTTTATATTCCTCGTGGTAGTTTAAATGGAGACAGCTGGGTGGGACAGACTCTTAAACTTTCCTCTCAAAAGTGGACCACGACACTGTACCAGCAACGTGTGCTGTTTGGACACTGGTTTTTAATGAGAATCTGCACTCCCCCACCCCCTCCCCGCACACAGACACACATCCCATACTCAAATATCATTCAACAAATTTGTTTTGATTCAGTTTTCATTAGCTGGGTTCACTGGGATGAGAATGCAGGAAGGGGTGAGAGAGGCGGTTTGTGAATCTTATTCTTGTACGTTAGTCTATGTAGCAAGAATGATTCCTTTTCCTAATAGCTACCAATTTCTTTTTTTTACAGAGGTTCACCAGATAGAGATGGAATTGTAAGTATTTAAATGACCATTTTCAGTAGGTTTGCACTTCAATATATACTATGTTGAAATTTCTTAAAGCCCCCCCCTTTTTTTTCTGTAGGGAAAAAATAGCCTAAATGACTTTTTAGACCTCATGCTGTTGTAATTTTCTGTAGTAATTGAATGGGACATATAAATGCAGTCTTGGTCAAGTTAAACTTATTTATTGTATTCACCTTAAAACCCTGCCCCAGACTAGGCGAGCAAACCTCATTGATATGGTGGGTCAGAAGCCAGACAGTTCCTGCAGGGGCTGCTACCATTAACTGTTATTTCATTTCCAATTTAATGATATAAAAACTTATTATGTGAGAATGTTTTTCTCCAACAGAGGCCACAAAGTCATAATGGAGCTGAGATCCAATAAAATTGAAAGAAGCTTTTCCCCTTTAGTTGAGTTGTAGATACATTTTCTATATTAAATTCCTAAGTAGGGAATGGTCTCGAAACCACTTATGCCTGAATTTACAGCCTGAAGGAGGAAAGTGTCTCCACTGGGTTTAGGCTTAACAGTAACTCTGACTCCTTGTTAGCCACTAGATTTCTTGCCTTTTTAAGAAGTCTGTTGCACATGGGCTTGGATTGATCTGAGTTGAGCTTATGGGAGTCTGTACCAACTTCTAAAATGACTTCCTTCGAATCTAAATCAGATGCCTATTCAGAAGGTTCAAAAGAACAGCTGTTACTGAAAAAAAAAAAAAGGGCTCACATTAGGCTCATTGGGCTGGAGTGGGGACTAAAATAAATCTGGTGGTTAAAAATATGTATTTTTTGGAAAATCGCCCTTTATATTATTATACCCAAATTGAGGTGTTAGTTGCAGCTATAGCAGAAGATTTTCTTCCACACTTGACTCAAGGTTCGGAGCTTTGGGGTCCCTTTTGCATTCATGTAGTTCTCGCCATGAAATGTTAAGAACATAGACTGAAATTGATCAGACATTGGGTAACACTATAATCAAGGCTCTATTCAGCAGGGGAAAAAAAAGACCCAGAAGACTCAGCTTCTCCTCACCTCTTGCTTCTGGCTCAGAGCCCTCTCGTTAACTCTGTCTCAGGTACTCTCTGCTTCTGTGTCTTCTCTCTGCTTCTGTCTTGGTCCCCTCCTGGGTTCTCTCATCCCCTTCATTCTGACCTCGGCAAGCCTCCGTTAGCTATTCTCTGTTTTCTGTCCCTGCTATTCCCAGGCTGGACTGCTGTCTCCTGCTTCTCTCGCTCTGCCACCCTCAGGCTTGTCCTTTTTTCTCTGAAGCCCATTCCCTCCTGTCCTACCCACCTCCTCATCCCCTAGCCCTTCATTGTCTCTGAGGCCCCATTGCTACCTCAGTGTTCTTTGCTCTTCTAGGGACCACCAGTTTAATTCTCTGGTAGAATACGCAGCCCTGGCATGTAGGTACAGCCCTGGCATGCAGTTGGCCATTATGAGTATGCGCTGCATTAAAGAGCCCAGCCGTGATTCTACAGGCGCATGGACACTACGTCAGGGCTCCATACCCGAGTTCCCTGAGTTCTCTTTCTCCGCCACCATTCCAAGTCATATAAAGTTATTTATCGACCGTTGTCCCCTCTTTGTCCCCTAATTGGAAATGCCGTAAATATCACCGGTCATGATTTTAGGAAAAAAGAATTGCTTAATTTTGATTTCTCAGGAAATAAAGCAGACCTGTTTGGAAAAAAAAAAAAAAAGGCTCCATTCGAAATAAATGCCATGTTCTCAGAAGCAAGGTGTACAGCTTCCTAGGTAACTGGAAATTATTAGGCAGCTGCTAGTTTTACCATTTGGAAATACTCCCCAAATATTCCTCGTTTACTGGGGTCACCAAATTTTGAGAACTCCTTATCACATCAGTGCTATAGGAGGCCAAGTTTCTGTTTGCATTCAGTCCTTGGAGATCTCAATCTGACTTTCTTTCAAACTCAGACTGATGTCTTTAATGCCTTGTGTCTGTGAACCCAGACACACTTTCTTTTACCTTTTACCTGGCTGACTGAGCTTCCAAATTACTGTCTTTTGAAAAGTATCTGAAGCTGAAAGGTATGGTTTCACTGATGTGGTTCGCAAACTACAGGTGATGGTGCACACGCTTAAGGCTTATAAATGGCTTTGCGATAAGTTCAATGTACTGATGCTTATTTAATTTGTTTCTCAAAACTTAACGAAGCCCATCGCTGGTGACAATGCTTTTGAGGGGTAGTCTACAGAGGCTTCGTGGCAGGGCTGCATGTATGAAGGCGGGCTCGCCTTGCTCCCCACTGGTGAATGCGATCCCCAGCAGAGCTGCCTGTCATGATGTGTGAGACTTCAGGCAGCTGCGTGTGACAATGCATTCTAACCCAGAGACGAACTCTACTTTGTGCAGGATGCACTCAGACTTTTTCCTAAGCAGTTCAGACTTCCATCCACACAGACTGGGGGCACAGGGATTCACAGCCATGGCTGGGAGGAGATCTCTGCTCATCCCGAACACGTGTGCAGGAAAGGGCCCAGATTTGGCGCTGTCCGCTGTGGACGCTGTACGTATTGCCAACCCTCAGCAAGGCTTTGATAAAGGGGAAGATACGGTAGAGCTAGACTTGTCAGACTTCTTTTTATTGGAAATATAAGCATTTTTATTGGGTCTCTTCGGTGTGTCCTCGTGTCTGTTCTCTACCTAAAAATTAAGTGCTGGCTGAATGAGGACTAGATCCACAGAAAACCTAGTGCCTGGGATGCATCTTCCTTCTTCTCCCTTCTTCTCCTGGCCTAGCCACACTGGCCTGCTGAATAGAGCCTCATTATGGGCCCCAAAGTCCACTCTTTGCTTAAGGAACCCTGCCAAGATTGGTAGGCCCTAAGATTTGGCCTAGAAATTGTTTCTTCTATGGTATGCTTGCTGACTCCATGTGATTCTTTATATGTGTCTTGAAGAACAAACAGAGCCTTTAACAACTTTTTTCTACATGAAAACAATCAATTCCAGCAGCCCAGCCCACATGAACCACCCTACAATAACAAAGCAGAGTGTGCGCGTGAAGGAGGAAAAAAAGTTTCGGTAAGGAAACAGATTTTAGTTTAAAATTTCCAAGGGGTTGTAGAAACAGTGAGTAAAATCCCAATTTGAAATTTGGAAAAAAGCAGTAGCATTTATTTAATCAATTTAAGAAGACTTTCTTAGGTATTTCCAAATTACTCTTGAATATCCAGGACCAATTTTTAAATCAGCCATATAGACCTTATATATTGACGTCCGAAAATACTTTTAAAGAGTGATCGGGTATAAAAAGATATGTGTTTCCTTTGTCTTAGATAAAGGACAGGGACTCAATTTTTTAAAATAATATGCTATCTGTAAGAAAGCTTTGGCTATAATATAAACATCACCTTACAAAATGAGTAGTCATTTGTGAGGATAAGCACCATCTCAGTAACATCAGGAATTTGGCAGGACTTGGCTTGTGGGAACCAATACACTTGACCAAAGGATGGTGAGTCAGGGATGCTGATCCAGGCCCAGACTATATGGCAGCTATTGCTGGCTTGTCCAATATGGTAGCCACATATGCCTATTCAAAATTCAGTTCCTCGGATGCACCTGCCACGTTTCAAGTACTCTATAGCTACTTGTGACTGCTGGCTACCATGTTGGACAGCACACATATAAAATATTTTCATCTTCACAGACAGTTCTATTGAACTGTGTTATTCTATAGGATTATTTACAAAGTGAGTCAAGTCTTGCCCCAGTGGCAAGAAGATAATATTTAGGTAGTATATCATGTATCTTTAATACTTCATGTCCAAGGAACACTATGTGGCCATAAGCTGACCTTGGAAAAGAGGAGCATTCACAGTGGAAATTGAGAACTTTGATGAATGTATAATTGAACACAATTGTTACTACATTTATTGGTTTAGCCCATCAATCTGAGAACAGATAATAAGCCTGGCTAAAGTAAAATACCTATTAAAGCATGACTAACATTGATATGAGCCTCAATTATCTTTAAATAACAGTCATATATTCAAATTAGAAAAGTTACTTACGCTAATGTAGAGTTTTAGAAAATACAGAAAAGAAAGAAGTAAAAGAATACACAGCTTCAGCTCCCAGAGAAAAATCACTGTTTATGTGTTAGTGAATATCCAATATTGCTTTTACTATGAAGCCTAGTTTTTAAATGATATTTTCCTATTTATATCCTTTCTTGCTTCCTCAGTGTTTTCCAACTGAAAGTCAAAAGAGCCATTACCTTCCCTATTACTACTATGAGCTGTTCCTTGCTTCAGTGGTTTAACCAGGAGAATTGCTTTTTTCTTGGGGTTTGACCAGAAGAATTTCAGCGAGGCTCTAGCCAAGCTTTAACTTGATAATTTCCACTTGTGAAACCAAATATATCTGTAATAATCTGCTAGCATGAATGAGGCCAAATTGTCAGTTCCTCTGATAAAGCCGTGTGTGTTCGCTGCTCTCTGCCCAAAAATGTATTGTTTATGATTTGTTGTTTGTGTTTGGTATTTGTGTTAAAAATGTTCCTAGTTTAAAAGAAATTTTCTTTTTATAGGTTTTACTTTCTCTTCATCTCAATCTTCTATATCAGTTTCCATGGAAACTGGGAAATTTTCACTCAGCCCAGATCTAGAAAATTCAGGAACCTTTATTCATAATGTTGAATATATGTTCTCAGGAAAGATACACACACACACACACACACACATACACACATTTATTTATTTAGCTGAACATATAAACTATCTGGGTTGTAAAGGGCTTTGGTTATGGAGACAAGACTATTACAGAAGCAAACTGGAATTTTGAACTCAGTAATTCACCTAATCTGTTTGGTTTTTAGATAACAATCCTTTGTATTGAAGAATTGTTTAAGAACCAAAAGGTATATTAATAGTGGTACTACAGTGATCACAAAATTCATGAGTTTAGTTCTTTGGAATCAACTTAGTTCATTTGATTTCCCATTATTATAAATTAAATTTGTATATTGAATTTATTAATATACTTGTTAAAGATTTGGAGAATTTTGCAAAGAAGTCATGTGGAAACAGATTGGTAAAGTAGGAATTAAAAAAGAAAGCAAATATGACAAAAAGAAAATAGGAACCATGCCCATTCTCCATGGTAGAGATTTTTTTATTATTAGATAGCACATTATGTAATGAACCGTGTCCTTAGCTCCATAGCTTATAGAGGTACAAGATTGATGTGGCAGGTTTTAAAAATGCCCTTTGTTCAAAGTAGGGAGAATATCACCGAAACACTAACTCAATAAAGGCAATTCTGTGAGAAGGCTAAAATGATGTAGTCTGACAAAGTATATAATCGTTGCCAGGAGCAAAACAAAGAAGAAGGGGGTCACAGAGCCTATGCTCCTGGGTGCTGGAGGCATGGCAGAGGTCTTGTATTTGTACACTCTAGTGTACAGGAAGGGAGGGGCATGGACGTAATATCTACGCTTTACCTACTATTCACCCTAACGAAACTGCTGGTTCTTAGAATGCCCAGTCCAACATCCAATAAATACTGACCAATGACGATGGTTACTAGGTTGCCTCTAATTGGCTTTCTAGCGCTACGCGTACACGAAAGGCTTACTTCTCCTACCTATTTGTCAAATTAGGTGTTAGCTGTTCCCATTGTAGTTCCAGTGGACTTTATCTGTGATTGTAAAATCGGAAGTCCTGTCCTCACACCTCATGCTTCACCATTTGATATGTGCTGTTCTGAGACCTGCTAGTGCTCGGTGACATATCATTGTTCCATGTGCTAAGTATGGGAATGTTGTTGAATGGACTCTCCATTGCCAACCTGGTTTGTGTTTTTGTCCTTTGCTCACAAAAAGTAGGGAATCCTAGAAATTTCTATTTGTATGATGCCACATCTTTGCTCAAGTGCTTGTGGCCATTATCATGATTGTTCTAGGTGCTAAAATAGAACTTGAATAGAATCCAGAGAGAGTAATGCTGATATCTAGTCATCTTTCAATGATGTAGCCTTATGGAGGCATAGAACACACAGATGACAGAAATCCACAATCAATCCTTGAATCCTATTTTAATAACTTGATAAGAAAAGCCACTTGAAAAGAAGATCAACACTATTTTTAATACCTAGAAGCTGAATTAATTTGGAGTTCATTTCCTTTACATTCTAGCAAGGGGGTGGTTAGGGAAAAGTTGAGTCAGTGTTAGAAAAGCTAAAGAAAGATTAGTTAATGACCTGAATACTCTTTAGACATGTTGGAACTAATTGTATATGAGAGCAACATAGAAGTCAAAATCTTAGAGAGATATATATATCTGATTATATCCCCTGAAGGTATAGAAGATTAAATTATAATGTAGGTACTTCTGATTTTACTGAATAAAATTTGAATAGGTAGCTGTTACCGTCCCTGTGCTTAGGTATCCTACAGTCTTTTGTGAAAATAAGTACTTAAGCTCTTTTATGCAGTGTCACGGCAGCTCAATTAACCATTCAGTTACACCGATGTGGTTGCTTAATAGCCTGCTCTAATTTGTCTTTCCAGTGCTGGATTTTGATAGCTCTTGCTAAATACAGATAAGAGTTAAGTGTTCTTTGTTCCATTTTTTTTTAATTCAAATGTTTCTCTTCTAAATTTATTTTCAAATTTATTGCAGAAGAAAAGCAATGGGGCACCAAATGGATTTTATGCGGAAATTGATTGGGAAAGATACGTGAGTATCAGAAGATTGTTTTTCTTTATTATTTCACTATTTGAAAATGAGTTGAAACATTCTTATAATACAACATAGAAATAAGTGAACATTCTCTGTCTCATTAGGCAGTGCCTGGCACACTTAGGGTGGTATAGAGGTTAAGAGCACTAGAGTCTATTACACTGGGTTCAAGACCTAGCCCTTCCATATGTCAGTTGTGTATGGCTTTGGGATGGTTGTTTGCTGACTAACAGAAATGAGGTCAGTAGTTACTTTAGAACATTGTTGAAAGAATTCAATGAGCTAATTATTTGAAGGTTATTTCAGTACCTGCCTAGCCTGTGATATGTGTTTTTAAAAATGCTTTTTAAAATATTGACTCCAGATTTTGCCATCCTGGTTCTTTTTCTAAGCGGCTTTGAGAATCAAGTCAAGTCAAGGTAACCTCTGGGGTTTGGTTCCATGGTGTCTTAGTCCATTCAGGCTGCTATAACAAAAATACCATAACTCAGTGGCTTGTAAACAACAAAAATTTATTTCTAACAGTTGTGTAGGCTGCGAAGTCCATGGTCATGGTGCCAGCAGATTTGGGGTCTAATGTGTCTGGTTGAGGGCCCACTTTCTGGTTCACAGATGGCACCTTCTAGCTGTAACCTCACTGGGGATCTCTTTTGTAAGGGCACTAACCCCAACTGTGATGGCTCCTCCCCAATGCCCTAATCACCTCCAAAAGGTCCCACTTCCTAACACCATTACTTTGGGGTTAAGATTTCAACGTATGAATTTGGGGGGAACACAAACATTCAGACCATAGCACAAAACAATTACTAGAGCCTCATGGTACAAACTTTTCCCAGGTCAAGTGACAATCACTTGTTGCTTTCAGGGAGTGAGGGTGACTCTCATCTGAGATCTAAACTCTCCACCTGATTCCCCCGGAAACGGATTTACATCATCAACATCCACTTCACCAACCACAACAGGACAGCCACAGTCATTCTTGGATTTTTAATCATATAAAATATGTAGATCATATTCACATCAAAGATCACTTCTGTTGTATAGCAGGTGCCCAAATTCACAATTCCTACAAAATGCTTTTGCACTTATATCCATTAGATGAATGTCTTGACCCAACCTCTCCTATCATAAAAGTTAATCTTGATGTTAAAGCTTTTGTATATTTCTTAGTAATAATTTTATTTTTACAATAAATAATTGAATATTCACTATTAGTCAGTCATAATATTAAATGCTGTGGAATCCTTACCACCTTAAAAATCAAATACATTATTTGCATTTCATAGAAAAGAAAGCTGAGGCTCAGAGAGGTTAAATTCTCAATACCTCCCCACCCCTCCACTCTAAAGCATGTCACTCTGCCAAACTCATCACCTGATCTTCTCATATCTGTTTCCCAGGATTGGGATCTTTTAGATATTTTTAGCAGTTCAGCTCCCTAAAATCTATGCCAGTTCCCATGTTACCCTAAATTCAAATAGTTCACAAATAATGTTATAAGGGAAACTACTAAATATTAAGAAAATGTGATTTATTTTCCCAGAGTTAATCTGTCTTTACCTAGAAAGGCTTTTGTATTTTGTAGGATTCTTTAATACACAAAAATGGGATACTCTAAGCAAACAAGAAGTATGACAATAAAAATACCAAATTACTCATCAAATCACATATTACCCCATCTAAACCCTACACTCTAGTGCTATCCCTTGTCAACATGTGAATCCTTAAATGAAGCATAACTTCCCTCATGTTTGTTCAGTCCTGAAAACTAATTAGGTCACATAGGAATTGTTGTGGTAATTCTACATTAGACACCACTTCCTCTAAGTTATAAGAAAGGTTTTATTCTTAAGAGATGATGTCATCTTGCTTTTGACAGAGAAAGGTGAGAGAGGGAAGGCCCCGGGGAGGATGTGACCTTTAAGCAGAGCCCTTAAGTATAGGAGGGGTTCACTGGCTAAACATTTGAAGGAAGAGAATTCCAGGCGGAGAGAATGGCATTTATGAGGACCCTGAAATGGGAAAGTGCTTGCATATTCAGACCATAAACGTTAACAATGGCAAGAAGACCGTGAAGCTGAGGGGCATCAGGGAAGGGGCTCTCAGACCTGAGCCAGGGCCGTGGGCCACACAGAAGCACTGAGCATTTATTCTAACTTCATAGAAGTTAGTGAGAAGCCAGGGACAAGGTTTTAGCAGGGAAGTGACCTCAATACAGTTGCATTTTTGAAAAAGTAACCTTGAGTACTGAAGAAAGACAAGAGGGAGACAATGAATGCTTAGGAAATGGTGGCTTTTCCATAGCATTCAGGCCTTCTTTCTCTCCATGGTCATGGCACTTTCATCACTTCGGTGACTCCACAATCTCTCCTTCCGGCTCTGTCCTTTCTCACTTCCAGGCCTATAACTTCACCTTTAAAAGGGTTGCCCTTGAATGGCTTCACCTTCATCCTTTCTAGGGCATAGGGTGTAGTCTCAAACACCTGGAGTCAAGGCACACAGGTCTGCCATTTGCTGGGTGTGTGTCCTTGAGGAATGGCATCTCATTTCTCTTACTTTCCTCCTTGGTGAATGGGATAGTTCTTTCCACGTAGGATTGTTATGAAGGTTCAATAAAATAAAGTGTGTGTTATAGTACTTACCATATAATAGGAACTCAAAGATGATAATACTAATCTCAATCATGCAAACTCTCTTTTATCCTTCCTCCCTTTGAAAACGTTAGTTGTCTGCTGTTACAATTAGTTCAGTCAGGAATACCAGCAGTGTCCCACGATTTGAGAACAGAAATCTTGGGGTCTTCTTGACCCTTCCCTCTCCTTTTTCTCCCATGACAGATGTTACAAAGAACTAAGCTTATCCTTACAAAAGTCCTTGATTCATCACTTCCCACCACCACCAACGTGGTCTTGTATTCTTAGCACATCTTCCCTGAATTGATACAAGTATTTTGAATGAGATTTCCTTTCTCCAGTTTCTTCTGCCCACAGTCTATCCTGAAGCATACTTCCAAAACACCTTCAGAAGCCACTTTCTACCCTGACTGAGAAGCTGCAGTAGCTACATCAAGTTTGAATCCTTCCTCCAGCACGTTGGCCATCCATGGTCTTATGTCCGATGTTCTCCCTCTGTGCAGCTTCCATTCCAGCCAGTTGTTTTCATTGTGGCCTCTCCCTTCCCCCATCTGAACCATGCCGTCCATTCCTACGTCGGTGTCTCAGCACAGCCTCTTGTTTACCGCCGCCTCCCCTCTGCCCTTTCTACCTGTCCTGAGAGGCACAGGCAGACCCCTCGGATTCTTTCAAGCTTCATTAACTTCCGCTTCCTCCAGACTCCTATCACTGATGATTTGTGTTTTATATTTCACTTTTTAAAGTGCTTTGCCTACCAAAATACCTTTCCATTTTCCAGAGGAAAAATAATTTGCCTTTTGTCTTCCCCCGTGTTGCTTAGCACAGTCCTTGGCTTACAAGAAACGCATAAGAAATTATCTTTGAATGTTTTCTTTCATTGACAGTGGATTCCTAGTTTGTTTTTCTGATAGGAAGACTCTCCAAGTATCCTTCAGTAAATATCTACACATATACTGCTCAGCATTCACTTCCAAAGGTTAAAATCCTCACCTTCTAAAATAAGAGACATATCCATATCTTTAAATAGAAGTCTCTAGAAGGAAAATGAACAGTTCCTTGATTATTGTCAGACTAATAAATGCTTAATCTGTGCTTGTATTTTGTAGAACTCTCCTGAGCTGGATGAAGAAGGCTACAGCATCAGACCCGAGGAACCCGGCTATATCCTTTCTTTATTTTTTTTATTTTAATCTTTATTTTCTCTAAGAAAATGCTACGATAAGTTCAGATTTTGAAAAGGTGCTGAAATAACCCAAGCTTCCCGACTCCTGTCATCCCTAATATTAGAAATGAATAAACAGCACAGAACAGTCTGATCGCTAACAAGTAGGCATTTTGTCTTGATCTATTCATAGAAAAGAGAGAGTGGAGAAACAGAAAAATGTTCTGAGAAACAATTGTGCAAACCACGGGCACTGGGTTGTCTGCTAAAACCTGATATGACCATGTCACTTACCATGGCTAGAAAATAACTCTCACCTGTGCGCTCCGCACAAACCAGCTCTGGGCAGAGCATCTCTGAATCACTGCAATTCCTCAGGAATTGTTCCTGAGAGTGGCTTTCCTCTCTCAGTGGACAGGGAAGCTCACATGGGCTGTCAGTGTTTGTGGGACATCACAAATGGCCACCCGCAGCAGAAATGTAGGACATTAAACTATGGCTCCTGGAAATTCACCATCCTTAATCATGTTCCAAGGAAAGGTGAACAAATTCGAACGCTTTCTTGATTTGCTCTTTTATTCGTCTGTGTATTTTGCTTTGATTTTCTGCCATCTAAGGATACCTTTGCTGCCTCTATGTGCAAGCACTCTTGTCTTATACTCATCATTGCTTTTCCCAGTAGGAAAAAGAGTTACGTATCTTTAACTGTGTTCTACCTACCAAAGGAAAGCACTTTTATTCTTCGAGCGAATCGGAAGAGGAAGAAGAATCCCACAAGAAATTTAATATCAAGATTAAGCCATTGCAATCTAAAGACATTCTTAAGAATGCTGCAACTGTAGATGAGCTGAAGGCGTCCATAGGCAACATTGCACTTTCCCCATCACCAGTGGTGAGTGGTTTTATGTCGAGCTTTGGTGAGTCTGGACAGACAGCTGTGTTCCGCCCAGACGTGTTAAGTAGATCAGAAACTCTAAGCTAGAGGCTGCATATGGTTACCCTTTTATGAACTTTGTAAACCTTAAACAGCTCATTCTGTTTTAGAAAGTTATGCTGATTTTATATTGCAGTTCTTGTGCTTTTCAAAATGGTAGAAATGCATGGGACCACATTTCTTTTTGACTTACTTTCCTGCAAGCATTTGAAAAAGAAACAAAACATTGTTTTGTTTTGGTATATAGAAATATACCAATTTCTACAATTTGTTCTCCATTCCCCCAGTTCCCCTCTGCTACACTTCTGCAGCTGCTGAATTCTGAGTTCCAACATGTACACTATTTTCTCAGTGGTGTTTGATAAATGCTACAACTGTTTTCTAAAAGTAGCTGTGAAGAGTAGATGAAGGTTCTCAAAGGAGCAGCTAATATGTTCTTGGCATCTTCTTCAGGAAGATGTGATCTTCCTACAGCATCCTCCCTGAAAGAGGTAGTTAATAAATGCTGGACCATTTCTAAGATGATTTTAAAAATATGTCAGCTAAACTTTCTAGAGAAGTTGTAATCATCTATCCTTTCAGAATAAATATTTGCCTGTCTGGGATGAATAAAATCTATAATGATGCCTTCTTTAGAACTTAGGGCTTATAATGGCCTTTATCACTACTGTTAGTGATGAATACAATAATTGCTATCAGTAATCAACCACCGGAAATGATATTTCAGGTAATTTTTAATCATATACTCATTTGGTATTTCAAGAGTGTCTCCCTGGAAAAAAAGTCATGAAATATATTAGTTTTCTTTCCATTCTGCAATGGAAAGTACAGATTTTAAACTCATGGGTTGGCCTGTAATACCAGTGATTTCTAGTTAGAGGAGCATTTTAAATGCATACACTTTCACTTTTCAGTTGACGTCTTTCAAATCATTTTTCACTTACTGAATTGTTTTTTTTTTAATTAATTGTAGAAATTTATCTAAACGCCTGAAACCCGTTTATATTCACTTTTCTGTAGAGTCTAATACAGTTAGTGGGCATTTGGAAGTTATCTGGGGGTAAGCATCAGAAGATAAGATCATGGGATTAAATGAACAAATTTATGTGAAAGAAAACTTACTAAAACAGTTGCAGACAGGCAGTATGGATTTGCTGAAAGCAGAGGGGCATCTAGGAAAGACGAAGTCCCCTCTATCAAAAAGAATATATAAGCCCAAGTCATCTGGGAGATATTCCTCCAACCAGATATGTTGCTGGTGGTGCAGCCAGAAGAGTGGTGGTTTACTCTGAGCTCTTCTCAACACCTATTTTTAAGGCAATGTCTTGACATGATGTGGTTAAGACTGATGAAAGGATTTTCGGGAAAGCCGTATGAAGAGGAGATGGAGACACCCAGGGAAAGTAATTATGGAGTTAGGCTGTTTCTGCATACCAGCGCCACCACAAACCGATGGACTCTCGGATCCGCCTACCACCACCACCCCTGCACCCCCAGCTTGCTCCCTCAATATGAGAACCTGGCTCTGTCCTTAGTATGATTCCCAAACATTTGTGATTTTTGATGTTTAGTATAGGGGAGTGAGCTGTTATTGCTACTTTAGGGAAAGGTATGCGTGTTTCTGGATATACCTAAGTAAAAAGAGAGATTAGAACTGAAAACATATTCTTGGTTTTAGAATCCTTACCCTCTCCTAGGTAACCCGTGTGTACCTATAGTTCACAAATGATATATGCAGTATGTTATCTCCGGAACCAGATAAGTAGAAAAAACCTTCTGAGATCCAGTTGGTGCCATGATAAAAATGGCAAATCCTTTGTGCAACTTTAGATGTTTCCAGCCAGACAATCGGACATTTATATGTCTACACTGAATTCAGGTGCAAAAAGAGAAATAGAGCCTATGCTAGTTAATAATATATCAATATATTTCACACAGGCTACGGTTGTTATGTTACAAAGGCATCAATCATTACACTAATAGAAATAGAGGAATTTCCAAATGGTAAGCCATTCATAACAATGGCTTACGTTGGATTTCTAATTTCTATTTCTTTTAAGGAATTTTAAGATTAAGTTGTGTTTCATTTGTTCTGTTCATCCATCTGTGAATATGTATCAGTGAATTGTAACCCATTTGATATCTCTTATCATGAATTGGTTCTTATTTTATTTGAATAGTTCCCTGTACACACTACATGGTCAAATTATTCAATAAATGAATGGATGGATGGATGGATGGATGGATGAATGCATCATATATAACTATGTGTATATATAATATAAACCTAGCTGAAAATTACTCCTCCCCAAAACAAAGCATCAACAGCATAGAAAATCAGGGTTTTAATTGTTGGCAAAAATCCCATTGTATAGACAAATAAATGTAATTTCAGTCCAGATCTTGCCGTGGCCCTTGATTTTAATACAGAAATAAAGTATAATGTGGGCCAGGACAAGGCAGAGCACTAAAAAAGAAGAGGGGGTAATGCAAGGGTTAACTCACAGGAAAGGATGTTAATTTCTATTCCTTTCATGTTGTGGTCTCCTAATAAGATATTGCACTGATTGAGCGAAGAATGAATAGCACTCAGGTTTGAGTTGTTGAGTTGGTATCTGCACAAATTAGAATATTGGTAAAGCTGGGGCGCCTGGGTGGCTCAGTTGCTTAAGCGACTGCCTTCGGCTCAGGTCATGATCCTGGAGTCCCGGGATCGAGTCCCGCATCGGGCTCCCTGCTCAGCAGGGAGTCTGCTTCTCCCTTTGACCCTCTCCCCTCTCATGTGCTCTCTCCTCTCATCCTCTCTCTCAAATAAATAAATAAAATCTTTAAAAAAAAAATAAAAAAAATAAAAAAAAAGAATATTGGTAAAGCTGTTTTAACAGAGATCAAAATAGAAATGGCTTATACAAAATAAGTGGTTTACTTTTCTTCCATGTAAAAGTCAAAACTGGTAGGCACTTGAGATGGGTAAGGGAGCCCTACTCCAGGCATTATTCAAGAACCCAGAAACTTTCTGTATGATTGCTCCACCTTTCTGAGGCTGTGCCTGCCTTACCACCATCAATCACCTCCATGTTCCAGCCTTGGGATGGAGGAAAGAGAAAATAAAAGGCAAGTGGTTTCCTTTAAAGGTTTTACTGGGAGTTTGCAAACGTCACTACCAAAGCCATAATTTAATCATATGGCCACATTAGCTGAAAGGGAGTTCGGGAAATGTAGTCTCTGCCTGGATAGACATGTAACCAGCTAAAATTCAGGTTCTGTTATAAAAAGACAAAGGAGCGAATGAATTGGGGTGGGCATTGACAGTTTCTGCCACTGTGTCTTAAGTAAGTAATCTCAGATTACTTCTGGAAGTTCATTAGGAAATGGATTTTTTCCCCATTTACCTGCAAATTATTCGTAGAACCTGTTGAACCCAGCATGTTTCCTTTTAAAAATTTCTAATCACTAAATTCCAAATATGAGTGATGCTATGCTGCATGCTAGCCAACAGTGAATGAACAGAAACAAATTTCATTAAAATGCCAACTTGTTTGGTTGATACTGACCCTTCCAATCAGAATAATGTTTCCTCAATCTTGCGAAGTACAGTGCTTTTTGAGGCAGGCTGTTTCATTGCTGAAAGAAATTATTAAACCCAAATGCTGTCGCGGTGTAACTTTTGTCCTTGATTGTAGCTGTGTTTTTAGAAGATTAACAAAGGACAAACACATCTCCTTTTCCACCTCCAAGTTTACCGTACAGGATATTTATTAAGGAGTGAGCTTGGGCTCAACTCCTGTGGGGTAGGGTGGGCAGAAGGAGAAGTGAAGCGGTGTTGCATGTCCAGCAGCAGACGGAGCTGACCATCCAGGGGACTCTAGAGCTGGAATGACCCCACAGAGCTGTCCTGAGTTTGACTGAAATGCATAACCTTCATACCGCCACAGCAGTCAGTACTCTGATATGGACAAGCTAAGAAGGGGACTGACCTTGGTCGAGGTGGCCCTCTGCAGCTGAGGCAGATCCTAGAGTGTTGCACCAATAGCCCTCCTAGCAGCTGGTAAAAGAAGCTGTTTTGAAGAGAAATCTGTATAGTACCTTTGGGGTCCACTCTAAATTTTCTATACCTGACATAGGGCCTTTTACGTATCATTGTCATTCAATAAATGCTTGTGTGTGTGAGTGAGTAAACAAATGTGTGAGCTGGACCAGGCCAAGGACAGAACACTGTGGCATGTCACCACCCTCTGATTTTTTATCCATTGATAACAGACTGCAGTCTCCCTGGTCCCCTTACAATGGTTTACCTAACTGTGCTCTCATCCTGGTCACGTATTTCCATTTCGTTCAAACCAGTGATGGAAACTCATTAAACACAATGCTGAATTTGAGAGACACGGGATGTCTACAGCTTTGCCTAAATCTGTCAGGCCAGAAAACCTATCCGAGAAAATGATGGGTTTAATCTGCCATAACTATTTCTTTGTGCTGGCACCTAGGGTTATCACCTTCTTTTCCAAGTGCTTTGTGTCTGTCTGTTTACAGAATTTTTTCTAGAATTTTGGGTTAATAGGAGGCAGCTGTGGCGTCTACAGTGTTCTACCTGTGTGACCTTAGAAAAGTTCCATCATTGTTCTGAGCGTCTATTTCCTCTTCTGTAAAGTGAGGTTAATAATAATCCTTACAGACTTTTTGTGCAGATTTTTGTTGGTCTCTAGCAAGTCAAATCTTTGGCTTTTTGTACCCCATGCTTAGCACAGTGCATGGCACTCATTGGGCGCTCAGTTATTTAATAAACGACTAAATGCACAAAGCAAAGCATGCAGAAGATCCTAGACACAGTACCTGATGCACAATTAGTACTTTGCAATTCTTGGCTTTTCAGTATTAGTTGTGTTAGTCAGGGTTTTCCAGAGAAACAGAACCAACAGGGTGCACGTGCATGCACGCGTGCGTGCGTGTGTGTGTGTGTGCGTGCATGCATAAAGAAATTTGTTATGAGAAATTGGGTCATGTGATTATGGAGGCTAAGAAGTCACTAAATGTCGTCTGCCAAGTGGAGACCTGGGAAAGCTGATGGTGTAATTCACTCCAAGTCCAAGGGCCTGAGAACAGGGTTGCTGACAGTGTAAATCCAGATCCCAGGGCAGAAGGAGATGAGATGAGATGTTCCAGCTCAAACAGTGAGGCAGAAAAAGGGGGTGAATTCCTCCTTCCTCTGCCTTTTGTTCTATTCTGGCCCTGATAGATTTGCATAATGCCCACCCACATAGGGGAGAGGGTTTACTTTCCTGAATCCACCCATTCAAATGCTAATCTCATCTAGAAACAACCTTACAGACCTACCCAGAAATAATATTTATTCTGGGTACCCCATGGCCAGGCAAGTGGACACATAAAATTAATCACCACACTAGTCTATATGTACATATATGAATTTTTTAAAATCTTTTTCTCCCTTAACTGAGAATCATGGCTTTGCTTTCCCATTTTCAGTCTCCTGCCCTAAAAACGTTCTGTGTTCTCATGCTTTGGATTATAATATATCTACGTCTCAAGGCGTGAATTCAGCTAAAGGGGTTCAGGGATTTCTTGCATATCTTAGACTTTAATTCCGAACCAAACCTGATCCGCCTTTTAAAGGAACTACTTTTAAGACAGGTTTTTTTCATACTGGATATTTGTGACTGATATTTCATTAAACACAAATAGAAACTTTGTACCTATATGCCCTAAAGGAACTGGTGTATCATAGGAAAGACGCTGGAATCTGGAAGACCTGAACTGACCTCTGGCTCACAGTACTGCTGAGGCAGGTTCTTAAACCTATTTGCGTCTCAGTTTCTTCAAGCCTAAAATGGGAATAACATACACCTACCTTACAAGGTGGTTTTGGGGATGTCCAGCCCTTTCTGTGAGTACAACATATAGATCACTCCTCCTAATGGAGGAGATAGAAACAGGGACGTGAGATGGGTGGGTCTGCTGTTTGTGTCCCTTTGTACCGCACTCCCTACATTCAGAGTAGGAGAACACCTTCATTACATCTTTCAAAAATGGCTTTGTTCCTAAAAAGTAAAATTATCTTCTGAAAGTGGCTAAAGAAAATAATGGGTGGAAGATTGAACTCTAAGAAAATATGCCTTTACAAAAGCAACAAAATGAGAATTCAACATACAACTGAATACAATTCCATTTTAGATCATTTGAGGGAGATGGAAATGGACACTTACTTCAGTAATGTTACGATGATTCAAACAAATGGTCTCTACCTCTTAAATGGGTTGCCTTGGGCAAGTGATAAAACCTATGCCTTGGTTTCTTCATCTATAAATGAAGATAATTCCCATACCAACTTCATAAGGCTGTTGTGAAGGTTGAATGAGTTAATACATATAAAAAGTATCATTACACATACTACATTTAGAGATTATTCCCTCGTCAGAATGATCTGCAAAGCCTAGGCACAGTTTAAAGAATATCATTAATAGTGATAAATCAGGAAACCCAAATGCCCAAAATCATTTAGAGCCAAGACCAGTAATAACCCTGTGCATAACACTGGGCAAATTAATAAAATAACTGTTTTTTATGTGATGCCTATGAACTGGTTGGAGGAAATTCCTGAGACATTCCTAAATTGTTTTGAGTAACATCAAAATCCCCTGAGCAAGTATGGTACTTCTTCAGAAGACTGTGTTGTAGGTTAACATTCACAATAGGATCCTGTACTGTGCATTCCCCACTAAATTATTTCATGGAGAATTGACATCGTTTCCCACTTCCCCTTCAAATCAGTTCACCAAATATTTGGTAAGCACCTTCCATGTATCAGGCAATGAGGGCTAATAATCACAAACTTTATCCAACTTTACCCAACCTTTATCCAACCGTCTAGCTAACAGTCTGCCTACCAATCTATCAGAAAACGATGTCTAATCAACATCACTGGCAGCACACAGAAGCTGAACTTCCCCTTGTTGGGCCAAACCCCTGCCTCTGTTCACTCCAGTTTCCTGATTGAAGTTATGGTCTTCTGCAGCCAGCTTCCCCAGCCTCCTGGCTTCCCCACCACTCCCCAGGTTTCAGATGCGGACACCTCCATTTCTCCCAGAACCCACAAGCAGCGCTATCTCTCACATAGCTTCAGCCATGTGTTTCACTCACTAGATCTTCTTGAAACTTGTGGCTCCCTCAGCTTTCATGGAAATGAGAAGACAAACGCTATGGTTTCATTCTTGCTGCACCAGCATCTTTTCCTTTTCTCATGTGCTGCCCTTGGTGCCTTTAGTTTTGTGTTTTGGTAAGCCACGAATCACTGTGGGCTGACCTGGAGAAGTTGTCTTGAACAAGAAGTGTTTAGTTCTGTACTGACTAAGAATTTTTGCTCTGGAGGAAGTCAGAGCGAAGTTTGCATCCTGGCCCTGCGCTCATTACTCACGTGACCCTGGGCAAGTTACTTAAAACTTTAAGTCTCAGTCAAGGCTTAATCAAGCGTAAAATGAGGTTAACACTACTACTCTCCTCATAGGGTCCATGTAAGGATTAAGGAAGTGATACATGTAAACTGCTTAGTATTTTGTAAGTACCTTTATGTATATAAGGCCCAATGGAGATGTTTCGTAAATGCTAGCTATTACAAATCAGAACAACAGAGTATTCATGGTGAATACTTGTCAACATCCTTTAAGGTCATGGACCCTCTGAGGACTCACGATGGTGATGGTGATAGTGTTGGTCGTGGCAGCTGTGAAAATCTGAGTGTGACTATGTGTCAGATGCTTTATACATATTAACTCATTTATCCTCATAGCAAGCCTAGGAGATGTGTACTATTATTATCCTCATTTTACAGGTGAGAAATTTGAGGCATGGAAGGATTAATTAAACTCACCCAAGATGTCACAACTAATAAGCGAAGTTCTGGGATTTAAACCCAGAAGGTCTGATTTCTAATTCAGAACTCCTACCCACTACATTGTCCTACTTCTGATAAAAGCCATTGGCTCTCTTTCCAGGGGAAAAAATAAAAAGTTCATTAGCTCCTCTAAAATATTTGACATACAACTTCTGAGTATTCACAAACCCTTTGAAGGCTATCCCTTTGATGGTCCCTAAAGGGCTCTTGATCCCAGCTCCAAAGCCCACATCCCAGGCTTTCTTCCCCCTCATCCATAGACACAACCTTCTATGGGACCTCCTATGCCATTCCTTGTGACAAAAGAGCAAGGCTGAGCCGACAGGTCAGTCGGCCTTAATTGCTGCCTTGTCATGTGTGATTTCTACTTTATTAAAAGTCATTTTATGCTAAGACCTCATACACCTTTGTTTTAAATGTTAAGGAATGTTACCTCATTTTATGTGACTCATATTTCAGTTCCCCTAATCAAGCAAGCATTTTTTATGTTGAAGTTTCATTATAATTATGTTTTATATATATATACATACATATATATATATATGCTGTCCTGATCAGAAAGATGGAATGAGCAGCCACAGTACTAAGCAGACAGAGAGGTGGTGGTCACCCCATTTTACAGAAGTGATCAACTCAGAAAGATCAAGAGGCTGCTAAAGGTTTGAGGACCAGGACTTGAACTCCAGCATCTGCCTCCTTTCTGCCAAGTTAAAAACACAGTAGGTTTTTTCATCTATAGAGTAAGGGTCTAGAGATTCTGTTTTCTTTAAATCCCTCTCAGTGTGAATACTCTGCTGTGTATTCTGATTCAAGAGCCTCTGTGGGAAGGTCTGTTTTAGGGGCAGGTTGGGGATATAGTAAGGGGACCAAGAAAGAGAACATTTTCTTGAAGCACATTGGTTAAGTAGGAAGAGCACAGGCTTTTGAGTCTGTATCTTATGATCTGTGTCCATGGGCAAGTTCCTTAACATGAAACCTCAGATCCCAAATCTATAAAATGGGAACGGGAATATCCATTCTGCCAGGACTGATATAAAGAGGACATGAGATTATGTTGCAAAATGCCCAGTTAGGTGTCTATCTCCCTGGCCTCCCTTTTCATCTCTGCTTCTCTTTAAGTTAAGAGACTTGTGGGAATGAGAAAGAAAATAAAAATAGCGAGGGAGGACTTGAGCAAAGTCAAGGAGAAGAGGGCTGATAGAAACGATGTGGGAGGGGCGCCTGGGAAGCTCAGTCGGTTAAAGTCCAACTCTTGATCTCAGCCCAGGTCTTGATCGCACAGTTGTGAGTTCGAGCCCGCACTGAAAAAAAGAAAGAAAGAAAGAAATGATGTGGGAATAGGTGGCATGTATGCTGGCCTCCTCCCCATCCCCTATGACATGACCTTCTGAAGGAGCTATTAGTTTAAGCTTGTTCCTGGTGATTTGCAATCCATAATGGAGTTATTTAATCAAAAAATATGGGGAGAGGGAGATAGCTTTGAACTGGAGACAGTCTAGTGCTGTTTGCCTATTCCAGGTGGCCCACCCACCCTACCACGCCCAAATTAGCCTGCCAGTGAGTAAAATCCATGAATTTGCTGCTGCTTGGTAACACCACCCCCTTTCCTGTCCTCACTTTGGCAGAAGGTTCAGCACCCCATTGAGTTCAGTAAAAACAAAGAGTCATCTGTAGGGGAGGAGAGCTCCAGTCTCCTACACACTGGCATTTGCTCCGGGTAAGATTGCTGCTTGGTGCAAAGGGAGGCTAATGATGGGGTGCATTCTGATGCTAAATGCTCAGTGCAGACCTCAAGCACAGCTAGTTGGAGGCACGAGGCTCAGCTTGGGTTCTACTCTTCAAGGAGAGCTTCATAGGGCAAATATGATCTGGGTTGGGTCTAGACCTGGGATATCAAACACAGATGCATATGAGCTGCTACTCCCCCCTTCCAAACACTAAGCCAACACAATGACCAGATCCCATATCCCTGATGTAGTCTGAGATGCCCCCTCCAGACAGAGCTGCAGGCAGCCTGACCAAAATCATCCAGTTGGCACATGAGATGGAACTCTTTTTTTTGTTCCAGGTCTTACAGAGAAAGATAGATGGAGAAATGGGTAGAACCTTCCTTTTTCAAAATATATTGTTCTCTTTCCTGCATTCTGATAAGCCATGGACTGTCTGCAGAAGAATCAGTTTCATATCTGAGATGTGTTTGTTCTTTCCTTCATTACCAATTATTTTTTTCCTAGGTAATTCTCTATTGCTTCCATTTCCTGATCTTTAAAATAAAAATAACATTTTTCCATACCTTTCAGGCCCATCCTGTGCTGGTCAGAAGAAATCTCTGTGCTGTATGTTTTGGTCTTCTTGAAAATGAGCAGAATATGAATTCAATCTGGATCGCCTTTGTCATTATTTCTCCAATTAATGTTGGTTGTGCCCTCTGAGCACATGGTCTTTTGCACACCTTTGTGAGGTGTAAGAATTAGAATTTCCTTGCATAACTCCAGATTCTTCCATCTTGTTCTACTATCTCAGATAACGTGATCCGATGAGGGTGGGGAGGGTCAGAAACATGAATACCAGGATTAGAGACCTAAAGCCCTCAATTTCTGTTACCAGCTTAAAATCTAATTGAGACAATTTACCCACAGTTTTGACACAAAAAATGTGAAGGTGTCCTCGACCAGAGGCAGGCAATTCTTGAATTACATGCTTTTTTTTTAATTACATGCTTTTAATTATGATGCTAATCATAGTCAAAAAGGCTAATTTTTATATCGATAAGTTCTTCTGCCTTGGTTGTGTTAGTCCTACTGGTGTAGAGTTTAGAATTTAAAACTATTTTTATTAGCCAAAGGCCATAATCAGGGTAGAACGGGCTCTATAATGAAGCAATCAATTTGGAAAATAAGTTTGTAGCAGAAGCATAATTTGTGAACAATTCAGTAAATGTTGGATTTATGACAAGTGATCCTGCCCCCTAGATGCTGCAGGTTCTTACCCTGTAAATGGGGCCTTCCCTTAAGAACCTAAACATTGAATGACCCGGAGCAGGTGCTTAGAAAATACTTGATTGGTTGGATGCATGGATGCTCTTCACTGTGGGAAATTATATGGAACTTGGTGTTTTACTGTGACAAAATGCAACTTACACCCCTCACATGATTTTAGAAAGAGAGTAGATTTATGGTTCTCCATTTCTTTGATCTTTCCCCTTTTGATTCACCAGTTTTTCTGCATTATTAGATGGATGAATAATATGAACAATAACTTTCTTACAGTTCGCAAGTTCTTTTTTTAAAGTTTATTAATGTGCTCTTCTTTTCTGGGAGTGCTAACATTTTGTCATAATTCTCTTCCCCTGATCCCACAGATCCAGTGAGATGTCTGTTCTCCTATCTAAGGCCTCAGGTTTCAGTCACTTAGTGGTACACACTGTATTATCTTTTTTATAATATCTTTATTTTTGTACTAAGAAGTTTCTATAAGTGTATGAATAATAGTATAAAAATAAGTATAACAGTAGAAGAAAAAAGTATCTATCCCTTTGTCCTTTGAAGGAGAATTTCTTTTTGTGGGGGGGCCAGAAATAATCTACAGCAATGGATGTACTTTTTAATTGTTTTGGGAAAAAAAAAAAACTCTTAGAGTGTGAATCACTCACATTCATTATGTCAGAAAATGTCTCTTTGATGAACCATGAGAGACTATGGACTCTGAAAAACAAACTGAGGGTTCTAGAGGGGAGGGGGGTGGGGGGATGGGTTAGCCTGGTGATGGGTATTAAAGAGGGCACGTACTGCATGGAGCACTGGGTGTTATGCGCAAACAATGAATCATGGAACACTACATCAAAAACTAATGATGTAATGTATGGTGATTAACATAATAAAAAAAAAAGAAAACGTCTCTTTGGAGACTGGGGGAAATTTCAGAATGAACAGAATGAAGTGAGATTTCTTTCTGTCTAAAACACAGCCACTAACTGCCCATGGACCTGAGGAGCCATCATTTGAATCGGCTACCAGCTCAGCGGGGGTATAGGGCCGGTGAGCCTGTCTGAACCACTTGTCCTAAAGTGGCCAACAGACAGGGAAGGCAGGATGGACTGGCCTCACTCTGCTTTGCCCAGTACAAACTTCCTTTCCACTTCCTAACCTATTTGAAGCCCATCTCTGTCTTCTGTTTTAACTTGATATTTGGGGAATGAAAGTCAGCTTCCAAAGAGTAATGAAAAATGGCGGCATATGTCACAAGCAGGCATTCGCTGAGATTGCTTCCTCTGTGTCGTCTATGCCTCTTCTCAGCAACCAACCCTAACTAACCCCCCACCCTGGAGAACCCCTGAGAAGTGAGAGCCGTGAGCTGCATTGGAACAGAGCAAAGCCAGTCTTTGCAGTGGCCTTCAAGACCTTCACGGTAGGGATACCCCCAACCTGCAGGCTAACACCCGCCACTATCCCTTCTCATTCTGCTCTTCCCTGGCTCCCTGGCTGTGTCCCCTTTCCCCAAAGAGCTGCAGTGTGACATCCATCTCCACCTCAGGTGCTTGTTCAAGTCACGTTCTCAGTGGCTTACCCTGACCACCTTATTGAAAATCACAGAGCTCTCTATCCTGGCATTCTCAAAACTCTTTATTCACTCTGCTTTTAAAAATTGCATTGATCATCTTCTAAAATACCAAATACTTTGCTTTATTTATTGTGTTTATTATTTATTATCTATCTGCCTCATCTTGTTCCCAAAATAAGCTCATTGGAGCTTTTTTTGTCTATTGTTCCTGTTGTTTTGTTCACCAATATGTCTAGAGTAGTGTCTGGTTTTTATTAGGTACCCAGTAAATATCTGTTAATGGTTTAATAAATGAATAAATTATCCTTTTGCTTCTTTTGTCAGGCACAACTGATAAGAAGTGGTTATATTTATAATAAAATCTCATTCATTAAATATAAAGATCCAAAATATAGCCATCTTATTTTTGAGGTTAAACAGTTGCAGACTCTTAAGAAGCTTATAGATTAGACTTGGTTTTTTGTGTCTTGGTTCCATTCTTAGGAAGCTTGCTGCCAAAAATTCCCATGGCAGCTTGTTCCTTGTTAAGAGTGCAGGGATATATTTAGAGCACAAAACCTCTGTGTAAGGATCACTAAACTCTGGTGTATACCTTCTTCATTCACCTCTGTTAGCTCTGGCTCTGGGTCTTGAACTAAATTCTACTGTAAATGTTGCTGCTTTCAAACCCCTTATACAGAAATGTAGGCTTCAACAAGACCTAACTTGAATGACTCCTGACACTAGAAAGATATTTAGGATAAGGATGAGCTGCCTTTCAACAAGGCTTGCAAATTAAAGAATTATAGTTTCTCAGGCTATAGCACAGGAAAATCCCTGCACTAGAGATGATTCAGTGATTATATTTTAGGTATATGTTTTGTCTAGTCCAAAAATGCACTCATTCTATGTACAAGTGTACCTGGGCGTATACATCTCTTTCCCAATTTTCTTAGTATCTTTTCCATAATTAAAAATCAACTCTGATGCTGTGAGTTCATTTTAAATCAAGAAATACCTTTATTTTCCCCAAAGGAGAATTGTCTTATGGGTTTTTTTTTTTTTTTTAATTTGTTTAATAGTCTGAAGAAATCCTTAAGCCAAGGAGCCATAGCCTAGGTGTCGGAGCTGCTAACAATTAAAGCAAAACAGTATATTGAATAAAAATGGCTTAATCACCATGAAGCCTGGGGCACCTGGGTGGCTTAGTTGGTTGGGCAGCTGGACATCTGTCTTTGGCTCAGGTCATGATCCCAGGGTCCAGGAATCTGGCCATGTCAGGCTCCCTGCTCCACGGGGAGCCTGCTTCTCCCTCTCCCTCTGTCTCTTCCCTCTGCCTGTGCTCTCTCTCTCTCTCTCTGTCTCTCAAATAAATAAATAAAATCTTAAAAAAAAAGTTATAATCACCATGAAGCCTGGAATGGGAAGGTGTGGGGAGGAGAAAGAGCCCTTATCATTTGTATGTTCATGTTTGTTCTTCTAATTCAGTATAATGCATTTAATTCTAGGAGAAGACTGAGAAATTTACCTTCTAATCAGAGTTTAATTCCTAGGTCTGAAACCATGCCTAGAAACACAAGCTCACATGCTGAAAAGCTCATCCCTTGAGACCTGCTATGATAGATAGACAAGATCTATTTGACTCTTTCCTTTGGAAAGATCCGAGATTATTTTCCAGGTTCTGTGATCTGTGAGCTTTTAGCTGTGTTGTTTCTAGAACCCAGTGCTGATAAGGCCCTGAAAGTGGGATAACAGTATAGGGGACTTGGTCTGTTTCATGGGCCCACCCCAGCCAGGCTCTGGGGAGGTAGATAAGCTGGGATCCATTCCCAGCTCTGTTCCTTTGTAACTGTGTAGCCTCGGAATTCATCTGAGCCTCCTTTTCCTCACTGGTAAATTAGAAATAACAAGGACACCTGTATAAGATAAATCAGTAATAGTTCTCAGTAAACATTAGCTATCAATATCATCCACATCTTTTAATCCTCACAACAATTCTACAATTCCACAAAGAATCTACATCCCTCCCTTAGACATTATCAAATCAAGGCACAGGACAACTTGCTCAAAGGCAGAAAATAAGGGGTTAAGCTAATTTAAATATAGAAAGGCTCTTCCTGCTCCTTCCCGGACAACTCCTTTGAAGCTATTTGATTTTAACCCAAGAATTTCTTTCTGTCTGTAGGTTGAGAACACGGACTTTAATAATTTTCATTTCTCTGTGTTACTTACCAAGGGTCTGGGGCTGAAAGTCAGCCCCTATCTTGACCCTGAAGCATTAGTTTTTTGCTATAAAAGAACATTCTACCCTGGAGATCTGAACACGTAGCTCAATACTAATGTTTGTACAAAGCTGAGCTAGTTCCTGGGAACCTCTGTAACATATATTTGCCCCTGGGGTCACTAATGGCAGAGAGATCAACAGTTAAGTGGGAGCTAAGTGAAACATTTATAGGAGATGGAGAAGGAACATTACAACTGGGGCCACATCCCTTGGGGCATATACAATTCAGCTTTATTTCAGAGTGCAATTCATCTTTCTGTATTTTAAAAGACATTATGCTTCAAACATTTTATAGTGTTTTAATGGCTCCCCGAAAGGGAACTCCTAAGCCTGCTTTGAATGCCTCCTGTGTGCTTAGCACTATGTTTGGGACCAGAGAGGGTCCATTCTTGACCATGACTGTGAGCTAATAATCGAGTGGAGACACCTTAATAACACAGGACAAAATAAGAACTGCAAAGAATATGCTAGCAATGTGGACCTTTGTTCTCCCCGAGGCTGATAACCGTCAGGCAAACAGAAAGACCTTCAATCTGAGGTGGTTATTTTGAACAAAAAGAACGTGCTGTGATCAAACAAGAAAAGGGAACAACTTATTCTGATGGGGAGGCTTGGGGAAGGCCCCATGGAAGAAACAGTGCTGGCCTCAAAGAATAAGTAACACTGTAATGGAGGGCTCCAGAGACAGCCTGAGCAGAAGGCAGGGAAGCGGGTGAGGGCACTGAACATCCAGATGACCAGGAGCCTCTGCACTTAAGCGTGGGCTCCCTACAGGCAGCGGTGGAAGAGGAAGGGTGAGGGTAAGTTGGAGCCCTTCTGGAAGGCATAACTGACATGGAGTGTGTGTTCTATTTTCCGAATAATTGGGAGGCTCCCGAGGAGCGGGGTAATCTATTCATTTCACTATTTTGAAAAATAATTCTGGAGCTAACGCAAAGGATGAATTTAGGGGGTGAAACTGGAAATAGGACCATCAGCTAAGAAGTGCGTGCAGAAGGCACAGCGGTCAGCCAGGGATGAGGCCATCACCACGACGTTGCCCAAGAAATAAAAGAGCTTTCTGAGGGGGCCAACGGCTACTCACGGGGACAGTGATTTCCTATTGTCCATGGGGAGTGGGGAGAATCGAAAGATGGGATGAAAGGATTGGTGAGTGTAGCCAGGGTATCTTGTGAGGCGATGACAGGTACCGGGTTCCCTGACAAAGCTGGAGTTAGTGGAAACTCTCATGTTTTATGACCCTGCTCAGCTGCATTGCAATAATGGCATTTTCCAAATCTCTTCGATATTACAAAGCATAATTTTCTATTTTCAAAGCACAAATCTACTTGATAAAAGCAAACCATTCAAGAGAGCTTAGAATGTGCCCAAAGGAGGCCACACCAATGCCCTCTATAGCTTGAACTTGTATGGGAGGCAAGACTTGATCTCTACCCACTTGGGTGTTCAGCTGGGACTCTAACAAAAAGACACGTTAAGGAGAAAAACAAACAGAAATGGAGTAACATGTACATTTCATGTACATGTGGGAGACACCCAGGAAAAGTGAAACTCAAAGAGGTGGTTTTAGAATCCTGAATTAAATATCGCTGAGTAGGGAAAGGGGAGGGGACATAGGCCTCTGAAGGGAGAGCATCTGATCTTTAGGAAGAATAGATGGGAAGAATATTGTGTGATCAGGTTTGTCAAGGTGCGGTATCGACTTCCGGTCTCGTCTCCAGCGCTGAGTCAGTGCTCCCTGATCAATAACACTCCTGGGAAAGGGATTTATGACAGTTCTTTTGGAGCATTTATCTCTAGACAGATTAGGGTTGTTCAGAGACAGTGTCTCCTTGCATTTACCAT
Organism: Phoca vitulina; assembly: GCF_004348235.1. Lineage (NCBI taxonomy): Eukaryota > Metazoa > Chordata > Mammalia > Carnivora > Phocidae > Phoca > Phoca vitulina. The sequence continues at coordinate 47,464,249 of NW_022589705.1, read as the reverse complement.
TTTCAAATGCTTGCTGTTCAAAAATCATCAATATAGCGAAGTAACAGATTTTGGGGTGAGTGTTCTGCCACCCTTCAAGCTAAAGGTAACCTGGGAATGATTATGTCAGACGCCCAGAAAGAGCCATTAGAAGAGCAATGCCTTGAGCTGCTTTAAGGAAGGTTATTCTGAGCCTTATCTGTTTCTCTGAAAATACATTTCACCTCTCTCATTTTCTCTTTCTTTTTCTGCCTCATGCCTACGCTTTTTAGAGGAAAAGTCCGGTAAGAAATAAGTCCTTTCCACATTTTGGCCAAACATGACTTCTGTTCATTTTCATCATCTGCATAATGACTGACTGTGTTTAACACCTAAACAAGATTTTGAATTTTAAAAACAAACCTTTGTGAACCAGGACAAGGTCTAATTATGCCCCATGGGGAAAAAAAGGAAGTTGGTTGCTAAGTGATTTTACAAGTCTGTTATGAAGGGCCACGGTGTAATTTTGTGAAGATTCACCTCTGCCTCCATCACAGGCATATGATTAAATATTTAAGGTATTGAGTTTTATTTACTGCATTTTCCACTTGGATTAGTCAAGCTACCTATACATACCGTGAGCTAGGCAAACATTCTTTTAAGTTAATTTCTTGTTTAATGCACAACATGATAGCATCCATGAATGAAAGCCTGTGAAGCTGGCCTAGAAGAGGGAAGTTGTCTTTCTTCTTTTGTTTTTCAGCTAATCAGAAAAATATCCCCTTCTGGAGTTGTCAAAGAGACAGAAAAATAAGATCTTTATAAAGTGCAAAGCAACTCTTTCACACTCCTTTTTAGTACCAGTGGGTGATTTTTAACGGCAGCATAAATCTGCTGCGATGTACCTACATTTTTTTTTTATTTTAGGACAACAATGAAATAGATCTACTAAAAAAAAAAAAAAAAGGAAAAAAAATTCAGTGTTCTCTTCCCAGTTACCTGGTATATTGGGAAAGTGTTCCCAGGATGCCGATGCTCGGCTGACACAGGTAACCTCTCCACCGAAAATCATGGAAATACTGTGTTTCCATGTTAACGAGCACCAAGGAATGGTTGGTGGTTGGTTGTACTTAACTCACCTAAGTGGATGCTGCAGTAAACTTGTCATCCCATCCACTGGCCTCTGCCTGGTGGTCTCTGTACCACTGCAGGATACCCGACCTGTGGCAAGTCCGTGTGATGGGAGGGAGGAGAAGTGGAAGACACAGAAGAACAAAAATGGGATCAAAATACTAAAATACATCAAAATACGAACCCAAAGTCTTTTGGTTTCTAAAAATAAAATAAACACATTATTATTATTATCACTACTGCTACTACTAAACTGAATGGCCCGCTTCTGAGTAACTGAGAGTCATCTACATATCATGTGCTATGTGGCATACAATTTTGGTGGTCTGCTCTAGTAGCCTTTCTTTATATTTTGCCGATTGCACTTATTCCTGACTCTGAATCTTTCTCTAACTTATTCAAATTTGGCCACTTCAAAAATTGACTCAATTGGGTGGCCTGAAGTCTACCTCCAGTGCCTCAAAAAGGCACTGTTCCTCATGGGTTTTCCCCTGTCGTCCTTACCGCAATTTTAACTGCAAGTAATCCTTGTCATTTTGATCTGTGTGTTTTTAAGGACGAGTCCTCCTCCCACTCCCTGGCCTCATTTTCCTTTGGAAGTGTCCATCTTGTTGATTGCTCAATCTGGTTGAGTCTTAATGATTATCTTGGTTAGTAGTGGGCTCTTTGTTTCTCTTCCCAAATGGAGTTTCAGAAGATCATCTCAACCAAGTCCCATTGGACATGATAGGTATTCACTGTAATCTGACTTGTAATGGATACAGGAACAAATTTAAATATAGACAAACTCCTATAAGGGATGGGGGTAGAGGATAAGACCTTGCCAGGTAGCTGGCCTTCCCCATCAGCATTTAAAAGCAAGTAAGGAAATGGGCTGGAATAAAAATAATACGCATAATGATCACATATTCTAATTCTTTCCTAGAAAATTCTCTAACATGAATCACTGAATTTGCTATGACTAGCCTATATAAAAATATTTTGTTTGGTGCTTGGTAGCTTTTCATGCATTTTCCTCTGATTTCCCATAGCACTGAATTTAGCATGTTGTAAAACTTCAAAACCTGAGGCTGACTTAGTGATTTTGATGAGCAAGACAGATTGTGTTTGGTTACTTCTTTTTATAAATATCTTAAAACACTTACCCGCATTGGCTAAGACTAAGGTATCCTAGTAGGCTGACTTAAAATTAATCCTTTTGTGCAAAAAATAACAAAGCAAAGCTGGTGTGGAATAAGGACACTGGGGAAACTATGAGGACATAGGCTGAAATATTATCTGAGGGAGGCATATTCATATTGCAAATTATATACATTCTAGAAATACAACATGTTTTAACAGAAGATCTTCATTCTAGTGACCAAATTATAAATTATTAGTGCACACCCACCTTGAAAATAACCTCAAGATACAAAGTAAGAGTTATCTCTTATTTGAACACCAAAATAGAAGTAGAGGGAATAATAAATATTTCCCAAACCTTTTCCAGAATGTACCAGAAGATCAAGAGAAATCTAGGAATTGAGCAATTAATATTTAAATAGGAGCACAGGAGATTTGTTCAGAAAAGGAATAGACCAATTGCAAAGTCCCTGTTCGAGTAATCAGGTGAAGTAATAAGAACAGTAGATAAAATTTACTGAGAGCTTATTATATGTGATACAGATGTCTGCAATCAGAGACAAATTGGCCACCTGCAGATTCTGAACAACTGAATAAGTGTTTTGTTTGCTTGTGCAGTTAAAAACAACTTTAACCCCATTTAAAAACCAGAATGTTTGAAATTAAAAAAAAAAATCAGGATGTGCTGCTTCTCTCGACAACTCGATCTGGCAGCCCTAGGCCCAAATTTTTTGCAAGGCAGACATGGGTGCACTTGAGTAGTGTTGAGTTCCCCAGAGCTTTGTGAAAGACACATGCCTTTACCAATAGCACCCCTCTCCTTGCCCTGTACTCATCTGAGTTTGTCACTCAACGCCTAGTGTTCAGCTTACAGAATATATCAAGACCGGGGGCCACCTGGGTAGCTCAGTCAGTGAAGCGTCTGATTCTTGATTTGGGCTCAGGTCCTGATCTCAAGGTTGTGAGATTGAGCCGCACCTTGGGCTCCATGCTGGGCATGGAGCCTGCTTGAGATTCTCTCTCTCTCCCTCTGCCCCTCCCCGCCCCCTCACCTCATGCACTCTCACGCTTTCGCTCTCTCTCTCTCTCACAAAAAAAAAAAAAAAAAAAGAATCTAAATTAGAATGTACCAAGACTGGATACAAATGACTTTCCTTCCACCTTTGAAGCAAATTCTATATGTTGGTAGAACAAAGATAAAACGCTAAAGGCTTCAAAGATCTTGGAAAATGAGAAGAGAAAGAGTAAAATGAAAAATAGGTAAAGACCCTCCTTTCCTGGCTCTTACAGATTTTGCTGTCAAAACTGTTGTTCAGCAGAGCCTATAACTGCTTTATGCATCTTAATGGTGATAAATAACAAGCACGGAGCCCTTCAATTTGACGTGTAGAATTCTTTTTCTTTTGAAGGTTTCAAATAGCTCTTAATTATGGACTTTGAGGATTTCTGGGTCTGAGCTCTCCACAGCTTCTAGCTGGGACTTCTGGGTTCATGCTTGTGACTGCATGAATTTGAACAGCTTTTCCCAATGAAGAAGGCATTTTACAAGTGGAGTTTCCAAAACGCTATCTTTTTTTTAGTTCAGGTTAGTTAACATACAGTGTAGTATTGGTTTCAGGAGTAGAATTTAGGGATTCAACACTTACATCTAACACCCAGTTTCATCCCAATAAATGCCCTCCTTAATGCCCATCACCCATTCAGACCATCCCCCCACCCACCTCCTTCCAGCAAGCCAAATGCTGTCTTATGATGTTGTTTTTCGCTAGGAAAAAAATACAAACAGGAACTGTTCATTAAAAATATAGGTTTTTAAGTCATTGGAGATTAAAATATGGCTTAATTTGGGTAGACTGATATAACTTAAATTATTTTGAAAAGTGTTCTCTCTAATCTTAAATTAATAAAGTTTTTTTGAATTTAAGGTTCTGCCTCTGTATGGGTATGATCGGCATTTCATTTTGCATTACTTTTCATAATTTCATCTTAGGGAAATTTGTGTCACTTTCATTCCTCTCTTTGCTGTAGTTTATGCTACTTTTAAAAGTGATTTGTTTGCCATGAGATTGAAGTTAAAATCATAAATTCCCACATTTTCTTCTTAGAGAAGAATTTTAGTCTGGTCATTAAAAGAATTATAAAGTCTAAATGTTCATATAAGATACTGAATTCCTCTCAAAACATAGTATGAATTAGTAAAAGAATTTAAGCCCAGAAATACATATTCATAAATGGTTTTTTTCTCTGATTTAAATAAATTACATCCACCCATATCAACAAAGGTATAAGAAAGGTGGGAACAATATAGAGTAGAACCTGGAAAATCAGGCAAATGAGAAAGTCTAAAATATTAGAAATAAAATTGACTAGAGTAAATAGTTCCAAAATAATGAGTTCTGTTATACAACATTCAAAACAGGAAGTAACCATTCATGATTCTCTGCTTTAGGAGTCCTCCAACAATATAATGTAAGAATGAGACCAGAGATCCAAACTCTGTCTCTGGTTCTATGCATTCACTAGCTGTGGGTCTCAGAGACTCACTTCCCCCTCTTTATCAATAGGCCATTGGTCCAGATATGCTTGGGGCCTCCCAGGTATAAAACACTAGAGGCTTGTTTCCTGTCTATGTTCTAGAGTAGAACAGTCCTTCTCATTTGAGCAACCTTCTAGAGACTTACGTGCTTGTGCTCCTGGCCTGGATTTGGGGATTGGGGCAATACTGGGTCCCAGGTAGCCTTTAGTAACTTCATGGGGTAGCCCATATTTTGAAAACAAAACTCTAAGCAACATCTCTTTCCCCACTCACGTGATAGTCACTCTTGTTACTTGCTACAGAAAAATCCTGAAGAGGGAGAGTAATCAGAGATTGTTGGGGTAAATTGACAGCAGCCATAATCCAGGTGGGAGAAGTGAAAGAGAGAAGTCATATGTCTGCTAGTTGTGTTATTCCAGACATCATCTGGTCCACCATTGTTCTACTGATGGTGGACAGTTTGCATTATTGCCATCTGTCCTTGTCAGGGGCTCCTCGTCTTCCTCATCATGTCCCTACCCTTTGGTAGAGGCTGCCCAAATCACCAGGCCAAAAAAAAGTCCTCATCAGCATTCATTCCATAGTACATCAAAGAGAAGAGCCAGGCAAAGAGGTCTTTCTACTCCTGCTCTCTGATTTGGGGAGGCTCCAATTTAGTCCAAATTATGTGGGAAATGAATTATGTTTATGGCATTTGCTAACACCCCGTTGTGTGTGGAAATACTTTTCTCTGTCATACCTAATCTCTAAAACCTCCTCCCCAAATAATCTGGAGAGAAATTCCTTATGACAAAACATTAAAAGCTGTCAGTGAAGTTTTCTTGGACGTTTCTTTCTTGTTCTTGTATGCACATCGCTGAAATAGTACACCCCATTAGCAAAGCTATATTATACCACAGATCGCTTCTTTTTAAGGTTCTCCAAACTTCCTTATGGTTTAAATAAGCCACAGGCACGATGACTGCCTGTTTTCCTTTGGCCTGGTTACTTAAAGAGTGTATGTTTGGTCGGCTGTTTATGAAGTCCTCTATTACCCAAGCCTGTTGACTGATCCATCATTCTCTGACTAGGTATCTGTTCTCTCTTCCTTTTTGCTGATCACAGAGGCGCAGTCCGGTAAGAACCCTCAACATTTTTACCTTAAACATGTATAGAGAAAATTGTTGCCAAGGCAAGGTGGCCAGGTTTGGATTCGCCATTAAATTTATGATAACTCTATGAATGAAGCAGATGAATTAGGTTTACTGGTTGGAAGCCTCTGGTCCTATGAGCATCAAGAGCATGTTTTAGAATTATCAGGACACTTCTCCATAACAAACTAAATTAATACATAGATATCCCAACCCTAGTGCTAGACTTGAAAAATGTGTGTGTGTGGGTGTGTATGGTGTATATACAAGGCCTGGAGGTTGGCCAGAAAGCACATAGAATGACAATAAAAACTAGAAAACTATAAGGAAAGTAAGGAAACAATTTTTAAGCCACATTGTTTTTAAGCCCAAATTTAAAATAAGTTTCTGGACCATAATTTACATTGGTCAGTATACTGATATACTGATATTACATAATAATATATAATCATAATTTCCATCTTGGGAGGAAGAGACATGTTTTCGGGTCAATACTCCTAGGCTGTCACATAAATCTATTATTTCACCACTGAAGTCGAATCAGTATTAGTTTGCATTGCTCAAAGTGAAATCCCAGTCATTTTACTCAGGCTGAAGAGTCTGATGAATTTAAAGCAACAAAAAGAAGGGTCTTTACTATGTTTGAAATGACCTCCCCTCTACCTTGAGAGAGGAAATGGAACTGAAAACAGTGCCCTCAGAAATGCCCTCCATGGGCATATGCCGATTTGATTGATCATTATGTGAGGCCACTAGTCTGCCCCAGCTGACAAGCTGGTGGTTCTCTGTTTACACCATATAGCCAATGATCAAAGATAACACCTCCAGGGACTGCTATTCACATGTGGATGATTTCTCCCCAGCAGTTAGGCCACATGTCAGAGTATGACAAGTTACTCTTTTTTTTTTTTTTTAAAGGAAAAAGAGGAAATTAATTCAAAATGAAGATGATTGATTCACAACATACATATAAGGACAATCATTGAAAAGAGGAAAAATGTGGTCCTTTGGAAAGGAGACCATTTTTTAATTCAGTGGGCTTTTTCCTGACTGGTTTGTGTGGTCGACATAATCTTGACCTTGTTCTAGATTTGCCATGCTGCAGCTCCAGGGCATCAGACAGCCATGTGCCGGGTCCAGCTGACAATGGCGATTTTCTTGTCTGTTGCTGCCGACTTCCTGCTGATCATGCGTATTATTTGTTCCTTTCTAAAGTGATATTATTTTATTCTTCCTAATCTCTCAACAACAGAGTTTTCTTGCCATATCTTGCTTGCACTTAACCGGTGATTGTTCATTTATGAGGAGCATTTTTTTTTTAATTTAATTTAATTTTATTTTTAATTTTATTATGTTATGTTAGTCACCATTCAATACATCATTAGTTTTTGATGTAGTGATCCACGATCCATTGTTTTCGTATAACACCCAGTGCTCCATGCAATACGTGCCCTCCTTAATACCCATCACTGGGCTAACCCACCCCCCCACCCCCTCCCCTCTAAGACCCTGTTTGTGGGGCGCCTGGGTGGCTCAGTCGTTAAGCGTCTGCCTTCGGCTCAGGTCATGATCCCAGCGTCCTGGGATCGGGCCCCGCGTCGGGCTCCCTGCTCAGCGGGAAGCCTGCTTCTCCCTCTCCCACTCCCCCTGCTTGTGTTCCCTCTCTCGCTGTTTCTCTCTCTGTCAAATAAATAAATAAAATCTTAAAAAAAATAAAAAATAAAAATAAATAAATAAAACCCTGTTTGTTTCTCAGGGCATTTAATAAGAATGTTACCCGGCCTTCTTGCTTAGCGCCTCTCCACAATAAACACCTATTGAATGCATGGATACACCTGGAACCAATAAGTACAAAATAAGCCTTGTACCTTCTTTGGCTTCATAAGTATTACATTTTTAATAAAGGGGGTAAGATAGAGAGCCAAAAGATCTTCGATACTCTGGGGTCCCCTATCTCTTGGGTTTCAGGTCTCATAATTCTAGATAGATCCCATTCCCTCATGGCCAACCTTGTGATTGACTATTTGGAAGTAGAGGCCCCAGTATCTTTATTACACACCCATAAAAATCTGACCATCTGGGGCTCTGAAACCTAGAAAAACATTTTAATTCCATTTAGATGATTTGTTCTCCTATTTTTGTCTACAGAGCCTTATTTTCCAAAAGCCAGCATGTATCCAAACTCCCATGCTAATGACTGTAGCTGATTTAAATGACCATATTTAATTTAAATGCTTATTAAGTTAAACAAGCATGTTAACTTAAACATATGAATTTAAAATGTGTATTCATTAAAGAAAATAAATATCTATTTTAAAAATCTTTAATAATAATGGAATAATTCTCTATAATGGCATAGACACACTGATTGTGTTACTAGGCAAGACAAGCCAGAAAATATAGTTCGAAAGATTGAGCCATTCACTAGAAAACATCTAGTGAATTCTTGCTCAGATTGAAACTGCCCTTCTATTGTAAATGAGTTCAAAATGAGACAGGAAGTTCTGATAAGTCCTAGGAAAGAAGGTAAGAAGTTTCTTCCAGGTCTGTTACAGAGGCACTACGTCTTGTCCTGTGTTGTTAATGTTATCATGTGAGAGAAGAGAACGTACCTGCGACCCCCCACTAAGCACATGGTCACACCCTCTGAAATACTTCCCTATACTTGCCCTTTCCCACCCCCAGCACTGGCCCCGCCATTCTCTTAAGGCAGGCCCTCTCCAGCCATGTCCCACCCCATGATGCCACCCTTCCAGTGCTCTCCTTTTCTGGTAGCACCCCATGCTAAGAACCTTTCAGAGCAGTTTTGAATCAGATTTTTTATCTAATCAATCTTTCTGTGATGGAAATAAATTTCTGCTAAGGTATTATAAAAGAGAGGCATGAACTTCTCAAATAATTCCTGCCAGGGCTCTTTGTATTCCTACAGTAGCACAATGCCTTGAGCTAAAGGAATGACTTCCAGGTGGCAGAGAGGTGGGTCCTGTGGCAGGCAGGGGGAGTAAATTGGGGTGGGGAGGGCACCTGGGGAGAACGGAATTCCCTGGCCCCCTGATTACAACAGCCCATCCAGGGGCAATGCCTCCAAGTTTTCCTTCCCTTTAACATTTGCTGCTTAGATTTTTACAAATTACATTAGTAAAATAATGACTGTTTTTACTGACAATTCATGGACCGCCCCTACCCTGATAAAAGCAGACAATACTCCTAATACATTCTATAATTTTCAAACATCAAACATATGTTAAGCTTGGATTTAGTTCTCTGATAGACTTCAAGGTTTTTTGTTTTTTGTTTTTAAATAGACTATTCAATGTTTGCTTAATTTACCAAATCTACCCAGGTAAGGGGTTTTTCCGGTTCAGAGACTTATGATTTACCCTCCATTTCTCTCTATAATCCCTGAGTAAAACGAAAAACTGATTTATATGTGTTTGTCTACAATTTCCAACTTGAATACAATTCTGAGAAAAATTTCATTTTTCCCCATCTGCATTTCTGAGTTCAGTTGAATTGCAATGACAGAAATATACATATTGTACATAACATATATGTGGTCTTAAGCCTTATAGTGTCTATTTCTAATTCTAGGGTGCAATTAAAAGGAACTTATCCAGTAAGTATATCCTAGCTACCAGAAATAGAATAAATTTTAAAAGAAGAAATAGTTCCTTGGATCTTGGAGTATACATATATATATATACATATATATATATATATATATATACATATATATATATATGTATGTATTTGCATTATACACTCTTGGGCTTGATTTTTAAGGCTCATGAATGCTTTACTTTTACAGCAAAGAAATTTTGTAATGATAAAGGGGCCTCATGGGTTCTGAATGATTAATATTTAAATTCTGAAAATGAGTATGTTTTTGGAAAAACATTGCTATCTTCTTCCTTTATTTATCAACCCTTGATGTATCATTTGCCTTTAGAAATGAACTTAATCAAATGTGGGTTTGTTGAGGGGGGAGGGGAGAGGAGAAGGGCAGAAGGAACTGAAGATAGATGCAACTAACCCATTCATAATGTTATCTGATATAAAAATTGTAGTCAACCAAAGTGATATGATACAGGTTATAATTTACGTAGGGCATGATTTTCCTCTGTGGCATATAGCACATTCTAGCAAATTCTAAATTCATATAACATTTTCTTGGCATTTCAAGAAAAGAACAGGCAAAGAATGCTGGATTCCTGTACTATGTGCATATGGCCTGGCTTAGTATTCTCTTATGGTAATTGGAAAGCGGAACTGCTCAAGGCGGCAGACGTTTGAAGAATGGTAGGCTACTCCGCTAAACTCTGCAATATACAACTCTTCCGTGTAACAGCTTATCATGGTAATTCCTTGGTTGATTAGGCTTTACAAACGCCAGATCAAATGCTACTACATATGTCTGATACGTGGCTGTTAAATTGCAGGGTAGAGGGTTTGTTTTGCAAAAATTTCATATTGAGTTGCTTATTGATGGGACTTAAATCTCTAAGTGTTTCCAAACATAGCTCATAAGACATATCAGGAAGGAATAGTAAAAGTATGCCTAAAAGCTTTCTTTGTCCTGTACATCAGGTGAAGAAATGGCAAGACCCAGGCGTTCCACACCAACTCCAGAACTTATAAGGTGAGCATGGAAGGCGTTAGTTGTGTTTTATGTAAGGCTTCATGCAATGTTAACAATTCAGCAAATCTCCTTTAGGCTGAACTTTCAACTTCTATTAATAAAGGCTCTGTTCATATGTAAGTCCATAGCATGATTCAAGTATGTTGTCATTTCTCACAAGTGCAGCCTGAGGAAGATCCTTAGGGGGAAGAACTGTATAGTCATCTAAAGTGACTGTCTATCAGAATGTGCAGACCCCTCACTAATGGGAGGGTTAAAGTCTGTATGAAGACGACTTTTGGTGTTTGCAATGCTGATCTGATACATGAGTATATTGCCCTATAAAGAATAACCTCTTCAGCTGGATCCAATTTCGTGATACATTGCACCTGTCATACACCAAAAGAATCTTCTATTTGTTTTTTTTTGTCTTTGGCAAAACATTGTATTTTTGCACTGTGTATTCTTTGGGTTAAGTACTGTACAAATGGGCATTGTTTTCCAAAAAGACTACTATTTCTATTTAAAAGGTGGATCTTTTTCATTTTCCCTCCTTCTCCAGCCCCACTCCCCCCTCACCTCTTACTCCCACTACACAGACACACACACACACACACACACACACACACAGAACTCATCAGGATCAATGAGGGGGATCAGGTCTGGGAAGAAATGAAGATTATGCAGCCTTTTGTTAATAATCAGTTTAAGTAATAATTAAGAGAAAGGGTAAGATTTTAACTTATTCCCTCCTTTCCCCTTGATTTCTCAATGTTCTTTTTCTGAGATAAGCTGTGTTTAAGGTGTTAGGAGGTTATAGCTAGTCTATTGTGTTTGTTGGTTGGGGAGACAGGATGGAAATTAGAAACTAGTAGACCTAGTTTCTGATTCAAACACAAACTTCCTGGGTGGCTTGTCATTTAACCTCCCTATACCTGACTTTTACTAATCACCAACCGCATTAACTACAATACAGGGATGTGATGAAGACAAATATAAATGGTTTTTGAGATCCGAAGAGACTAAGGTGCTTTGCAATAAACTGTTATCTCTAGTATTATCTCTTCTAGGTATAGAGAATCATGATGATTTGAAAGAGTTTTTCTTTTTCAACTCATTTCTATTGGGCCATCTCCTTGGTTGCCCACTGAGAACTGGGGATCTTATCTCCTACTAATTCTCTTGGTCCATAATACATTTGACATTTTTACGTATACTTTCTAGCCCCATGGGAGCTTCCATTCATGCCTGTGTACACACACATCTATCTGCCTTACCATGAAAAATATTCGAAAGCTTGTATATCTTTTTAGCATTAATACTCCCTTTCTCTCTGTTTTGTTTTAATCTGTGTGATTTAGCAAAAAGCCTACAGATGACACGATGGCCCTTGCTCCCCTCTTTGGTCCACCATTAGAATCAGCTTTTGAGGAACAGAAGACAGAAGGTAGGAAAAGTGTGTATCTCTATAGATTGTTTTCATTGAAGTATAACTCGCCTAGAGCAAAGGTATGTGTTTTGAGCCATGTCCCATCAGATCCTCAAGGGAAAGAAAAGTTCTGATCTAGGTGTACTGTTGGAACAAGAGTTGCATTTGAAAACCTCCAGTATTTTAGGATTTGAAACTTTACTTCCGGAAATATCAAGTAGCTAACAAGTTCACTCCTCAAAAGCGATCAGTAAGAATTATTGCAAATGGATACAAATCACTGGGAATAAGTCAGGGAATAAGTGCTCTGTGAGCCAAACGGTCATCATGGTGGAGCCAGACCTTCACACTCCCTGGCAGAGTCACTGTCACGGTGATTCAACCTCTCCGACCACATTTACTCTCTTCTTCACCTGGTGGGTGGAAGTGTCAATTGGATTGCTCACAACAGGCTTGTTTGCAGGCTCGAGACCCAGGAATGACCTTGAATCACTGAGCAACTTACAAATAAAATGTTGCAGAAAAAATATCAATTCAGCCATTATTATTGGGTTTACCTACTAAATATTTCCTCCTAGAATGAAATATTTAACTTTTTAAAATTAACCATCTTTTTTGGATGGCTATAAATAATATATACCTTGCTGACAAAAATGAAGCTCCTTATAAAAGGGATCCAATCTATTCCTGAAATGTATTTATGTCCAGTGCATGTATCTCTGGTAGCTGTGTTTGGTAATACGGAATGTTTTTTCTGAAAAGTCATTTGATCTAAAAACACTGTGGTGTGTGTATAATAAAATGTTATTTTTTATACTGTTGGTCAAAGAAATCAAGTTTAACTGTTAAGGACAACAGGACTTGAAAGCATAATGAGTAGACTGAGCTACAGTAGCAAAGAGAATCCAAAGTACAGGGACTTAAACAATATAGAATTTTATTTCTGTTTTATGTCAACAATCTCAAAGTAAACAATATAGGACTGGTAGGGTGGGTCTGCTATTCTTAACATGTGGCCTTTGTCTCTGGGTCCAAAGGAGCTGGTCCAGCTCTCATCATCTCCCAGTTAGAATAAAGTGAGGGGAAAGGGAGGACTAGTATACTCACTGCCAATTCCTGTGAGGGCAAAATCTGAAAGAGACATATGTCACTTTAGCCAGAGACAATAAGAGAGAATTTAGTGCCATATGGCCAGCTAGAACTTTTTAACTGAGGAGAAATGGAGAATGGATACTGGAAGAGAGCTAGCAGTCAACCACATCAAAATATTTTTCAATCATTAAGTTAGGAAAACACATAAGGAACATCCCTAAACTGCTCCGTCAGGGATTTGAATGTCTACAACTTAGAATCCCTAAGTAAAGTTGGCCTTGCAATGAGTCTGTCAGTTGTCTTACTAACTCAACTATGATCAAGTTTGTTTTTTAATGACTATATTGTGTAATGACTAAAGGTGGGATTTGATTTGTTGCCTCTGAATCTACCTATTAAAGGAATTCCGTGACTGTATGGAAACTTGATTTACAAAATAGGAAACAGTTTTTAAAAAATCAAGGTGGTGTCCCACATCAAATCCATACAAAAAAATGCTGCTTCACATCTTTGGATAATATTTGCTTTCATGTTAAAACAGAACTAAGACCATCTTTGGGTTTGTGATAGAAAGGAGATACACACCTGAACTTGTCTATGAGCCTGGCTTGCTTTGTCTTGAGGTGGTTTCATCCCCCAAAGTTCCAACATTTGCACCAAGCACACTAGCTCTTCCAATATCCGCACTTACCTTTCAGATCGACTCACTCTCACTTCTTTTTATTGATTCTCCCATCACTAATTTAAAAGGCCTGGGGAGAAAATATGTATGTTGGAGTTAGGTGTGCATGCCCAGGATCAGATCCTGGCTCCTCTACCTCACCAGGTAGCTCTTGGGCATGTTATTTAAACACTTTAATCTTTGCTTCCCCTGCTGAAAATGGTACTAATATCAACCACCGGGCGGTGTTGTATGGATTAGAATACCTAATAATAGCTACTGGCCTTGGGATAAGTGTGTTTTATGGAGTTTGTATGCCTTGTATTTATTTGTATTATCTCCTGTGATCCTTTTAGTAACTCTCAGATTGCTCTTATTATCTCTACACCGAAGGAAGGGAAGCTCAGAGGTGAAACCACTGGCCCAAGGTCCTACAGTCTTAACTGTAGAGACAGGATTCAAATTCACATCCCACTAACTTCCCAGCCTGTATTTTACAACATAATGAATTACAAGCAGTACTTACATAGATCCTGGCACATGATATGTGCAGAGAAGATCTGGTTGTTTACATTGTTACCATAGCAATAAAAAAAATCTAAACAAGGAGACAGAAGAAATAGAAACAAATTAGGTTCAGTGTCATTAGGCCCAATACCTAATTTCTTTGATTTACTTTAAGTGTGGAAACTCTTATTTATTTTCTGGTTCTCTTAAGATATTTACCAAACATTTTTAGAATAATGTCATTTCTCTTTATGATGCTGTAAAAGGCTTATTTAAAGACCCTATATGATCCTTTAAAGTTATGAACCACTCTACAGAACCCAGGAATTTTCATTTCTGTAACCGATTCACATGAAACTTTAAATAAACCAACTCGAAATGACTGTCCATGGGATTAACGCCTGGATCTTCAAATGGGCATCAGAAATAGAACCAGTATATGTACTGACATTCAGAATGTCCTTAACTGACCAACCAGGAAGAAAATACAGATGCTCTATTTCCAAAGTTTTTATTTAGCTATGTGTGCACACGCTGACACCCCTACCATCACCACACACGCACACACACACACACACACACACACCCCACCGCCATTTGCATTCTTTGCTTGAAAAGCATGAGGAGTAACACACTTCTGAATTACTTTGCTAGGACTGAGGCAAGAGGGAGATAATTTTGCGAAGCTCAACTTTAAATTGAAATTTTAAGCTCTAAGATCCAGGAACGTTTCTTTTTTGAACTCACCCTGGGAAATTTTCTTTTATGTTTTCAGTTCTTTTAGATCAGCCTGAGATATGGGGTTCAGGCCAACCAATTAATCCAAGCATCGAGTCGCCAAAGTTAACAAGGCCTTTTCCCACTGGAAGTAAGTTATGTGTCTGCTGTGTCTGGAAAAATAAGTGACTCATTTTACTGTCTGTCTGCATAGTGAAATTAGGCAACTTGTAGAAAGTACGTAAGCAACATTTGGACTATATAATATTAAGAAAAGATGTGATTCTAATAGGCTTTAGACTTAAAGGGGCCTAGGGCAGTTTGTCAAGGCAAGAATAATATAATAAAGTAAAATTATTAACTTTGAATCATAGCCTCTTCTGACATCCTATAGACTCATTCATTCATTCGTTCAATATGCGGATATAAGAGGGAGAAGCAGGGAAGGTAAAGAAACCAACCATGCTCCAGGTACTGGGCTATCACACAACACAAAAGTGAACAAATCAGATAGTCTCTGTGAGTCCTACGGGACAAGGAGGATGCATGGGACAGAAAGGACATATTGAGACGAAAGAGGGATAATTGGAGAGTAAGAGAAATGATGCTATTTGGTGGGAAGCTGAAACAGGAGGTAAGGGCAAACTTGTCTCAAATCAGGGGCCGCGAGCGCTGCTATTCCAGCACGCCCCCCACTTCCTCCTGAAGATGCTCTTCACCTGTAGTGGGTTGGACTATTTGGCCTGCATGGATTGCTCCTTTGGTCAAGCCACCTGCTTGATGTATTTCTTGAGTTCTCACTTCATTGGACTTCCCATAGCGTATGTGCTTGTGGAAAGCACTTTTTAAAATGCCTGTGGGAAGAAGACTGGGTCTCAGAGAAAGAAGTTTGGGGGAGTGGTGGAATGCAGAGAGTATTTTCGTTTTGTGAAGCTCACATACACACCAATTAATACTCTTCCAGTTCAGCGATCCCAGGGTTCTACTTTATGGGGCCCAAAAATTATCATTGGAATTAACCAAGGGGATTCCTGATCAAAGGCCCATGAGGTTGTTTGCTGGAGATATCGCTATAAAACCATGTGATCCGGGTGAAAATATCTTTTCAAAGATATTTCTCTCATAAAACAGGACAGGAAAAACAGCATCACCAATAACTATTTTAAGCATCTAAACTTTTCAAGATGTGCTTTGAAAGAATATGAACCCCAGTGGGGTGACTTTGAATGATTCTCTCTACTACTGAGAAACAAAGCCAGAGAAAAACTCTAACTTCCTTGAAAAGCTTTCTTGAGAAATCTGAGCCACCCAGATTATTCCTAGAAAACCTTTCCTAGATTCCAAGAAAGGACATAAATGAAATGTTTATGTAGAGGATGCATTGATTTTAAGACCAATTATTGGCATTTTCGAGTTTTCTGATTTTATGTGGTGTGGTTACACTTAGCACAGCAAAGGCTGTTGTAGAATCTATGTGTTTTGGATAATTTTGCTCATTTCGTGATTGCAGCATAAGTTTGCTGTTTTAGATTATTAGGCTTTTATGGTGTTTTATGTGTTTTTGTTGATTATGACCTTAATTTTTGCAGAGAACCTTAGTCAGAAACAGAGCCCCTGATTGACTCTTAACTTCTATGGAAAAACATGATCCATTTGAGGTGTAGTTTTTGGAAGCTCATAACTAAGATTAGGAACTACATATTTCTGGGCTTTAGGAAGATAGCTTTTAGTCATGCTTCTTGTGTAGAAAGACAGGATGCTTTCTAAAATTAAATGAAGTCAGGTGGGGCTGGAGTGACAGAAAGGGCCTCTTCTAGTGCAGGCAGGCCGAGGGTACGGCCAAGCTCTCTCCAGCCAGTGCCCCGCTGACCCACTCTGCTTTTAGGTCATGGAAGATTGGACAACATTCAAGATTCACAAATGAACTTGAGTCTGGTTTATGAGACTAGTGTGAACTCTTTGAATCTACCAAACGTAGCCAGCGACAGGAAAGCATGCATTTAAAGAGAGAATAAGAAAAAAAATGTACCTGTTGCTACAGTAATCCTAACCTTGCCCACAAAATGACAAGTCCAGTTCAGAAGGCTGAATCTCTGGGCTGGGGCCATAAGACAATACTTTTTCTATCTCAGGGGGTTTGGTTCACCATCATTTTTACCAAGGGAATCTGTATATTTTTTCTTGCCCTCAATCATATTGCTTCAGACTTTCAAAAATATACTAAAAGTTAAGATGTGTAACTTTGAGACATCTTTCCAGACTCCATCTAGGCAATAGTATCCTGACTATATTAAAAACCCCTCACCCGAGCCTCCACCAAGACATTCTCATTCCCTTCACCACACCCTGGATTGTGATCCTCTGTTAACATGATATTCATTCATTCAATCATAAATTCCTTGAGGACAGAGGCTCCTTTTATTCAACCCCATGCCCCCAGTTCCTAGAACTATCTGGAACTTTGCCAGTGCTTCAAGTTTGTCAAATAAAGGGATGAATGAATAAAATGATGACATTATTATTGTTATCATCTGACATCCTTTTGACAGATTCTTATTTTCATAAAATGGAAGAATCTGAATGGGTCCTGCTTCCGTTTCTTAACTCTGAACTGAAAAAAATTTAGACCATTAATGGTTGTAGCATTTCCAATAACAGGAATATGAATGAAAGCCCAAATCCTGCTTATCTACAGAATATTTGTAACTTATGGAGAAAGTGATCAATGATGCTTGGTTTCTCGTGTCTTTGCAGCACCCCCACCACTGCCTCCCAAAAACGTACCAGCCACCCCACCCCGAACAGGCTCCCCGCTCACAGTTGCACCAGGTAAGCTTCAGTTTTTTTGGTGCCGGGATGGTAACAGCAATCAGCAGTGGCCCTGGACCTCAACCTGCCCTGGATGTGTCAGGAGCTATAGAAACTCAAGCATGAAAATGTTTGCACTGGGTTTTCCTTCCATGACGATTTACTATGCAGACTTATTTTAAAGTATCATTCTCAGGTTTCACAAAAAGGTTCACTTTCTCAACTCCTTTTTCCTATGTATCATTTTGTTGAATGAGGGTCACATTTACTTGTGAGATGAAAGAAAAAGAAAATCTCAATATCAAAAGTCTTTGTCTAATTGGCCTTTCACTCCATTAGATCTTATGTTAATGATTTACGAATTAAAAAAATCTCAAGGCACAATTCGTATTTTCCCAAGAACAGATCATTATTTTTCTAGAATTAAAACTGTCTGATCTACAAAGACGTAGAATGGTTCCCAGGATGTGCAGCCTATGGGTAAGCTTGGGAGCTGGGGAATTTTTTTCCCAGGAATCATTATTATCCCACAGTAAAGAGATGTGTAAGGATAATGAAATATGGCAAAGAATTGCCACATGCCTTTAGACAGATCATTTCTAAGGCACATCTTTACCTCCTATTAAAATCAATATTACAGATTCATGCAATTTATAATCTACCTTGTCCTATTGGGCCAGCAAGTCAAAAGCAGTAATTGCTATGTTATGTGTCTGGGCCCTTAGAATATGGTTCTTTATCCCCTTTGGAATTATACTGCTGCTTTGTCCTTTGCTATTTTTGCAGCCTGGTGAGTTTGATAGCTACAGAGTAGGTATTTATCAACAAGACCGAGTGCAAGGCATAGTCATTTTTGAAATTTATATTGATTAAAACCCATCGAAGAATCATCCAGAGCATCATAGGTAAAGGTGTTTGCAAGTTCAAATCATTTTGGCTCCTTGTATTCCCATAAATATGTCAGGTATAAATAAATCTACCAGCAACAAAATTATATATAGTGTGGGACATGCAAACTGCTACCCCATTTATCTGTAGCCTTGGAGCCTTGAAGGTTAATTCTTTTCTAATGTGAAATATGGAAGTACTGAGCCAGTTCTTAGAGCCGATGAGTTATTTAAAGGTAAAGTTGCTTCTGCTTCTGCTTTGCAATCATTCAGGGAACAGCTTCTAATTTCAATAACCTCAGTGTTTAAAAAGTGCACTTCCTCACATTGCAGTTGTTTTCAAGCATTTCCTGCCAAGCTGTAGAAGATAGTTTTAAATTTTTTTCTCTTATTACTGATAAGAATTAAAGAGAAGAGCTGATGCTAATGTTGAAGCAAAACCGAGATTTTCCGTTTCATGACTCCAGATAGATGTATATCACAGTTACACCTACGATGTTAACAGGTTAGACTTGATGGGAAAAGAAATTATAAAGATGTTTTGACAGTTTTCCTCCCTATTAAACAAGTATATACAAAACAGTTCTGATAAGTAGTAGATGTCTTCTCAATAACTTGTGTGTGTTGTATGTGGGATGTATATGTGTATGTTTGTAAATATACGTGTGGGGATATGTCTTTAAATAACCTTTGTACTGTGTTTCTGGTGTATTTAAGGTGGAGGATGTACAGCTAATTATGATATAATAATTTTTTAAACAAAAAGACATTATTAGTCTCACCAAACATTTTAATATGCTAGAGCAGTCTTTATCAAATATGAGGGTGATTTTCAGCTATCAATTATTTTTCTACTGTGTTGTCTCTAGGCTAGACTTTCAGAAGGGACCTCCCTTTTGGGATTGCAGTTCCAGAGCCTGAACTCTGTGAACCTTTTCAAAGTGCAGCCTTTTCGAAGTGATCACCCTTTACACTCTTGTGAGCAGACTTTGAGAACAGTAGCATACTCAGTGCTTTCAATGGTGGTAAAAATAGCTACCTGGGGTCACCCAGCAGAAAGGGCAAAATAACAGCATAAGAAGATGATGCTCACATTATGGAGGCAGGGAATGCTCTCTTCCCCTTTAGCTCTGATTCAGTTATTTTTACACCTCACAGGGCAATCTGTTTACTATTCTTTATCTCACCCCTCCCGCCCCCCTATACAAATAATATTCACCAAGTCAATTAAAGTTAAAAATCAACTACTTTAACCACAGGAAATGACCAGTCAGCCACAGAGGTCAAAATTGAAAAACTACCATCAATCAATGACTTGGACAGCATTTTTGGCCCAGTGTTATCCCCCAAGTCTGTTGCTGTTAATGCTGAAGAAAAGTGGGTCCATTTTTCTGATACGTCCCCGGAACATGTTACTCCAGAGTTGACTCCAAGGGAAAAGGTGGTGTCCCCACCAACTGCATCAGACAACCCATCTGACTCCCCAGCTCTGGGCCCCCCGGGCCCTCCAGGCCCCCCAGGACCCTCTGGTCCTCCTCGAAATGTACCGTCGCCGCTCAATTTAGAAGAAGTCCAGAAGAAAATCGCTGAGCAGACCTTCATTAAAGATGATTACTTAGAAACAATCTCATCTCCCAAAGATTTTGGGCTGGGACAGAGAGCAACCCCACCTCCCCCACCACCACCCACCTACAGGACTGTGGTTTCATCCCCTGGACCTGGCTCGGGCAGTGGTACGGGGACCACCAGTGGTACGTCTTACTGTTTGAGTGTGCTTCATGTGCCCGGGAATGGCCGTGGCTGCTGCAGTGTGAGCGACACCCTCCTCCTGCCTGGCAGTTGGCTTTAGAGCTTCAGCCATCCCTCCTTTGGTTCGGGTGTTCCGTGGCCCCATGGCATGTCCTAGTGCATCGAATGCTAACCGTCATAGTGCGAGTCTGTGATGTGCTCTGCCCTGCACTCCTAGCACTCCTTAGGAGCGCCCTGCCTTCCACCCTGCAGTTAGGAAGTACATATTTTTTAAAGGAAGCTGCTTTGTCATTGTTTGGAATTCAGGAAAGTTCTAGAAAGGCAGATTTCATAGCCAGTGAGTTTCATGCTGAGTGTCTCATTTCCCTGTCAGATGCCTGTACAAGAACGTTTTCTAGTTTGTTTTGTTTTCAGCTTTATTGAGATATCATTGGCAAAATTATGAGATATTTAAAGTGCACAATGTGATGACTTGAGATATATAGATAGATATAGGTATAGATATAGATATAGTAAAAGAATTCCTCCCGTCGAGTTAATTAGCACATCACATATTTACCTTTGGGGGGGTTGGGTAGGGGGAAGGGTGAGAACATTTAAGTTCTACTCTCTCAACAAATTACAATTATACGATATGGTGTTATCAATTATACAATACAGTGCTATAGTCACCGTGTTATGCATTAGATCCTCAAACTGTATTCATCTTATAACTGAAAGTTTATACTGTTTTTTTCCCAAGGATCCTAATTTTGGTAGGTAGGTCAATGTGTTGTTTCTTCTTCGACTTCTTTTTCTTTTTCCTTTCTTTCTTTTTCTGTAGGGGGAGAGCTATGTTAACCCCTCTAATTACTTCAGAAAAAAAGAAGTAGGGTTTGAAAAGGAGATTTTTTAGGGGACAGCAAATAGAATGTACCTTACTACGTCCACGATATATCAAACTGCCACTGAAGACAAATTATTCTTTGATTTTATTTTGATAAGCTCATCAGCCTATGAAGTCAACTCTAAGCATGGTGACAGGTGATGGAGAAGTCTATCAGAAATGGACATTTGGGACCCTCTATGCAAATGTTGATGTTGAATCTAACATTTTGGTTTTCCTTCTTTGAAGCTTCATTTTGTGTTCTCATCCTATAAAAAGATGGCAACAGCTGCCATGCACACCGAAAAAGATCAAGATTTTCTAAGGTCTCTTCTTCCATATTTTTTCTTCTACTGGTGCTCACATTGATCTGACAAGAACCCCCCCCCCCCACCAAGAGCCTTCCCTCCTGTGCCTGTGGGTTCAGTTTAGGCACCTTCTGAGTTTTTTGTTTTTCATTTGCTTTGGAAGAGGTGACCAAGTTTATGCTATTTAGATCTAGTAAGAGACAGGAAGGAAAGACATTTGTCTCCACTCTAATAGTCATTTATCATTGCTGCCTCTTTCAATGGAGTATTTCAGTGCTTGCTCTGTGTTTGAAAATTCCTGTGTTTCAAGCATCCAATCTGATCAAGGAGAGGGCTGGAGAGTCACCTGTACCCAACACAAAATTGATGTTTTATATCATTGCGTGTGCCCTAGGTGCCTTCCTCCACCAAAAAAAGGAAAACTACTCAATATGCAAATAGATTTGGGGAACATTGTGTTAAAATAAAATCAGCAGGTTTCTTTACCATAGGACTTCTGACAGCCTTTAATTTGCCGATAATAACAGCTATAGTTTCTTCTCCTGGGTATCATCTTAATCCTTTGTGCACATCATTTCATCCTTAAAACAACCCCATGTGATAAATGCTCTCTTATTTCTCCTGTTTTACAGCTGTGTACACTTGGGAAAACTGAAGCTCAGAGATGTCAAGTAATTTTCCCAAGTTTACACAGCTACAGGTGGTAGACTTGGGATACTCAGTCATACTCAGGTCTGTCTGATTCTAAGCCTGTGCTCTTAACCCCGGGGCTCTCCCGGCACTCTTTTAAAGTTTAGTTACAAAATATCCCAAACTTATTTGACCACTGACACCCACCACCTATTCTGCCCTGTGTCATCAACAAAATCACCAACAGTTTTCTCTCAAAACCCACTCTCTATGCTCCTCTCCATAATTCTAGAGGGTTAGAGCACCCGCCTTCATCCTCTGTTGCGTTTTTAGATCATTTTGGGAATATAAGCCTCCTTACATATCTGTAAAGGTAATAAAAGGACCCTACTTAAAGCCTTCATTTCAAACTTCAAACCTGTCTACTGTCAAAGAGGGGGAGTGCTTCCAGGGTCTTCTATGGTGCTCTCTTCCCAGAGTGAAGCTCTCATCTTCCGGAAAGGCTTCTAGAGGAATAATCCCCTTGTTCCAGTGGTGGGCCACTGTGCTTTCCTCAAAATGAACGTGTTTAGTTGAGGAAAGGGAGGACAGGGCAGATTTGTCGCTCCTCTGTTTCTTCCATCACTTTCCACGAGACTCAGGAAGACATTTAATTGAATTGACCACTGATCTAATGAGTGAAGAAGGGAGCCTTGGCTTTCTTCCTGAAATCTTTGAGAATTTTGTCGTCATCTCTATGTTTAGCTTTGTAAATTATTTAAAATTATTTTTAGGTGTTACCAGTAAAGACTATTGATTCTTAATAATTGAGCTGGAAAAAGACTATACTTTGTTGGTAAAAGATCTGATTTCTAAGTGGAAGATTGAACTGGGTCAATGAAGCTCATGAATAAATAAAACTTTGCACATTATCTCCTTAATTAAGTCCCAGTTTATTTGCTATTTAATGTTTTATTGATGGAATATACACAGACTAGCAGAAATGTAAATTTATGATTAGAACAATGAGAGATGGCCTCATGTTTTAAAGATTAGCAATGTTTCTCAAGACCTCCTTTTTATAACACTTAGCCTGATGAGACTAGATTTTCCTGTACATCTCAAACTATATTTAACTGGGTACCATTATGCTCAATTTTAAAATTTCATTCACTTGATCACTGACCAAGCATAGACAGTACACGCAGCCTTGTGAATCAGTTGAGTTACCCGATGTTGAAAAACAGTTGGATTCAGGATTTGCTTCAAGAACTTCGATTTCCTTATGGCAACGTTATAAATACCTAGTTTGGCCAGAACTTTGCTTTATTGGAATGCAGATGACAATTCTCTTGGCAAAGGCCATTTCTTCTTCCTTGTGGGTGGTGTGCCAGGGAATGGGAGGGAGAAAGAGTTTTATTGGCCTGTAGAGACCAGGGAAAGAGAGATGTCAGTAAAGATAGAATGTTCAGTGCAACACTTTCCAGCTTGAGAAACTAAGGCAATATTAGAAGATGTTATACACACACACACACATTTATAAACAACTGGGGTTGACCTAAACAAATATATTTCCTAACTACGTGTCTTTTAGAGTGGCAGAGTCCAAATAGGGAGGCCACTAGCCAGCAAAGAGAGATGGAAGTTGAAGCAATCATTATGTGGCTTTCAAGGGGCTACCAAAAAAATTACGTTAGAACTTCAAGTTGAAGCAGCAAATGGATTGAAAGCACGTCAATGGCTGTCAACTTTTTTGAACTCACAAAACTCAAATAACATACAGGTGATTTTTAAAGTTAAACCTGAAACAGCAAATGTCCAGTTTTTTTCCCCAGCACTGCTCTTGGGAATAAACACTGCTTGTAGAAGAAATGAAAATATGATTCCAGATCAGAGAATGAGGATAGAGACGTGCAAATAGTCTTCTACACTCTTAGAATACGAAACAATTGTGCAACCTCAAAAAAGCATGGGAAACCTCAGTTCACTTATAAAATCCCCCTCAGGCCCTGACTACCCTCTGCTGAACCTCAGGTCTGTCAAGAGGGTTTTGCTTCTTAAACACTGCCTCAGCGTCTTTCTAACTGCACGACAAATCAATTAAATCAATCCAGTTAGGAAAAAGTGAAAAGAAAACAGTTAACTAGCCACTTTTTTCTTTGCTTTTAGTTGTGTCTATATGAAAAGACAGTCTTTACCATCATCATCAACATCTATTCTCTTTTATTTGTGTAGCATTTTATAGTTTACTAAACACTTGATAAGCATTTTCCATTTCGATTGTTACAACTACCCTGTAAGATAGAAATGTTTCATTTCTGGTTCAGAGAGGTTAAAATCCCACAGCCAATAAGAGCCAGGCAGAGCCAGAACTCAGATCATCTGCCTTTTCATTCGGTTTTTTTCCTTATTCCATACTGCCTTGCTGACAACCCCAATATTAACTTTCCCAAGCATTACTGACAGTGATTTTCAAAACTTTCCCTCTTAGAACACATAGAGAAAAGATAAGCAGCTGACCTTTTCCTGAGCTTGATTCAGAAGACTATTTCTTGGAAATAGACCCATGGATAGATATTTTGAACCATCCCTATGGTGTGGTTTTCCAGTGAAACAGAACCTAGAAAGAGCCCCATGAAACTTCCTGACAAAGACTTTGTTGTTTAAAGGTTTATTTTCCATCTCTCTGCTGTCACTTCTGTTTCCTGAAAACATCCTGGGTGTCAATCTATTAAGTCAAAAGGAAACTTTGTAGTGGGATCTGTCAAAACATATCTTCTTTTTTTATTCAAGAAAAGATTATCCAAAGACTAAAAATATTTACATTGAGAGAGATGTTGGCAAGCTGCTGTTGCAAAAGTAAGAGCAGACTTTATGCAAAATGTGGGACTTCACATTCCATCTAAAGCTACAAGACACTGCATTTAAGAGCTTGAGCTTTGGAGTTAAATCAACCATCTGAGCTATGGGACCTTGAGCAAGTTACTCAATATCTCTGAGCTCTAGTTCTGATTCAGATAACTACAGTACGTTCCTGCAAAACTTAGTGTGGGGATTAAATAAGATAATGCATGTGAAGTGCCTAGCATTGATCTTGGCCCAATAAAATAAAAAGTAAGAATACAGTAAAAAAGTGGTAGCGGTGGAGAGGCAGTAGGGATAGGGATGGAGGTGGCGGTAATTTTAGTAGGGTTTCACACTAACGAAATTACACTTAGAATAAACAGCACAGAGAAACACAACACACTCAATATTTCAGGTTGTATTTAAATAAGGGGAGCAAGGTTTACCCCCAGGGACTCTCCTAAGCTGAGAGCAGATTCCAAGATGATGGGTTTTGTTGTTCAACTTCAAAGCTCTTTGGGAATCTGGAGATCTGTAGATGAAGATTAGCATCTTGCTGATCTAGGTTTCTCCAGAGAACACAGTTTTGTGGCACGTTGGATGACAGGAGTGGAGTGGGTGGTTATTTTCCTGAGGTGGGATTTCTTAGAATGTTTTGAAATGATCTCATACCTGTGCTTCTAACCAAAGTGACAAAACCTCCGGAGTAGTTGGAACTTTTCTGAACAAGCACTGTTTGGAATATTGATCTGAATTTCTTCAGGTTTGGAGTCAAGTAGCTTATCCATGTACCCCAGACATCTGGTTAAGGATAGACCGATCCCTGAGTCTCAAGACCCTACTGGTGTGCTGATTAGTGTGCATGCCGACCTCTGTGTGTCTTCTGTGTTTCCCATGTTTGTCATTGACAGCCAGAAAAGTAAATCCAAGAGGTTCTTTTCAAAATCACCACAAAATCATCATGGGCCAACTCTACATAGAACAGATTACTAAGCAGCCTCCTTCAAAAAATACAGTCCTCTAAATTCAGTGTGATTCTGTTATTAAGATTCTAAATGCAAACTACTTGTGCAACATCTAATTTACTTTCTTATGGTTCCATCCTTTGCTTACCATCAAATGTTTACTTAGATTTATTAAAGTTAGCATTCATATTTTGAAGCACAGTAAAAAAGATAATTCTCTTCTACATGTTTTTTTTAATATATATATATGTATATGTATATATATAATGTGGAAAAATCATTCACCTTCCTTCAAGGTCTAACTTCCATTTCCAT
This sequence comes from Phoca vitulina, assembly GCF_004348235.1. Lineage (NCBI taxonomy): Eukaryota > Metazoa > Chordata > Mammalia > Carnivora > Phocidae > Phoca > Phoca vitulina. Next base: position 47,437,998 of record NW_022589705.1, on the reverse strand, counting down.
CTTGGACATAAATTCTGAATACGCAAAAACAAGAGAACTTATTTTAAGTTTGGTGTGTATGTGGTCAAAATGAAAGGTCCTCACCACCAGGCTAAAAGTGTCTTAAAGCATATTTTCCATCACAGAGAATAATAAAAGGATTTACCTTTCACTGGGTGTCACATGACAACAAAAGGCAATAAGCTTCAGCTTCTGCCATCAGCTCTAGTTCAACTGAGTGATTTTTTTTCTTTATTAAAAAAAAAAACACACATACACACTAGATGCTGGAGTGTTGAGTGTACTAGCTGCTGGGGTGAAGAAAATTGTCCGGGACTGGTGCTGTCCTGGGGGGGATGGGGAAGGAGGATTCCACGATGACAGCTCTTGGCCACGTGTGGTTCCGGTCATTGTTAATACCAGCTTGTTTTTCAGGTGCATCATCCCCTGCTCGACCAGCCACTCCCTTGGTTCCCTGCAGCAGCACCACCCCTCCACCGCCTCCTCCCCGGCCTCCATCTCGGCCAAAGCTACCTCCAGGAAAACCCGGAGTTGGAGATGTGGTATGTTCCCTTTTGCCCCGGCTTGCTCAGAGACTCATGGTGAGAATGACAAACAGAAGCCACGATGCTGCAACACAGGCTACCTCAATGGCCTCCGATCAGTTGTACAAATGGCCCTGACATGTGGCATCTGAAAGGCAGTCACTGCCTCGTGGGTGTACATTTTGACCCTCCCTCAATCTCTACCACCTTTCTAAAGTCAAGGTCTAAAATGATAGGAATAGGAGGCTGGGGTTCTCAGTTCTGCCAGCGTGGGTCTGATGCAAATTAAGGTAGTAATGCTCAATTGTGCTAAGTCCTTTAGAAAGAGAGGTGTTTTCTTTCACCCTATTTATCTGGCTTGGGAAGACTGCAAGAGAGGGTAAGTCCTGGTTTTTGTCCCCAGACTAGGAGAACTTACTGGTGTTAAGCACACCGTGTGAATATAGAGGAGGGTGGTAGCCTGATAAATTTGTTCCAGAAGTTTCTTGCATCGTGTTTTAAGGCTGAAGAGGTGGCAAACATTCTGTGTGAACAATTAAAAGACTTCTGGAAGAGGACCATTTCTTTGCTATCCACGCACAGGAGTCACAAACTGGGTGATGTCCATAATATTTGGTTTAGCTAGCACAGTTGACAATAAAAAATTAAAAAAAAAAAATGGGTATAAGCTCTCACGGGAGGTTACCTACTTAGTCCCTGAGGGCATGTAGGTTCACAGTCCTGAAACATCACAGATCTCAGCTTCTCTAAGCCTGATGTACCTGCACACTGTGATTTATGGTTCCTCCAGCTCCATCCACAAACCCCTGTAGAGATAGAATCAATTTCAAGATAAAAATAATGTCACCTATACTCTTTTAAGAACCTGAGTTGTCATATCCAGAGCTGGAAGATGTCAAAAACATGGAACAAGGGTACTCCAACCTGCTTATCTAATTTTCTTCTCTTTTCTTCTTCCTGCAGCCCAGACCTTTTAGCCCTCCCATACATTCTTCCAGCCCTCCTCCGATAGCACCCCTTGCCCGAGCTGAAAGTACTTCTTCAATATCATCCACCAATTCCTTGAGCGCAGCCACCACTCCCACAGTTGGTAAAAATTATCTCCTGTCTTTTAATCTGTTTGTTGTTGTGACTGGCTATTTTTTATCATCTGAAAACCTCAAGGCCCTATACTTCTGGTTGAAATTGTTTTGCTCTGTGTTCTGCTACTATCAGCTGACTCTTCTTTTAAAAGCACCTTCTCAGCAAAGGAGGCGAAATGCTTCAACTAAGCAAATAAACAAATAAAAGAACATTAACACCTGTATTTTTCAGGAATTCTCTTATGCTATTCCATACAGAGCTACTCATAAAAGTAAAGAAGAAATCAACAAATAAGGTCCAGTAATTTACATATCATTTCTGTCATAAAAATAGTCTCCTTTGAGGAGGAATGTTCATTTAAGTTCCAATCATGTACCACATCAGAAATCATGAAATTTTGATCTTTTATCTTCTTAAAGATTTCATTTCTTCATCACTTTTGGTTGTCCTTCTGTTGACAGATGGTGTAAGTGTTGGCATTGTGGGAGTTGAGTAAACTTTTTGACATTCTTTTCTAGTGCTTTTCAGTGATGTGTGGTCAGTTTTCCCTGAGAAATAAGTCATTGCTGGCATTTTCAGTAAATGCCTTTGTGCCTCTTTCCTTATGGTGTGATGAAAGTCAAGAGTTGAGAATGGCTGCTCAGCTGGATGGTTTTCCCAGGTTTAAATGCCTCATTTTGCCTGGAGCATCTTTCCTCTTCCCAAGGCTGATCTCTCTCTACACCTCTTCACCCATCTTCCATAAGCTGCTGCCTCTTTCATGTTTGCATGGTATCTCTGCCCTGGGGCTCCACCCTTCCATTTTTTTCCCATTGTCTTCCTTTATTGTCTGAACTCCCCTCCAAGTCTTCCATATTGTAAACCAGCTGGCCCATCCTGCATTGCTTGGGAGAATCATTAACTCAAAGCTAAATAAATCCCTGCTATCACTTACCAAAGAAGAGCACGCTACAGAGTTGCCCATGTGAGAAGTACTTTGATCAAAGCCTGAAGCTCTTCTGGAGAACTCCTTATTTTCCCAGGGATATAAATGAAGGTGTGCCTTGTAGGGGGCCCCAAAGAGAATTTCAACTATATCATGTGTTCTGCATTTTTAATCAGACCAACCCAAAACAATCCTTCAAATTTGGTGAAAATATAACCAGCTGTCCAATTTTGTAGGATTCATTAAAAGACAGATATTTAACATCATTTATATAGCCACGTCTGTTCTTTCTCTGCATCATCCATTGGGGTAATTGGGGGCTTTCTCTTTTAAGATGCCTATGAGGCCAGTTCTCTCTGGAATTTTTTGCTTGTTTTTTCTGTAATGTCTCAACCTTTTTTTTTTTTTTTTTTGGACACTCTTTAATATTCCTGATTGCTACAGCCATTTCCCCCACTCTTGCTCTGTTTTTTTTGGTTTTTTGGGGGTTTTTTTTTTTTGGTTTTGTTTTATCTGGGGGGTTCTGTTTTGGGTTTTTTTTCCTCAAGATTATTTGTCCCACCTACTCCATGTGATTTTCCTGGTTGGTCTGAGAGGAAAGTAAGAAGCATCAACTCTCACTCACAAAGCAGACCTCAACTGCCCTCAGATGAGTGACTAACATATTCTTTAAACTCATTGAGATTCATAGAGAAAATGACACACACAGAGAATTTGAACCGTGTCCATGTTTTATACAATGCGTTTTTATACTCCCTGCCACAGAAATCTCAAATCCTGGCCAGTGACTTTGATTCTTAGTACAACCAGTATGCATTCTTTCAAGATGAATGACGGAGGGGTTAAAAAAAAAAATAGCCACCTGAGAGGATACTCAACATTGCCTCATTGCTGAGGAACATTCTGATTTAATTTGTTTGGTTCTGGGTTTTGGGGGGTTTTTTGGTTGTTTTTTGTTTTTGTTTTTATTTTTATTTTTTGGTATTCCTCTTCCTCATTCTCCTGTTCTTTACTTCCTGCTGCTGTAGGCCACCTGACAGCCACTTGTCTCTGAAGTAGATGCCTTGTCAGATGGCTGCCAGCGGCTCCTGTGTATTGCTGTTTATCTCTTTTTGGAGAGGATGTGCTTTGGCTGTTCAGCACCAGGGGCTGACTATTCATGACCGACTTGGAATGTCAACTTTATGCAGTAAAATAACTTGCGGGGGATAGAGAATTTCAGCAGCAAATTTTTGAGATCAGTGGCTCAACATTTCCGTTCTATCACACAATACTTTTTTGACATTTCCTATGACATCAGAGCCAAAACTGGGGCAAGTGTGGTGGAAACTTTGTACATATTTATTTGTACTTGCTTATTGCAAAGTTGAACGTAATTCAAGGACTAAACTTTTAAGAGCAAGTCTAATCTTCCTATGCAACAATTCCTGTAAGAATATGCCCCCAAAACACTTTGGACATAAAATCTTTCATGAAAGCTGTGATTATAAAGTAGTAAGTCTGATACCACACCTGAAAATAGGACTTTCTGTGCATCACCACGCTCAAATAATGAAGAACCCCTCTGCAACTATATATCACCGAATTTAAGACACCTTCCATCAGAAGATACACTATTATTTTTACATATGACTAAGAAAAGGAGGGGAAAACTGCCAAGTAGCTAAGAAGCTAAGATGCAATGCTTTCTTATCCATTAATTTTAAGACCCATTCCAATTTCAGAGATGTTAAAATGTGAAAAAGTGCACAAAGCAGAATCAATGAAATATAGTACACTCCTTGTGCATTAGAAACACTCATAGGACCTTCACTATTTGATTTGGGGGAAAAATCCTATTAATATTATGGGAATAGAGAAAATGTTTAAAATTATTCTAAGAAACAAACTCTTGGACATTTAAAGATAAACAGAGATACCTGTAATTTAAATATCCATTTTTCTTACTTTTTTTCTTATTTCTATGGGTGAGAGTCGGGGTTTTTGTTTTTTGTTTTTTTTAGATGTTTGCAAAATCTTTTTTTGGTACCCCAATGCAGTAAGAATACCATAAAGACAATTTTTTCATTGTTAAATGAAAAAAATATATTATTAAATATATTGTTAATTATATTCCTTCACTGTTAATTATGCAATTTCAACTGCATCTTTAACATCATCTCAGAAATCTGAATGAATGAAAAGTAACCATTTACAGGCACCAAAGGAAGCAGTAGGTGGATTTTGATGTTTCCTTTGGTGTAGAACTCTGAGCAAAAGTGATTCAGTACTGGAATATTAGCCGTAGCATCTAAATCTTACAGTATTTTTCTCTAAGTCTTTGTCTCTCCCGGCTGGGTGGCAATTCTGAATTGGATAAACATTCTTTTAAAAATACTTGTATTAATGCCAGTGACTTGGCACAGAAAGACCTTCGAGGATGGATATTCTTGATCTCAACTAAAAATTCCCATACTTAAGTTTAGTCTTTTTTTACCTTTTTACTTTTTTTCTTTTTTTTTTTTTTTTTGGAAAGACCTGTCTCTAGTTCTGGCTTCCCCATCCCAGATCAATTTGAGACAATTTCCATGGTTAGTTCCTAAGGAAATTTTTTCTTCTGTACTTAATTTGAGTGTTGCCTTTATTTAAAGCAAGCACAGAGCTATCCAATAATTCATCTTTTAAGTTCCCCAATTTAGTTATGTTATTTTCTTCAAAGCCCTCAATGTCCACAACCACCATAAAAAAATTATGAACATGTTATTTAGCCCTATGAATTACTCTTTTGTAACTCCAATTCAAAAAACAAATGGCAGTATTGGAGACCCATTTTTTGGGGGGGGGGGGTATGTGAATTCTTACCTTCTATTCTTTTTTTTAATTTTTTTTTAAATTTTAATCCCAGTATAGTTAACATACAGTGTTATATTAGTTTCAGGTGTACACTATAGTGATCAACAATTCTATACATTACTCAGTGCTCATCATGATGGAGGCTCCTCATTTTAAGGAAATTGTAAATACGAAGTTAGTTCTTCAAAGGAAAGAAAATATCCTCCATCATTTCCCACTAACAGGTATGAAAGGGTATTGTAACATTCAGTTACTGCCAATGTAACTGTTTTGCTTCCCATTTTCTGAACAGATTATGGAGTGTTCTTCTTAGTGCCATGTCTTGTTCCTCTCCTATAGATATTATAGACATTGCATTAACTTGTTCTAGCCACCAAGGAAGTCACTTATATAATAAATACTGACTGACAAGTGCTATCCTAGAACCTTAAAAGTTGACACAGAAGAACTCTTCCTGCTTTACTTCCTAAGTCTAGGAGGCAAGACAGTAGAATATTTTTTCCAAGAAACATTGTTTACAGAGTAATTTTACTACTCTCATCAATTTCCTTATCTTCTCTACATTATAGAGAGGATTCTCCCTTATGGGTCTTTGTACAGATTTTATTCCATTTTTAATTTAAGTTGTAATAATACTCTTAAGACCTATGGAATCAAGAACTTTTTTTTTTTTTTTTGATCACATAGAATAGAACTCCAATTACCTGTATTTGTTAGTTGGTGAGAAAGGAGATCACGTGCAAAGATCTGGAACGGTTGGGGTCCAGAGCAACTGTTGTGATCAATTTACAAAGACATTTGGCCATAGCTGGATACCATAGACAAAGATGGAATTACAGTAATGTTGTCCAAAATTAACGGGCCATAACTACTAAAGACGGGTGCAAGGCAAACTGAATTTGGATACTGATGAGTTTGAAATGGGATACTTCATTCAGCGACCTCAGATTCATTCTGTTGCTTTTTTATGGTCTTGTTGAAAGCTTACTCTTGCCCACTGGGGCAGGGAGAAGGTATATTATGAGTGATCCTGTGTACCAAGAGGTTCTACTGATGGACATATGTCTGGCCACCTGAGAACTGTGTCTGAGTGAAATACACTTACACAAGTCAATTACTAATGACAGTGCCTTTAACAACTCCCTGAAAAGGTGGGGGCGTGATTTCTTCCATGGAGCTGACTTTAGCCAAATTCACAGATTGCTAAAACCTGGCATTTAAAAATTTTTAATTTTTAATTTTTAAATTTTTTTTCTCATAGAACCATCATAAAATAAGCACATTACTTTTTTTGTACCCTATCATCATTATCCCACTGTGTTAGGTTTTGTTTCCTTTTTCCATTAATATCATTTCTGTGTTTCAATCAGTGAAGTGTACTGCTTGATTTCATTTGGGATTTGTATTTGTGTTTTTGTTTTCCATTCTTTTATATTTCTTTGGTTCGTAGTGTCAGAAGATGATGTTTTTTATGACAAACTGCCCTCGTTTGAAAGGTGCTGTGATACCCTGGCAGGTATGGTGCTAGCCCAGTGATCCCTAGATATCTAGACTTTAAAAATCCAAGCCATTATGCCATCTGAATGCTATAAACTTCATGGACATGCTATTCACCTCATGAGTGTCTGGTGCCTCTCAGAAGCACCCTATTTATTGTTCATCGTGGAATTCATGCCCCACCAAATTTTTTTTTAAGTGAACCTGTTAAAAAGCAGCAGGTTGCATGACAGTTTCTCAAAAGGTTTGAAAAAGGTGAGATGCCATTGCTTTGTGAATTTACAAAGGAAGGAATAATTTAACTGCTCAGAATTACATGTCCGGTGACTGCTTTTGGATTTAAAATATAATAGGACACCGTCAGTAATCTTGTTTTCTCTTTGGTACATAGGTAAAGGGTGTTTTGTGTCTGGATGCCTAAGGTGATTCCAGGGGAGGGGACGGAAGATGTGCGACATCTTCCATGAACTTTAAATTGATATGCAATGCTGTTGTCATTTAAAACCTAAGCTAAGTTTGATATAACCCATAACTCCAAGTTTATCTTTTCGAAAATATAGAAGGGGATGACATTGAAGATGAAATGGATACAGCAATTGCTAAATGACCGTTTGCCCTAACTAGTGCAGTTAAAATATGCTGACGCCCCTGCATGGCCAGGAAGACTTCCGCTCCATGCGCTCAAGCACCGAGTATCAAGCTACCAACAACACGTGCCCATCCCTTTAGGCCTCCATAGCTTTGCTTTTGCTTTCTGTTTCCCAAACTAAAAACCAAAACCAAAACATAGATTACCAGCCTTCCCTTTTTCCTGCACGCTAATGGCATGCAGTGCCTCCGCCCTCCCCCATAGTGAGATTAATGACCTGTAACTCATACTGTGTCCTTCTCTCTCCCTCTCCTTAACCTTTCCCATCCCGCTTCAACTCCTGGCCATACAGAGAATGAACAGCCTTCCCTCGTTTGGTTTGACAGAGGAAAGTTTTATTTGACTTTTGAAGGTAAGTAGTACATAGCATACCAGATTCTAATTGATACCCCTCATCCTTTTTTTCCCATCTGCATTTCCAAATCCCAGTTCTCTTCAAAAGACCTGGTCGCACCTTCTATATACAAATGCTATGGCTACTTAGAAAATATGAAATACTAAAGAAAATATGACATGAATTTGGTTTGTATAGGATCTTCAATTTTTCATATTAAAAAAAAATCAAGCCAATTTGCAGTCAATATTGGTTACTTAATTAACTGTGTGAAATTGGAAACAAACAAACAAACACCTTTTTTGGCCAAGGAACTTAACTCTGTCAACCAGGGCTCTTTCCTGACTCTTTTGCAAATGCAGTACAACAAATGTAAGGACATTCTGGGTTGGAATTGGCATTTAATTTTGTTTTGGATAACTAATATTTCAGATACAACATCCATTACTGTAAAGCATAAATATGTATACATACTCTTATGACAAGGAATGCTGCATAGGAGATCAGAAAAATGAGGAAAAGAACAAAAAGGAGTGTTGTAGTAAATTCTATTTTCATCTACTGAAATTGCAACTGACATGGCTGTAGGAAAATGGACAACTATCGCTGGACTTGCCATTTTAGAAGATTAAGGTGAATTTACATAAATATAATGTCAGGTATTTAACCTCGATGTTGGATAATTTGTTATACTCTGAATTAAGGATTAGCATTCTTCTGTTTTATGTTAAATTCTAAACCATTTTAACAGGCCAGGCATTTGATAAAAAATCTTATTTAAGCTAATTGTGGGGAAAATTTAAGTAATAATATTGTGGTTGGTCTCATCCATAAATATTTATCACTTAAGCCCCTACTTTCTACCATTTTAAATAGCTGAATTTCTCCTAGGATCAAAAGTGGGCCAGAATGTATTCTACTGTAGAGTCGAATCTAAACATTGAACTTGTCTTTGTGTTTCATGACAGCAAAAAGCACTTTCCTAACTTGAGTGTGTGTTTTATCGCAATTTTAAAAATCAGAATGACTGATAAAGATTTTTAAGTAGCTTGTGAGGTGTTTTTTTTTTTTTCTCTCAGGGGCGAATTTTCTGGGCAAGATGGTCCTAGAGGTGGAAGTCCTTAGCTGGGAGTAGCTTGGGTAGCAACAGAAAAGAATGATCTGATTTAAAGCTTTCCAAATACCTGATATCCTGTCCTGGCTCAGGTGGAGGACAGGTGGATAGGTAATCTTCAGGGGAGGATGCATGTTTCCCACATGATGTCAGAAGCTTTCCTTGCCTTGGGTCATTACTTTTGTAATAACCAAGATGCAAAATCCACAAACTTATGACCTTCTAAGCCAAACTTACGACCGTCTAAGCTTTCTCTTTGAATCTGATGGAATTAAAAAGTGCCCAGGTGTCTTTTTACTGCTCAGCACATCTCAAAAGGAGAAGCTATGGTTGAATAGGTTGGTAATCCCAAAGTACAGCAAATCCCTGCATATATAAAGGCTCTCTCTCCGCTTCGGGCTGGCCACAGCAGAATAGTTTACCCTGTTTTAACCAGGGAATTGAACAATACGCTACTGCCAACGCTGCCTCAAGTAATTGGGGCCCCACACACACAAAAAAACAACTTCCATGGTGTTTGTTGTTTCCGTTTGTTTCGGTTTTAGAGTATCTATTGGCTCGTTTGCTTGTGTTTGAGTTTGGGTTTCTTTAAATGGAGAGACAGACTTTTTTTGAAGATACCTGTCTGAAGACAATTTTAGGTTGTTGGTTTGTTTGTTTTTAAAATACATATTATCAGTCAAATATAAGTATTAATAACTGTGTGGACTAAAAATGTGAACTACATTTTTTTTTCATTTTAGGAAAATATAATTATAACATATAATATAAAACATAATATTAGGTATCTAAAGTTGGTAACATAGCCATTCTAATTAATAAGATCTGAATTTCATAAGCATCTTGATTTAGACCAAGAAAGTCATGCAAGAAGGTGTTTTAATAGAAATAAATCAGAATTTCTAGTACCATGTTACCTTCATCTTGGACTTTGCGCAAGTCAAGGACGTATAGAAAGGGTTTCCCAAGGCACTGTGGGAGAAGCCATATCACAAATATATGCCCCTACTTATCTCATTGAGAAATGCTTATGCAGATAAAAGTACATTAAAATGAACTTCAGGACTTAGGAGAAACTAAACATGACACTTTGCCACTTGAACAAGAATGGCTATGTTTTAAGAATAGAGAAGGGTAGGGGCACCTGGGTGGCTCAGTCGGTTAATCGTCATAGTTTCAGCTCAGATCATGATCTCAGCGTCACGAGATCAAGCCCTGCATCGGCTCCATGCTCAGTGCACCGTCTGCTTGTCCCTCTCCCTCCCGCTCAGCCTCTCCCACTTTGCTCCCTGCCCCCAAAATAAATAAATAAATAAATAAAATCTTAAAAAAAAAAAAGAATGGAGAAGGTTTGTTTTCACCATTTATGTACATTAGCTTCAGGTATTTTTAGCTAGTGCAAGCTGGAAGGATTTTTTTTTATTTTCTGCTGTGATGATAAAGGACATGGAAATCACCTTGAGAATAGTGCCCCTACCCAAATTTTAAACTCCAAAAGGACCGTCATTCAACATGTCCTATCGAATAGCACTTCTAGCATATTCTTCTAGGGCACTCTGGTTTTACCCACATTTGTTATTATTCATATCATTTTCTTCAATGCTTCATTCAGGGAATACAGAAGAAGATTCCCAGGTCATATTACTCACCTGTTCTAAACAGCTTTTAAATCATTATTTATTGGCATCTAAATAGTGTTTTTATAGTGTTCAAAACCTTAGCTGGTCTCATTCATACAGTGCTCTAGGCATTATAGTTACTCAGTAAGTGTTTGAGCCACTAACCAACCAACCAACTAACTAATGAACATTGGCTTATGAATTTATTTGGAGACAAATGTAATGTGCTTCATACTTTCAAATTTGATTTAACAAGAAAGGTAGAAAGGTGTTAAACAATGGTTCTAACCCAAAAGAGTTCCAAAGCTTTTCTTAGTGTTTCACTTTGATAAACAATTTCAGTAATATCTTAACCTATTTAAGTTGGGTTTTAAAAAAAACAAAGGTCGCAAAAGGTAATAAATTAATTCATCCAAGAGTATGAAGCTATCAAGTATTCTTCTGAGATGGAAGGAAAGGAAAGATATTTCCATGACAAATAAAAGATGTGACTCTTAGACATTTGAACAATTCCCTAGAGCATTTTAACATGAAGATGTTTCCAGAAATGTGCTGTCCCTCTCTTTGTTTAGCTTATTTAACTACAAAATCATCTTGTATTTGGTAATGAAAAACAAACAAACAAAAAACCTTGCAACCATTCTTAAGTGTCCTTGTGTCTGAATAGCATCTCCATCCTCTGTGCATACAGCCTCTTGCACACTCATCTCTAGACTCTTCTGTGCTCCCGTTATTGCTCTTACCCCTATCACGCCTTCAAGAATGTCACATCCTTAGCAACACCCTCCTCTACATTCGCAGGCTCTCTGCCAACCTCGCCCACCTGTTTCCTTAACTGAATCCCAGCTCTCTTCAGAGACCATCACTTCTGTAGCACTCTCCCCGGAAAGTTCTCCAGTCTTCTGTGGGCCATATGTCATGGGACTACAAAGCACTGTTTGAATTCTCCCAATTCCCTGTTGCCACTTCCAGACCACCTCCTGTTGTGCCTGTGTGCTGCCCATCTGATAATTCGACCGCCTACCACTCCTTCTTGCCGTCCACTGCTGACCTTCTTGTCCGCTGCATTTAACTGCAGGCTTAGAGATGCTGGAAGCCCCTTTTCACCCTCTTCTTCACCTTGCTTCCTAGCTTTATCCTGTGACATACATTGATGTGGATGACCCATCCAACACCGTGGTTTTAGGGCCTCTTTGACTTCTTAAGCTCCAACACACTTTCTGTCCACGCTACTCAGTAATCCACACCTCTGGCCACATCTTGGAAATGGTCCCCACTGGCAAGTGTCATTTTGGGAGATGAACCCTGAGTTTGAATGACACATGCCTGGGCACAGAAGTAGATTACATAATGGCATTTCCCATCTGACTGGAGTTACCAAATAGAGAATTAATGAGATCAGCACAAAGCCCCAGAAAGAAGAGTTGCTATGTGTAGACAATTTTAAAAGCTGAAGCATAGGTTAAATTGTTCCCTAGAGCAGGAAAAGGGAACTAGGGTCAATGATGAATAGAAGAGAAAAGGTAAAGAATATCCATGCATGCATTCCTCTATCCAGTGGTTAATAAGCCTTCCATGACGTCCTCAGAGCTCTAAGCCCATGTGCAGGAGTGATGGAGGGAAAATGCTGTGTCTGCCTTCTAGGAATTCACAAGAAATGGAGGACATGGGCACTTCCTACAAAAGGCACACAATAGCAACAGTCATTATAGAATGCAAAAAAGTGCTGGAAACGTTTGAATAGTGGATAGACTTTAACCGGGAAGAATCTGGAATAACTTCTGGAGGCACAGGGACTTGGACTGACTGACAAAATTTGGGGATTTACTGAAGCAGTTTGAGAGAAGTAGTAAGGGACAGACAGTACCGTTTTCCATCTTGAGATTTGAAAAACACCATCAAAGTAGCATCATTTGAAATCTACTAGGATGTGGAAAGGAGTGAAATCTTCCATCCCGATACACAGGGAGAAAGGTGCTGTTGTAAACCAGGAGAAAGGGATCTCCAAGAGAACTAGAAAAAAATGAGTTACTTTTGGGACCTCTCAACTTAAATGTCCTGCACCTTCCATGTAGACGAGTCCTGGAGTAAACAGATTGTGCAAATTTGGGAGTCATTTGCTTAGAGATAAGGACTGAATCCATGGAGGTAAGGGTTTAACCTTGGGGCATGCCTGCATTCAGGAGCCAGATTGGAAAAAGAATGCATTGTGACTTGGGACTTTCTCTATTGTATCCTTTCTTTAAATAACCACACAAATATTAGTGATTAATTTTTAATGCATGATATTCAGTGGATATACTTTTGTGGAATGTATCACATGCCTAGATCTTTTGCTGATCTTTCGTCTCACAGTTGTCTTTGCTCTGAGGAATGCCTAACTGGCTGACCCAGTTGCACTCGTTGTGACGGTTAACCTAAGTACCAGATAGGAAAATTGCAGACATCAAGCCTAGAAGGAAAATACCAGCTTTTAGTTGGCTGTTATTGCACGTACAAGTCAACGTAGAGATGACACACTGTCTCCTTTCTCCAACTGCTTCCCATCAAAGCCTTTGTCCTCTTTGGGTGTGTGTCCTTCTTGAGCGTCTTCAAGGACCTTACCACCTTTTATCTCTGCCTCCTTTTTCTTCCTTCTGACACACTCAAAACTGAACATCATATGAGACTAAGGATACTTTTAGTCTTTCTTGTGTACATCAAATAAAAATTTAATGACTTGTATAAATCTTAAAAATAATTGAATAATAAATTTTGCATTTCCTTACCTATGAATAGAGAGAAAATTGTTTTTTATAGGATACTTCATTTTTCTTTTTCCATGAAGCAGACGCTCTTGCAAAATACTGTGATGTTCCCTACCTATCCCCATAATAAACTTATAGCCACATCTGTCATGTTCAAAAGAAGGAATTTGTTGTCTTTTATGATATTATAGAGTTTGACTTGAAATACTCCTCATGGCAGCTCAAATATGTATATGCCTCGATGTGCTCATAGTCATTATGCTTTGGCCAGAGTCAGGACTGTCTTCATATGTTTATATGTAGAGAGAGCATACACACACACACACACACACACACACACACACATATACACATATGTTTATGTATATATACACACACACACAAATATATGTAAAATTGATTATGATGGGTGCATAGCAAAATGCTATGGTTTTCTATGTTTACTAATTCTGCAATAGGTAGGTGGTATCTGATAGGGAAAACAATGAACAAATCTGTGGAATAAGGCTTTGATAATATTGCTATAGGGACAGATATTGTTATGGATATATTCATTCAATCAGCAAGTGTTTATTGAGTCCCTACTATGTGCACAGTACTATGAAAAGTATTAGGTTTACAGTAGTGAACAAGAAAGACATGTTCCTCCCTTCATGGAGCATAGAAGTCAGACATTAAACAAATAGTTACAATAATGTGCAGAGATTGTTATATTCAGAGGTAGGTATTTTGGAGGCATCCAGCAGGGAGACCTAACCTGGCCTAGAAGTTAGGGAGAGCTTCCAAAAGAAAAGATGAGAGTGCTATTTAAGTCTACACAGAGTCTGCTTTGAAGAAATATAAAATGTCGCTGAGTTAGAGTTCTTTTTTTTTTAAGATTTTATTTATTTATTTGACAAAGAGAGAGACAGCAAGAGAGGGAACACAAGCAGGGGGAGTGGGAGAGGGAGAAGCAGGCCTCCCGCGGAGCAGGGAGCCCGATGTGGGGCTCAATCCCAGGACCCTGGGATCATGACCTGAGCTGAAGGCAGATGCTCAATGACCGAGCCACCCAGGTGCCCTGAGTTCTGATATAAAATCTTACTTAATGTAAAAATGTTAACCTACAGGTATATTGGGTATTATCCTAGATACTAAAAATAGAAGGAGTCCCCAATTAATTTATATGTTTACTCTCAGCACATACATAGGCACACACATACACACACAGAGAGAAAAATATATGTAATATGTAGAGAATGAAAGAGAATGTATATACATGTATATATGGAGAGAAAAAGTGTCATTGTGTGTGCATGCGTGTGTGTGCACACATTGGCTCCGGAATTAACACTCCAGGTCTGAATTATAGCCTCAGCATCTATGCAACTTTAGGTAAGTTACCTAACTTTTCAAAGTCTCCGTTTCCTCCTATGGAAATCGGAATAGCAATGGCACCTTGTGCATAAGGTTGAAGTCACGAGTAAATGGTCAAGTACTGAGGTCAGTGCATGCGAGGCGCTCAGTAACTATTAGCTATTAGCACGAGTCTCCAACTTCACGTTTCCCTTGCTTGTAACATGGCTGTGTTTTGTATAGTTTTTGACTGCTTTGGAGAGGATTGGGTTGTAGCACTCCAGCCTTCGTCCACATAAAACATGTGGCAACTTGGTCTGCTGTGAGTGGCTACGCGGCCTCCCTCCTCATCAGCAGGGACAAGGAGCAATCTTTTCCCCTCTGCTTCTGGAGCAGGAGAATGATTTGGAAGCAGAATGCATCCTCCCTGCTGTACGCCTCCCGCCTCCACCAGAGCCTATCATTAAAGCTGACTTGTGGAGACTAGTGATCTGGCTGGTGATACACTCCTCGGGGTGCTGTGTTCATGCTGATGGGAGATGCTGGAAGAAAATCTGTTACCGTCTCTTTTATTAAAGGGTTTGTAAATCATGGCATTTCAGCAGATTTGACAAGTAATTTCAAACTTCCTGAGACAAAGAATGGAGAAGCTGAGAATCACCACGGGGGAGCTGCTTTACCTTTGCATAGTTGTGAGCCTTCATCATGCGATAGCTTTTTTTTTTTTCATTATTATTATGTGTCCTCTAAGACGATCTATCCATAAATTAAGGCTGCCCATCCATTGTACTCTGGACTCTGGCCACCCTAGACATAGAAGAACCCCTGGCCACCCCCTTCAGAGAGGAAAGCTGACATAATGAATGAAGAAGTGATTCAAAGAGGTGGTGTCAGGACTCAAGAGAATCTCCCATTTCTAAGCCACTTCATGGATGTGGAGTGAATAGATTTTAGTCAGTCCTTTGTGACAGGTCTTTGTAAACTATAAAGTACTATATGCATGTAATCATTTCTAAAACAATAATTGCCATTAATGAATGTTTAAAACGTGCTAAGAATTTTGCATTCATTGCTTCATTTATTAAGTCCAAGATTGATTTGGGCTCATCAAGATATGGCATTTAAGACAGAGCATTAAGAGAAGCCATTGCCCTTAAGATTTTCACACTTTTGTGTCTTCAACTATTTTGCAACATACATATGGCAACAATTTCTGCTAGAGCATGGACTTTTAGCAGCCAGAAGTCTCCTGGACTTGTTCCACTTCTGCGGGCTATTTTGTACTAAGTCACCAGGACGTGAGTAAATATGGCCTTGGGATCTCTTTTCCTGCTGGCACACCTTCACAGACAGCATGTGCTATTTACCATTGTGTTTCTGGATCTTATATTCGGAATAATTACAGCATGCCTTCCCCCTAAGATCTGATTTGGAGGCTTGAAATATGCCTCTGAGAAAGCACGAAAGGTTATTCTGGAGAAGTGTCCCAAAGGAGCAAGGATGATGTTAATTTTTCAAGGATGTTTTGGTGACTTTTGAGAGTTGCAGTCGTCATTGTTAAGCATGAGGCCAGGAAGAGGAAGCATGAGTTATTTAATGGTGATTATTCCTTTCCTTAGATTTTGCCTTTTTTTGGACTCTGCTCGCAGCCCATTCCCAATGAAACTGGCAGCTCAAATCACAGGCTTTCAGAGAAGTCAGACTACAGTGGCATTCTCCATGCCTCTCCATTCATAAATATCAGCCCCCAGGGGAATAACTTTTAATAGTGTTCAAAATCACCAACATCCACTTTTTAACTATAAGAACAAAGAACTATTCAAAAAAATAAAGGAGAAATGTAGAAACCTCAGTGGTATTTTAAGATCTAAATCCCAATTTCTATTTATATTTTTGCCACAATACCAAAGTAATGCGTGCTCATTATAGAAAATTTAGAAAAACAGAAAAATATAAAGAAGATGAAATGACCTACAGTCTAATAACCATAGATAACCACTGTTTTCACTTTGGTGTATATCACTTCTAGCGTTTTTCATGTGATGTGACTGTGTGCGTGTATGCATGTGTAGTGTGCATGTTTATAATTATGCATCCTTTTATTTTAACATATGATAATGTCCACCATGCCATTGAAATGTATTTTAAAATAGCTCACAATTTGCTTTATTCTGATCATGAAATCGATTTAAGCACATTATTTTTTAAAATTCACACACTATGGAAAGTATATATAAAGGAGTAAATACAGAGAAAGAAGGAAATCCTGCTGTTTGCAGCCACATGGATGGATCTTGAGGGCATTTGCTAAGTGAAATAAGCCAGATAGAGAAAGATAAATACTGCATGATTTCACTTATATGTGGAAACTAAAACAAAAACAAAAGCAAGTCAAACTTACAGAAACAGAAAATAGAGAAGTGGTTGTCTGGGGCTGGCAGGTGAGGGAAATAGGGAGAAGTTGATAAAAGGGTACAAACTTTCAACTATACAATGAATCAGGTCTGCAGCTCTACTGCCTAAGATGGTGACTATGGTTGACAGTACTGTATTGTACAATAGAAATTTGCTAAGAGAGTAGAACTTAAATGTTCTCACATATAGGTAAGGTGATGAATGTGTTCATTAACTAGATGGGAGGAATCTTTTCAGAATGTATATGCATATCAAATCATCATGATGTGCACTTTAAATTTCTTACAATTTTGTTTCTCAATTATACTTCAATAAAGCTAAAGGGGGAGAAAAGATCCTACAACTACAAAAAAAAAAAAAAAGTAAATACCACCCTGATCATACTTTTGAGAGATTAGTAGAGATGACATTTTTAACATTTGTTGAAAAATCTTAAAGAAAAGCCTCTCTCTATAGATACCTATACACACACGTGTGTGTTACATTTACTTGATTCCAAAAGGCTATCCTTTAGGATATGCTCCACTGGTTTAATAATGATTTTTTGGGTGCAAAATAAACTTCATTAAATGTAGGAAATCATTTTTTCTAACCAATAATAGACCAAATGCAAGCCACCACCTAAAGTATAACAATTAGAAATTGAGTCTGAACCTATTTCATATTCTGAATAAAAGATGGATCTAAATCAATTCTGGCCATCAGCGGTTAGGTTTTTATGCCGCATGTTCATAACCTTGATCTCTGTCTTCTCTTTGACACTGATAGTTTAAGTTGGGGGCACATCAAAAATTCCAGGCTTTTATCTGCGTTAGTATTCCTGAGTTTATTTATAAATTGCCAAAGATAAATAGCTTTTTTGAAAGTCGTCTAGAAGTTTTTGACAGATACAGTTTTAGCACCTGAGTTATATATTCTTACATGATGCATAATTCAGTCATAACCTACTTTTGCGCCATCTTTCAGAACTCTGTGGTTTAGTTTACAAAGGATGTGGTGGTTTCTCCTGCTTGCAGTTGCATAGCCTGGTTTGTGGCAGTTTATCTCTTGTGTACAAATAACTTTTCACTTTATTACTGCAGCAGATGGAATTTTCTTAAAAGCATTTTAAAGGGAAAGAAGGGTCCAAATGTAAGTTAAAATGTAATCATGAGAGGCTACCAATCCAAGTAACTCAGCTTAACCAAGGAGACTGTGAGGTGAGCTGATAACTTTTACTCGTGGTGACATTCCCACAAGTACAGACAAAGACAATGGCGGAACCTGCTCTGTTAGCTGCCACCTGGTTTCTTTTGACATCGTTTAGAAGATGCATCTCAACTTCAGAAACGTTACAATGTTTTTGAAAGTATTTCTTAAGCTCAAGGAAATATGTTACCTAGAATTTTATGCAAATAGAATATATAATCTGCCCTATAATCTTCAGTCAATAGTAATCATTTCTCTTTTTTTTAAAGATTTATTATTTTTTTTTTGAGAGAGAGAGAGAGAACACGCACATGCCAGTGGGGGGAGGGGCAGAGAGAGAGCGAGAGAGAATCTCCAGCAGACTCTGCGTTGAGCTCAGAGCTTGAGGCGGGGCTCTATCTCCCGATGCTAAGATCACAACCTGAGCCGAAACCAAGTCAGATGCTCAACAGACTGAGCCACCCGGGTGCCCCAATGGAAGCCATTTCAACTTAGTATATGCAGTGTGTGTGTGTGTGTGTGTGTGTGTGTGTGTGTGTGTACATATATACACATACATCTGTATAACCATGTTAATGGTTCCATAGTATTATATACATATACCTATCTTCTATTAGGGGATGTTTAGGTTTTTACCCTTTTTATTTCTATTATGTAAAATGGTGCAATGAGCAGCCTTAAGCCTGTATCTTTCTGTACTTGTCTTAATTTGTCCTAAAGAAAATTGCTAAAAATGCAATTGCTATGTTAAAGGGTATTCACATTTTAAACATTACTACATTATTGCCAAATGTCTCTCCAAAAAGTTCATACCAACATTATGATTAACATTTTTCCATGCCTTTATCAACATAGTTGTATCAATATTTTTCACTTTTTCCAATCTAACTGGGAAAATGTGATATGTAATTGCTTTTAGCTCCATTTTTAATTACTCAAAACTTTTTAACATCTGCCTAGCGTTTCATTGTCATGAATCATGATTTATTTCACTTCAATTATTAGGCATTTAAATTGCTTCAAATTTTCCCACATGCAGTGAACATCTTTGCATATAATTCTTTGGCCTGAAGATATTTTTTCTTAGAATAGATTCTTAAAATTGGAATTACGGGCTAAAATTGTGCAGCTTTTAAAAGTTCATGGTACCCATTGCCAAGCAATTTTCTAGAAAGGTTATACCAATTTTTACTTCCACTAACATTATCTTACAGTGCCTGTTTCATGAAGTATTGGGTTTTTAGATCTTTTCTAATCTGAAAGGGTAAAAATTTCTCTCATCCTGTTGCATTTCTTTGGTAACTAGTGAGGCTGAACTTTTCATACTTTTTTAGTCATTTATGGTTATTCAGTGAATACCTTGTTCCTTTTTTAAAAGTCGTTATGTTGCCCACTTGTACTTGAGGAATACTCTAACAAGCTAATATACTAATGTTGTCAACTCCCAGGCCATACCTTCAAGTAGCCACTCCTTCTCTAAAAATACATACCAGACTTTCCACAGGAAAACAGATTTCCCCCACCCAAACGTGCTTGGGTATCTTTTTTGGAACCTCTAATTCTCCCTATTCCTTAACAGACTCCTTGCCTGTTCTGTTAGTGCTCTTGGATCTGTGTCACTATCCCCCACCATTGTATTCATGGCCTTGCTCCGTTTGGTTTGAAACCTGACCCAGGCTCTCTCTAGCTTCTCTGAGGATTTCAGATCCCCCGACTATATTCACTTCCTCCCTGCCTCAGCTCAGGGATTGCTCATGTTGCCCATGGGAGAACACCTCTCCTGGCTTGACTAAGCTCTCCAGCCTTTCTTTCCTGTACTCTGTTCCTTTGTATGGTCATTATTAGGTATTTTCCCAAGTGTCTTGAATAGATCACCCATAATTGTGGCACTGTAGATATTAATCACTCAGCATAAGTTTGAAGAAAGAAACTTATCCTCTAGCAAAACCAGTGCTTGCAGTTTTTCCCAAGACAGTTGCTGAGGTATACAAGGACATTCACGTGCATGGCTCTTTTAAAACTAGAAATCAGGGCAACTCAAACTTTTCTTCATTAGCCCCTCCTCTTACCCAGGGAGTCTTTTTAGACTTTTGTTTTCCCCTAATCCCTCCCCAGTAGAATTTTAATATCACAAATGTACTATACATCTGGCTGTGTACTGTCTGTCTATCTGTGTGCTTTATACATAAAAAATTAAGATTTCTTTCGCCTTCCCCCAAGAACCAATTTTCACACTGTTTGGGGTGATACTCCCCCACTAAGGATGCACGCCGTCCACCCACCTGAATCTTGGAGCAACGCTCACTAACATGAATGGACAAATATTGATAATATAGGGTAGGGTTTAAGAATGCCATTGAAATTTAGACCTGGTTTTCAGTCCCAGCACTTCTACTTACTGTAGAGCAAGTTACCTTGAGCAAACCATGTAGTTTTACTGAGATTCAGTTCCTTCAATGAATGGTAAAACATACATAACAGTATGCATCTCAAAGAGATGTTTTGAGAGTAAAAGACAATATGCATGTAAAGTATTCAGCACAGTGGCCATCACACATAAGTGCTCTATATAAATTAGCCCTTGATATCATTATTCATATTCTCTGTATACCATGCTCTTGCTGGCTCAGCCTTAGATGCTGGATCAAACAAACTCTCAGTACTATCTATACAAAATTGTCTAGGATTTGTTCATGCGAGTCTTCATACCAAAAACATTTTCATTATGGCTTTGTCTCCCACCTTGTGTCCATTTTTAGCAATAGTCCTTGTGTTGAATATGTTTACTGTGATTTTGATGATAAAAACAAGTATAATTTTTTTTTATTTTTGGAGTCAAAAATATTATTTAGGAAGTTAATTAAATATGGCATTAATGTTGAATGATGGTTTGGGAACTGTAAGCAAAGACCCAGTTCGAAGAAAATTCTCTCTAAAACATGGCAAAAATGTCAACTGTCATGTTTCTGGACTGAGTGGAATTTGAAAAACAAGAAATACATGCTCATCAAATATATACTATATTTGTATGTATGTATGTATATATATCTGCAGGCAGGTAAGCAGAGATTTATGAAGAGGAAGACTGAAAATAACTCTCATCCCATTTGTGTACCCAGAAATTAAGTATCCTTAACTCTGCTCTGTGCAAACTGACTTTCTTAAGTGTGCCTTCCTCATTTTCCTAGAGGCAAATGTCTTGCACACTGAAAAGCATGTAACAGATATAATTCACACAATGCCACTGTGAGTCAAGGTAAGACCTATGGGCTCCTTCTATGGAAGGAACACAAGGTTAAGTGGACCTACACTTATATCCTGACTCCGCCACTTACTGTCTGTGAGAATGAAAGCAAATGACTCCTTTTTTCAGACTTGCTTTCTTGATCTGTAATATGTAGTAATGTCTACCGGGCATGGAATTGGGTGGTAATTGAATGATGCGCTATGTGTAAAGCATACAAGACAGTGTTCCGCTCATAGCAGGTACTCAGGAATACTGATGCTTGCTTTTATGAGGTTTGCCCTTTTTCCTTTTTACTGGCACTCAGCAAGTTAGTTGATGTTACCTATCTCGTGATGTGAGAAGCCAGCGTAGCAAATGGGGAAAGTTCTAAACTTTTATAAGCCTCTGGTTTTGTCATCTATAAAATAGTGATGATAATAGGATTTTTCTTAAAATTATGAGGATGCAGTAAGGTAATACATGTGAAACATTTAGCAAAGCCCCTAGAATATAAGAAGTACATGCTCAATTTAGCTCTCATCACAGCATTATTATTCATTAGATTAGGTTATAGCATTTATTAGGCTACCAAAAATTCTCAAATAGACACAAATATACAAATATACAAAATACACAAAATAATTTATGTATAGTGTTTTATATGCAGCATACACATGAACACATCTATACAACATACACATATATATTTCATATCATTTAAACCAACTAGTTTATGTAAACCAACTAGATGTAGAGAAAAAGAAAAAACTAGAAAATTTTTATGTAGTAACTTTCTATTGACTCCTTTTCTTACAAACCTATCCTAAATTTTTTTCTAATGAAGCTGCTGTGATTTTTAAAAAGTAACATTTCTTTATTAATCATCACTTCAGCTAAGACTCACAAGGTCTTATCAGAAAAGTGAACCCTTTCTCGAAATATCAACAAAAGCCAATTTTGCTCACTCTAAGAACTCACTAATTATTTAACTGTAGTGTGTTAAAAGATTTTTTCACAGATTTAGTCTATGACAATTTCGAGTCCCAATCAAGCCTTTTGCCACTACATATCATAAAATTTTCGGAACTGCTTAAATACATTCATTTTTAAGTGATTTTTTTTTCTTTTTTCTTTTTTTTTTTTTTTAAAGATTTTATTTTATTTATTTGAGAGAGAGAGAGAATGAGAGACAGAGAGCATGAGAGAAAGGAAGGTCAGAGGGAGAAGCAGACTCCCTGCCGAGCAGGGAGCCTGATGCGGGACTCGATCCCGGGACTCCAGGATCATGACCTGAGCTGAAGGCAGTCGCTTAACCAACTGAGCCACCCAGGCACCCAGTGATTTTTTTTTTCTGATACTGACTTTCCTCAGGTAACAAGGACATCCTATGTCATCATATTTAATTCTCATAGCATCTGTAGGAGGTACCATCTCCATTTCACAAAACAATGAAGCTGGGCCAGAGAGGTTAAGTAACCTGCTCAAGGTCACACAGTAAGTGATAAAGTCAGGATTCAAACATAATTCAATCTGATTCCAACATTATTTGTCTCTCTCACTGCATTGTATAGAATATCATCTATAAATTATCATGGAATTGAACGTAATTATCTTTTTATTAATTCTAACTAATACAATCCACTTTTTTTTAGAAAAAGCTAACCCAACTCCTACTGTCCACTACTTCATACAACTCTTGGAATTTCTTCCTTCTTCATTTATGCATTCTGAGCCTTTCTGTTGGTTCCCTCTCCAGCATTCTTACTCCTGACATAAGGGTCATTCGCCTCCCGCCTACAGCAGGCCTGGTGGAGTGGGCAGTTGGGTTCGTAAACTGCAAGGGTGGGAACGGTCTTCAAACAAACAAAACCACTCTCTCCTGCTATTCATGCTTCCAGTTGTGCTTTCAGAGTGACTGTTTCCAACTCCAGATGAACAAAAGGTAAAATTTGCTATTCTTACAGCGCCTGGGCTTTTCAAAGGGCAAACCCTCTCTACCATTGGATAGAGTTGCTAGCCCTGATATCAATGTCCCCATTTAATGGGCATGCAGCTGGAATAACTGACCTGTCCAAGGTCAGATGTGAACTAAGCAGCACGGTCAAGACTGAAGTCCACACTCTCTGACACAGCCCTAGACTCTTTACTGTAACAGCAAAGCATAATAACTAAAATAAGGGGCACCTGGTGGCTCAGTCGGTTGGGCATCCGCCTTCGGCTCAGATCATAATCCTAGGGTCCTGGGATGAGCCCTGAGTGTGGGTCCCTGCTCAGCAGGGAGTCTGCTTCTCTCTCTCCCCCTGCCCCTCCCCCTCTGTTGGTGCTCTCTCTCTCTCTCAAATAAATAAATAAAGTCTTTAAAAAAAAAAGTGACTAAGTGTAGGTCGCTTGCTCTCTGAATATGAGCTAGTTATTTAAGCTCTCAGCACTTCCTCATCTGTAAGAAAGAGATGTTAAAAATAGCACTTGGTGAGGCGGTTGTGTATCATTTCCCTCTGTTTTCTACCTAAATACCTACTGGACTTCAAAACTGAGTCACAGACGATTAAATAGCTTGCCCTTAATCATGCAGGTTGTAAGTGGAGCACCCAGGATTCACACCCAAGTCTCTATGACTCCAGAGCTGAAATTTCCTTTTGTTCAGTCACAGAACAACCTCCCCTATACTGCTTATTTGGCAATTAATTTTGCAATGAAATATCTCATAGTGAAATAATCTCATAATTCTTGCAGTGAAATAATCTCAATAGTCACTTGAACTATTAAGCTCTTGCTTGCATATGTTACTGCTATTAGATTTTTCCATATGTTTATGTCTTATTTTCTGGAGGTTTACGTATGGTGTTCCCACCACTATCTTGCACATAGTAGAGGCTCAGTAAATGCTTGACGGATCCATTCAAATCTTCAATGAAGGGATACTTTTTCAAAGCAGTTTACTTCTGTCTTAGAAAATTGTTCCTACAGTTCCTATAAACAACTTAACATCATAGAATCCTAAAACAGAGATTATATGATCTATTGCCTTCATTTTACGATTGAAAAAAAAACAAAAGTAAACTGACTTGCCCAAGGTCATCACAAAGCTATTCACTTGCAGATCCATGGCCATGAACTCTGGTCCCTTGAGTCACTGTCTGGTAATGTTCTTTCAGATGTTCGAAATGATTTTCTAGGCCCCTCTTAGTCTTCTTAGGCCATGAGGCTTAAATTTCTCACCATCTTAGGCTCTCCTAGTTTTAGTCCAGTTTTCCAATAATCCTGTTAACAGGTACTTCCACAGGTACCGCAGGGGAACAAAAGCTTTTGTTCATTACTAATAGCATTTTCATGGAGTACAAGCTTTATGTGCAATAATCTGGCATTCTTAGGAATAAAAAATTTATCTGCCTTATGTTTTGGTCATCCCAGCTTGTCGTAATAAATCTACATCTTAAGGAAATAATTAAAAAGGGAAAGAGGACAAATTTACACAAAGATAGAATTAGGATAACTGCTACCTGGAAATGGCCCAACATTTGGAGACTATAGAATAATACGTACTTGCCAAAAAATGGTATGGAGACCAGATAGCAGCAAAGAAAATTATGCAATAAATGAAAAAAGTAAAACAAAAAAAAAATGGCATATTAATTGCAATGTATCAGGATGTGAAGAATTTAGAATTGTAAACAGTGGATTCTCTAAGGTAAAAGGGTTCTTTGTAAAGTTTTGATGTTTTCTCCTCTCCTAGCATTATAGATTAGATCTAAATAAGGACTGCAATGCCCACAGGTAAACATAGCTTGAATAAAGGGTCTCTGGAGGGCATGGAGGTAGGTGGGTCATGAAGGATAGACATGGGTCAGACTGCATGTCTTAGTCCGTTCTGGCCGCTGTAACAAATTATCACAGACCAGGTGGCTTATAAACAACATAAATTTATTTCTCACAGTTCTGGAAGTTTGTAAGTTCAAGATCAGGGTGTCAATGGTTGGGTCCTGGAGAAAGCCCTCCTCCAGGTTGCAGATTGCTGGTCTTGCTGTGTCCTCACGTGGTGGAAGAGACAAGCTAGCTCTCTGGGGCCTCTTCTAAAAGGGCACTAATCCCAATCATTAATGCTCCACCCTCATGACTGTACCACCTGCCAAAGTCCCCACCTCCTAATACCATCACCTGGGGCATTAGATTTACAACATATGTATTTGGGGGGACACAAACATTCAGGCCACAGCCCTGCAGATGGTCTTGCCCATCATTACGCTGAAAAGTTTGGTATTTAGCTTGTGGATAAGTGGCCTGGTTACCATCTGATGAGCTTGAAAACAAAGCACGCAAACAAAAAGCAGTAAAGCCATAATTTCTGGGGATCCATCTGTTACTCATCCACTGATGTAGCTCAACTGGTGACACGTTTGGAGCCCAGCAATGACAGTTGATGATCAACTCCATCCCCCAAATATTTTTTTCACATATTCTTTCACCAAACCAGTTTTTCCCAAAACAATTGTTTGGGAAATTAATGAGTGCTTACTATGGACCAAGCACTGTGTTGAATATTTTACCTCATTTTATCCTCAAAACAGGCCTACGAAGTGAGTGTTATTATATCATCCCTGCCAAAGGTCATATAAATAACAAGTGTTAGAAACAAAACTCAATCCCAAGTATGTCTAATGACAGATCCCGTGCTCTTGGCCACTACAGTGTGTCATTTCTAAGCATCTTTCCCAGTTTTATCCAAGGCCCAGACTAAGGATAGAACTCTAGGGTATTCCACGAGAGACTTCCTTCACAATAGACGTCAAACCACTCATTCATGCTCATTGGATATTGTGATTCATCTAATAGTCAATTCACTTGGCAAGACTATTTTCCACCTGACTTTCACAATTTTATTCACAAGAATAGCATGGAAAACTATTAAATGCCTTGCAAAACTGAAAAATAATATGTCTATGACATTCCCTTCATCTGCTAACATCTGCATTTCTTGCTAATTTTACCTTTTTTCTTTCTAAGAGATCTCTTCATCTACATTATTGTCCTTGTCCCTAAATTATCTGCCATGCTATCTCTAGAGCAATTTAAACTCAAGCCCCATCATAACTTCCCTATTTCAAATACTTCAGAGGCCTCCCATCTTCTAGAGATGGTGCTCTTAACCTCAGTTTTAGGACCTCCAAGCACTATTTCAAATTATTTGAATGCCGTATACGTGTGCACGCTGCTTCAAAAAGCATCCATAGATTTGTATTACATTATACTGACAATGATGATATTAGCACACAGAACTGTAGCTCCTTGAGGACAGGGATTATGTTTAATTTAACTTCAAACTTTTTGGTTGTGTTTAACTTAACTTTGAAACTACCATAGTGCCTTATACATAGTAGATAGTAAGTATGTATTTGTTAATAATCAATTACCAAGTCCAAAATACTGAAAGCCAAGGGAAGGCAGTTAAAGAAGAGACCTGCATGAATGAGAATTACCAAAGAAAACTTTATTGAGGAGGGAGATACACAAAGGGTAGATTTTTTAATGGCTGGAGAAGAGTACAGAAGTTACCAAAGGCAAAAGAAAAAAAGCATAATACGTAGGCTGCTCTGGGGTGGGGAAGAGTAAATGTGCTTTGTTTGATAGGAAGGAGAAGCAGTGAGCCACAACATAATTAAATACTTGTCATTACTAAAACTTTACTGTCTAGTACCATGTCTAGAGATGAACAGCAAAGACAACAATCCTAAATTTTGCTCCTTTCAGAAACCTCAAGTTATATCAAAACCATAAAAGAGAATGTTTCATTTAGACAAACTGTATGATATAATGGGGAAAACACGAGCTTTATAGGGCAGCAAATCTAGCTTTGAATTTTAGCTTTGCCACTTACCTGTTATCTTGGGTGAGTCCCTTATCTCTTTGAACTTCAGTTTTCTCTTCCGTAGAATGGAAATCATAATGGTTATCCTAAAGGACTGAGGTGGGGTTTGAATGAGATAATTCTTGGAAGCCCTCTAGCGCAGAACCTGGCGTGTAGCAGGTGTTCAATAAACAGGAGTGTTGCTGTTATTGTTTAGACTATGAACTGATGTACTTGTGTGTCTGCGCTAAGTCATGGTGTATGTTATGTTGTGTATGTTTTTGGACATGTAAACTTGAGCCTACTTGATCTGAAGGTAATTGAGCTTTTCGAAACAGAAATAATCCAGAAAAGGACAATGTGTGACATGGTACCCCATGGCCATTGTCTCTTTAAAATAAAGAAACAAAAAAAGTTTTGAGTGTAGGGTGAGTGCTCAAATAGGAAGCTAATAATTTTCTTTATTTACTACCTGCTGTACAAACTGTCATTCAAATACTGCCTTATGCTTTATGTAAAACATTGAAAACCCCCTATGACTTTATTCTTCTGCTTGGATTTTTTTTCTTAGAAAAATATGTAATTGGATTAATTTCAAGTGTGTTTGTTTGTAAACCAGCCAAATATTTCCTTTTAAATACTTGAGCTCTATGTTGAATACACACATGTGGTTCTTAGCACATTTTGTTTTTTCAGTAATAGATTTCATCCTTTAATCCTTTTTTAAATGGGCTTTAAGTTCCACATATACTAATATGTCTCTTATGTCCATAATAAATGAAAGTTTTTCATTTCGTGCAGGTTCTTCCAGGGGACCCAGCCCCCTAACCATGGGAGCCCAGGACACCCTCCCTGTTGCAGCAGCATTTACAGAAACGGTCAATGCCTACTTCAAAGGAGCAGATCCAAGCAAGTAAGCCTGGGGCTTCATCCACTGTATTCTCCAAACTCTAGCCTATTCAGTGGGGGGAAGGGGGCACCCTAAATATAACTATTTCATTCTTTATCCTAAAATGAACCAACCAAACAAACAAAAATTCGGTTAACAATAACAGGTGGCATACATAGAATGGAGGAGAAATTTTAAATTAGAACTATTAATTCACTGCTTTTTAAAAAAATGTGCCAAAAGGACTGATAATCTAGTATCTTGCTCCCTAGAAATCTCTGGTTCAGTTTTGGTTGCAAGTTTACAGAAAATCCTAACCCAATTCCGTCGACAGCAAAAAAATTTATTATCTCATAAAAGTAAATGTATAGATCATGTCTTTATTGTCTTAGTCTTTGCTGGATGGGAATCACTCACATATAAACTGAGAAATGGTACACTGGAATGAGAATCTGGAAAAACACACATTTCATAACACAGAGATTAGTAAGAAGACAAGTTATATGTTACGCTTACTAACTAAGGAAAAACTGGCCAAAAAAATTATAATCACAGCAAAGTAAAAACTCTAGAGAAAAATGCACCACTCCTTATTTACTGAGCCTGATTTCACTTATTTCAGTACACAGTGACAGTGAACTTGACCTGAATGCATATGTAATATGATTAAATATTTTGCTTTCCTGTAAGGATTTCTCTGGATAGAGTTCAGGAAGTTTATAGATTCCCTGAAATTATACTGCATATCTTGGTGTGTGTGCATATGTACATTTGTCCATAGAGAGGGTCTATAACATCCATCAATTTCACAAAGACGTTTATGATCCAAAAAAAAAAAAAAATTAAGAGTGATTATTAGTCTACACTGAAAACAAAACACCAAAGTCAAACTGGCTTTCATGTGTGTCATTAACACAATTCCAGATCTGAATGTGATGGATAAACAAAGGACAAACCTGAGGAGAGAATTGCTTTTTATTTTTTACTTACAAGGAAGAGGGCTTAGAAGACCTTAGTATCCATGGAAATGAGAATTAGAAAATGTTCACATAGAACAGTAGACCATTTTATGAAAATTTTTTAAAGAGTGATAATTAAGTATAATTAGAACTTGGATTTCCACATATATTTTAAGTGAGAATTTTTGTGATTAAGTGTGAAATCCTCTTTACACTTCAGAAACACTAGTTTTTATAAGCCTAAATCTAACAGTATTATGCTGGGAAATATGACTAGTAACTCCACCTTTAAGTGCCCTATTGAGAGACAGTGGGATCTATCAACCTCCCTAAATGTCATGTCCCTTTTTACAACATTTAGATTTTATTCTAAGCCCGAACTATTGTAGACAAACCAAAACTATGGAATCCGGTGTGTTTTAGTCCATTTGAGATGCTGTAACAGAATACTATAGGTTGAGTCGCTTCTAAACCACAGAAATTTATTTCTCATAGTTCTTGAGGCTGGGAAGTCCAAGATCAAGGCTCTGGCAGATTCAGTATCTGACCAGAGGCAGGCTCCTGGTTCACAGCAACCTTAAATGGGAGGGTGTGGGGGGGGGGCGTAGTAGGGAGCTCTTCAGGGTCGCTTTTATAAAGGCACTGGTCTCATTTATGAGGGTCCTACCCTCATAACCTAATCACCTTGCAACGGCCCATCTTCAAACACCATCATACTGGAAATTAGATTTCAGCATATACATTTTGGAAGGACACAAACATTCAGTCTGTCGCACCCTGGTTTCTCCTATGTCTTTTCTCTTTCATCTTCAAAGCAGGAAGGTAATTTGCCACATCCACATATCAATAGGAATTAAAAGCTGCCTCATACAGAGTATGCATTTGAACCGTTAGAGCAAGTAGGCACCATGTGAGTAAGTTGTATATACACTTCATATACACATACACATGTTTGTTCTATAGACTTTTTTTCAAACAAAGAATTTGCATAACTTTCTATAATACCAGTTCTAAGTATTACTTATTATTGACTGGCCTACCTGTACCTTTAAAGCTCAGGCTGACTGGAATTGACAAAGGCAGGTAGAAACACACCTTTAAAGAATAAGCGTAGTCAGGGGGGCACCTTGATGGCCCAGTCGGTTAAGCTTCTGACTCTTGATTTCAGCTCAGGGCATGACCTCAGGGTCATGAGATTGAGCCCCATTTCCGGCTCTACACTGAGCATGGAGTCTGCTTAAGATTCTCTCTCTCCCTCTCCCTCTGCCCCTCCCCCCAAACTCTCTTTCCAAAAAAATAAATAAATAAATAAATAAGAGTAGTCAGGAGTGTGGAAAGGTGTCTATACCAGCATGAAAAACACTGGGAATCACACAAGAAATAAGCTCTTTTTTTGTCTGCTTACTAACTGGCTTTCATTAATTCATTTATTCAGAGACCTAATTGGTAGTCAGAGTACTCCCACTTTTGACCCCTAAAATCTATTCTCAATATATCACTCTTCTGCTCGATATCCTCCTATCCTGTCCAAAGTAAAACGATAATGCTTTATAATGGTCTATGAGGCTCTCCATTATCTGTCCTTCAAGACCTTTCTCCCCTTCCAGCTCCCACCTCTCTGATCTTGTCTGCATCACTGGTGTCCTTATTTACTCCACTCTAGCCACACTGGCTTCATATATTGCCATTAGGCCAACCCTATCTGCATCTCAGGGTCTTAGCATTTGTTGCTCTTTCAGCCTGGCTGAAATCTGCTCCAGGTATCTTAGTTACCTGCCCCCTCACCTCTTTCAGGATTCTTCAGCAGATGTACCAGAGACCTTCCCTGTCCATCCTGTGCAAATAGCAACACTCCTCCCCAGCCGCTGTCGGCACTTTCTCCCTCCCCATCGCCCTTCTCTCTAATTAACATGTTGCATGTTTTCAGTGTCCACTGTCTGTCTCTTTCCCCACTAGAATGTAAAATCCATGAGAACTGGGACTTTGAGCATTTTCTTCGTTCTTACATGCTCAGCATCTAAAGCAGGACCTGGCGTAATTGCTGAACGAGTTGAGTTGAATTACTCTCCTAACACTTACAGAATGACAGCTTTGTGCCTGCCATTGTGCTAGACAGGGCTTATATCGGTGAAAATAAGACTTGTGCATAAACATAATACATAGCCCACTGTAGGAGAGGTGTAGTTATGGTGCAAGGGGAGTTAAGAAGCTTTTAATAATAATCTTCTTTAAATCCAAAGGAGTGGCATAGCAGCCTACCAGTCACTTTGTGGGTCTGTGCCTAGACCAGCTGGGTTCTTCACCCTGTTTCAGTTTCCCCAGTGTGGCCAGGTGTGCACCTGGGAGCCTGGTATCCATGACCTTGGCATTCCAGCAATGTGGTACTTGAGCCAAATTAATACTGGTGTTTTCTTATGCCCTTCCAAATGAACTGAGTCTTTGACTTGAGATGACTGCATATACTGAGTCTGTGTTCAATTATATCGCCGTAAGTAGTTGCAGTATGTATTGCATATTGGTAGACGGGAGATTCGGTAAATTTCATTGAAATTATGAGATCTGAAATTTATGAACAGATCATGAGGTGACATTCTTCTAAATTTAATTTCAGCTCCAGGCAGTGAATCATTTTAATTGCCGTTCCTTTGTTATTCACTTTCAAGGAAACATCTCAAGTTCAAAAATTCTATCACAGTGTGAGTGGGGGAGGGGGAGGATAAAGTCAAACACAGCACCACATAGAGAAATGATACAGAAAAACCATGTGGATTTGCTTTTGCCTGTGGTTCCTTCTCATCCTGCACCCAAAGCCTTCCCCATTTGCTTTCAGACCATACACTGGAAACCGAAATATATATACTATGTTATTTATATTGTTATATGCTATGCTATGTAATCCATTCAAGTATAGTTACACTCTTTCTCTGAGTATTGACAACACCTGTAGGAGGCATTTTGACACCTGAGACTTTCTCGGTTGCTCATTGGCAGAGAAGTCCTTAACTTCTGCTGTTGGCTGGGGAATACATCTCCCGTTATTTGCTCCTATTTGAACAACCCTGGTGCTAGGGATTAATTCTTTACTCCCCTGGAAAAATTACGTCTCTTAGCTATTTTCTATCCTTTCCTTATCATCACATTTCAATTATTTATTCAAGTGTCTGTCTCCCCAATGAAACTGGAAGTTTGGGCAAAGACCACATTTTGTCCTGTTTCTCACTGCCCATTCCAGGGCGTTACGTAATACCTGGTACATTGTATAGTCACCCTATGTATAATTGTTCCATGTGTGAACTTATTTTGACATTTTATTGAGTTCCTACTCTGCACTATGTTCTGTGTCATGCACATTTGCCTTTCTAGAACCCAAGACACAGCACTTGCCTTCACAATAGTGGGTCAGATATGTGTAAGAAGCGATGAAACAGTTTAAAAAAAATCTGTACCTCTGTCCAATGAACTTAGAGAAAGGAAGAAGTAAGGAAGGCTGAATAAAGAGAATATTAAGGAAGGGTTCAGAAAGCCCTGCCTTTGAACTGAGTCTTGAAACCTGAAAAGAAGTTTGCCTAGGATCTGAGCCAATGAAAGGGGATTGTAAGTAAAGGAAGGGAAGCTGCGTCTGCTCAGGGGTACGTACACTTGAAAAGAAGACCGTGGGCTTACTTATCACAGCAGTACACAGAAGTCACATTCATGTCAGGGATGTACTTCCGATGACCTCACATATATCAGATTCACACCTTTCCTGACCAAAATTGGCCAGCATGTCTGTCGATTGGCTAATGTGGTAGTGCCCGTGGCCATGGGGAGAACCCAGTTTATGAGTCACTTAGCCAGGTGACTGAAATTTTGCCACTCTTCTTTTTTAAAGATTTTATTTATTTATCTGACAGAGGGAGACACAGCGAGAGAGGGAACACAAGCAGGGGGAGTGGGAGAGGGAGAAGCAGGCTTCCCGCAGAGCAGGGAGCCCGATGTGGGGCTCGATCCCAGGACCCTGGGATCATGACCTGAGCCGAAGGCAGACGTCTAACGACTGAGCCACCCAGGCGCCCGAAATTTTGCCATTCTTGACAAGTGTTTCATTTCTTGGGATTCACATGATTTCAAATTTTATTCGTAACATGAGTTTGTTAATATCTCCAAATTGCTGGATTTTAGATTTCAGTAATTCAAACACAGATGAAATGTAGCCACGTTGCATACTGATAGGAACAATCATTAAACAAGGATTTTCCTTTAGTGAATATGTGCTGGAAATATTCATTTTTGTATAGAAAATTTCAGATCCATAAATAGCTACTGGGTGAATCAATAAATCAGTAAATTTTGCCTGTGACAGCTGAGATGCAATCCAGAAATGTAATATAAATGAAGAAACTCGGTGCTTTACGTTGGTTTGTATTGACTACTTCTCTCAGCAGTCGCCCAACACTGTAAGCCCTTTGAAGAAAGGGGCTGTTTTGCTCATTTTAAAATGGCTTCCCCACTCAAAACAAACAAAAATTATACAATTAGGAGTCGATAAACGGTTACTGACTTAATAAACACTCCCTCCCCTCACGGACTAGTTTTCAAAAGAGAAACTTTATCCCCCACCAAGACACCACTTAGATCTCATTTTGAGCAACCTGGCAAAGCAACTGAGCGATTCTTTACCCATTAGAGAACATTTGAACCGCTGCTGCTGACAACACACCGATTGAGGGTAGATGCTGAAGTCTGATCTAACAAGTGCTCTGACTAATTACTGTTGTCTTCTAGAGTTGTGAATCATATCCTGCACGTCCACATATTGAAAAACATCAAGAGTAGACTCGGTTTAAGGGGAAGTCTGGGCTCAGCACCAGTAAATAAAGCATGGTTTATGTATCTAAAAGAGAAGGAAGACAGCAGAATTGGCACCCCAGCTGGGAGATCAGCAGTATTCTCCAGAAGAGATGGAAGTGCAAACTTCCAGAAACCAGAATTTTCATCCAGAGCAGTGCAGAGTTACGGATGATAATATCTGAATGAGGGGTGGGCGGGCGGGAGGGGGGACGACACGGCAACTTTAGGAAGCTCACCTGCCCCCCACCTCTACCTCAACCCCAGCCTTATACGTACAAGGCTGTAGCAGTTCTTCACATAAGCTATTTTAAATATGTTCCAAGGGCCATCTCCCCTGAGCCACATGTATCTCATTAATCACCATTACACAGCCATACGAGGTGACTACGGGACAAATAGAGTTCCCTATACTCAGATGTGAGCAGAGTTTCCATCTATGAACCCCAAGTTCCCTAGAGTGTACACTCCTGAACTTAAAGTTATAGAAGTTCTTGTTTTGGCTATTGTGCACATGACAGGAGGCTGAGCTGGAGAACCCACTTGCATTGCAGGATCTGGGCACTGGGACAGCCCAGACACATGTACTCCAGGAGGCAGATGCTAGGGAAGCTGCCTGTGCCCCCGGGCACTATCCAAGCCACATGGGCAGGAATACCCACACACTGGGGATGCCCCCTGCACCACGGAGGTCACACACAGGCCTCCTGCACTGCAAGAGCCTGGCGCGAGATATGCCCTAACTACTGCAGGAGTCTGCCTAGCAAGCACCCTGCAACCAGGAAAGAAAAAAAATCTCTTCCTCCTGCAATGTCTTTTCAGCGCCCTCTACTGACAAAATTTAACATAGTGCCTGTTGGCAAAGAAAAAGTCTCTAAAGGGCCCAATAATAATTCGCTCTGTGCAGGCAATAAAGGGTGAATTGGACCTACATTGATTTCATGTAGAAACTGACACAGTGATTATGAATTTGAAATGAAAGTGCAAAGGACCTACAATAGCCAAAACAATTTTGAAAAAGAACAAAGTTGGTGGATTAATACTACTTGATTTCAGTGTGATCTAGGGATTCCACTCCTATATCATTTACCAAGAGAAATGAGAGCCTATGTCCATACGAAGACTTGTAGAAAAATATTCATCACAGCTTTACTTGTAATACTCAAAAACTGGAAAAAATCCAAATGTCAACCAATGAAAGGATCAAAAAGAAAAAAGACTGTGGTATAACCATATGCTATGCAGCAATAAAGCCCTGAACTACTGATGCGCACACTACACGGATGAATCTCAAAATAATTACAGAGTAGAAGAAGCCAGATCAAAAAAAAAAATCACATACTTTATGATTCTGTTTACATGAAATTCTAGAATGTGCAAATTAATATGTCGTGTCAGAAAGCATATTAGCAATTGCTTAGGGATAGGGAGTGGAAGGATGGAGAAGAGCAGGAGAGAGGGGTCACAGAAATGCAGGAGACAACTTTTAGGGATGCTGGGTACATTCAGTAACTTGATTGCATGATGGCTTCACAGGTGTATAAGATATCAAAAATTATGGAATTTTACACTATAAATGAGTGCCATTTTTTTATGTCATTTATGCCTCAATAAAGTCCTTTTTGAAAGAGGATTATTCTTCCTTCCAAATTATCATCCTATTGTGCTAACTTATATGACTGATTTTTACAATTTCAGCCAAATAGACATGGGATAAAGATATAGCTGAATGGAAGCAAGAAGTTTACCTCTCGAGTACAGAAAAGAACATGCTCAGGGCACCAATCATGTTACTGAGAACTAAAATAAGTCCCAGTGAGTTGTGTGATGACATTGTGCAATTGATTTAATATCTTAAAATATGCTGCCAAAGATTCAGAAATCGAAGAGACAGAGAACCATCAGAACAGATGATTCTATCTGTGAGGTGAACATACAGACTTATCTACAGAAAGACAAACGCTGCATTTTTCTTCTGACAGTTCAAAAACACATTCAGCAAATGACCACTCTTTTGGATACGTGGTAACACAAACCTTGCATTCTCGGGTCTTAGAACCGATTTAGTAGTTGACAGTGGAATTGTAAGAGCTTACCTTTGGTCTCTCCTGCCATGTAATATTGTTACATAAATCATTTCTTTCTCACAACTGTTTTGATTCACAGCATATTGACCTGGGTTCCCTCTCTCCCTTCCTCTCCTGTGTTCTGATATGCCAGGTGTATCGTGAAGATTACTGGAGAAATGGTTCTGTCCTTTCCTGCGGGCATCACCAGACACTTTGCCAACAACCCATCACCAGCGGCTCTGACTTTTCGGGTGATAAATTTCAGCAGGTTAGAACACGTCCTGCCAAATCCCCAACTTCTCTGCTGGTAAATATATTTTGCACAATTTCTTTAGAGATGTGCATAGCTTAGCACTGGATACTTACATGAGGGATATACCTTAACAAGAATGTATCCTGGTAGAGAAATTACCGCTACTCCGATATGTTTGTAGATTCAACCCAGAGCTTTTGCCACCTGTCTAAGTCTTCAGTGGGTGCTCGTGTGCAGATGCTTACATGTATTCTAATGGCCAACTATCTCAAGTGGCTAAAGAGACATTTAGGGTAATAGAATCTGTATTAGTGACAGTTTATTCATGGTCTGTTTTACTGACCATCAGTAAACAGTGGATAAGGATGGTGGGAAATCAGCCCAATAAAAGGAATAAAATCCATTTGTTGTAGTAGCATCTTTTAAAATCAAATGATATGTGAACCCTGAGCTATTCTTCACATGAGCTTGAAAGTCTTTTTTGTGAAATATAATTTCATGGTCATGGTAATTGTTTCGATGGAACTTTACATATATTCAAAGAAGCTTATGTGAGTTGGTTTGTATAAATATACTTTTTCACATTTTCTACTATTACATCCGAACATGATGTCTTTATCATACCTACATACGTGCAGATTCACCCAAACATACACATGTATGAAGCTATTAAAAATGATCAGCTATACAAGTTAATTATTGGCAATGAATGAGACAGAAGATGTCATTCTTGACAGCTTCCTCTCCATCAGGTCCTGATATTATACTTAAAAATCTCTCTCTAAAGTGGCCATGTTTTTCTCTTTACTGTGACCTCCCCTGTCCAAGTGACCACTGTCATTTTCCCAGACCACTGAAATGGCTTTCTTCCTTCCCTTTCTGCACCCAATCTTGCCCCATGCCTACATATTTTACACAGCAGCTGAATGACTTTTCCTGAGGTGAATCAGGTGATCGCCATGCATAATCCTCAGGTGGCTTCACATTGCGTCTGTACCAGAATGGGAACTTAGTACAATTGTCTTTGAAGCCCTGCGTCATCTACCCTCACCTGCTTTTCTGTTATCAGCTCCCACCATCCTGCCTCAGAATCCTTGTAGGTCCAGCCAGACCTGACAGTCTTAAGAACAGGCGGAGTCCTTTCCCACGTCAGGAATTTGTGTGCTTGCTTCCTCTGCCTCCAATACTATTCCTACCCCTCTGCACCTTGACCTTGACTCACCCTTCAGATCTCAGCTCTGATTGGCCTCCCCTGACTATTCCACTTCCCTCTCCACCCCCAGCCCCCAGCCCCAAACTAAATATGTCCTCTTGTTATTCTCTCTCAAGGTACCCTATTCTTCCCCTTTGTCCCTTGCTAGAATTAATAATTATATATTTATTTCTGTTTCTTCATTCGTCCATGTCCCCCACTAGACTGTAAAATCCATGAGGGAATGGAACACAGCTCTTAGATCACCATCACATCCTCGATATCTTCCACTGCGCCTGGCATCCAGTAAAGACTTAACTAACATTTGTTGAATGAATGAACAACTCAACTATGATTTAAAGAATTTAGTCAAGCTGGATATTTATGTAGAAATAACTAAAGGTTGGGGCGCCTGGGTGGCTCAGTTGGTTAAGCCACTGACTCTTGGTTTTGAGTCATGTCATGATCTCAGGGTTGTGAGAAAGCAGGCTTCCTGTGTGGAGCCTGCTTAAGATTCTCTCTCTCCCTCTGCCTCTCCTCCCCTGGTGTCCCCCCCACCCATTCACGCATGCACACATGTACGCACGCGCTCTCTCTCTAAAAAAAAAAGAAAGAAAAGAAAAAAGAAATGACTAAAGTTTGTTGGTATTTAGAATTGAAGGACCAACGTAGTCACTTTCTTCACTGAGTGAGACTTTTTCATTCCAGTGGTGACAAAACAGTCACAGGTCTTTCAGGTGTTTACGAAGATCACCTTCCCCTCTTTGGTCATTGCCATGGTTTAACTAGAAAACTTGATTCCAGGTTTAAAAGTATAACTGGGTGTTATACACAAACAATGAATCATGGAACACTACATCAAAAACTAATGATGTAATGTATGGTGATTAACATAACATAATAATAAAAAAAAAGTATGGAAGGAAATGGTCACCCATTAAATGAAAAATAAACATAAAAAAATCAAGATTAGAAATCAGCAACTTCTTATTTCAAGTTTCCCTCCCTGCTTTTGATGTGCACATTGAGCCAGTTAATTTTTTTCAAGTTTTTATTTAAATTCCAGTTAGTTAACATGGAGTGTAATATTAACCTCAGATGTAGAATTTAGTGATTCACCACTTAATATACAACACCCAGTTGAACCAGTTATTTTTATTTTTCAAGATTCCTCCATCTGAAATTAGGGATTATGTGCCACCATCTCACTGGTTTGTTTATTAATAAGACTAATGTCACAGTTTTTGTTGCATCTTCAGGTAGTTACGTGGCCAAGATTTTAGGCATATTTGCAAGAGTTTTATATTTATATTAATATATCAGTCCTATGAATTGAATTAAATCACACTCTGAGTATGTTTTTGTCTGACAAAACACTATATAGACCCTTACATTATTATTTGCTAAGACAAAAAAACAAAAACAAACACTCCTCATTCATTTGGACCTTATAAACTCTAAATATTTGATTATTGTGTCAGGACTGTGACTGGTAAGCACAGTCATGGAATCTCTGAGGGTTTGTTATGCAGGATGGTTCCACCATCACTGCTACTGTCCTGAGTTTTTAAAAGGCAACACAATCAAGTATTATTCTCAGTTGCAGTACAAGCCTCAGACCCAGCCAATTCTCTCATTTATGTGTTCTGCAAGACTCCATTTAGGATAACAGCTTGGCAC
Source organism: Phoca vitulina (assembly GCF_004348235.1). Taxonomy (NCBI): domain Eukaryota; kingdom Metazoa; phylum Chordata; class Mammalia; order Carnivora; family Phocidae; genus Phoca; species Phoca vitulina. The sequence continues at coordinate 47,398,799 of NW_022589705.1, read as the reverse complement.
CTGAAGACATTTAGGTTTGCAATGCCTCGAGAGGGACCAAATTGAAGTTTACGTCTACTTTTCCCTAACAAAAGGGGTTTGCTTGTAAAGAATTCAGGAACAATTGCTAAACCAATCATGAGACTAAAGAATTTTCAAGACTTCTTGAAATCTTGCATTCAAGAATTGCGTCTCTATCTAACTGACATCTCTATTTGACACTGGCAAAGCTTTCTTGAATATTTATTAAAGCAAGTTCTCTGAGGAGTTATTGTAGGTATGGGACTAAGCTTCATTTGTTATTAAACTTAGAATAAACATTTCCTTAAAAAATAGTGTCACTGAAATTTTCCCAGCTATTCAGATCTACTTAGTACATATTAATGACATGTTGCTGGATATTAATTCTGTACCTCTTTTTGGTACAGTGGGAAAGTATGGCCTGTGGTCCACTGACCTGGGCTGGAATCCTGACTCTGTTACTTATTTGCTGTTAACCTTAAGCAAATTACTTAATTTCACTGACTTTCTATTACTCTTATCTCCTGCCTCTGGGTAAGTTGGATGCTTTTAGGTAATAAAAGTTTAGACAGCCCTCATCAGCATCCTTAGCCCAGCTTGACCAGGAACAAAGTCTCAGGGGCCAGGAGTCTTTTCCATCAGAGTTACAGAGTTAGAGAGCTTTGTTTTGTTCTCAGCAACCCATACCAGGGCACAGCAGAACCACATGGGTCATACTCAGATTTGGGCCACAAAACCAGTCCCTCCTAACAGATCAGTAGCAGTTTTAAAGAAAGCCCTGATTTTTTTTATGACTCACTCTCTTAATTTGTTTGACTTTTGGAGGTGGAATCATAGTAACTTACTTTTCACCTGCCTTCATCACTTTATTTATTTGGGGACAGGGGAGCAGAAGGAGAGGGAGAGAGAGATTCTTTAAAAAAAAAATAGATTTATTTATTTATATTAAAGAGAGAGAGCATGAGCAGGGGAGGGGGAGAGGGAGAGGGAGAGAATCTCAAGCAGACTCCCCACTGAGCGCGGAGCAGACACAAGGCTGATCTCACGACCCTGGGATCATGACTTGAGCCAAAATCAAGAGTTGGAGGCTTAACCGACTGAGCCACCCACACGCCCTGAGAGAGAGAATCTTAAGCAGGCTCCACATTCAGCATGGAGCCCAGCGGGGGACTCAGTCTCACAACCCTGAGATCATGACCTGAGCCGAAAGCAAGAGTCAGTAGCTTTACTGACTGAGCCACTCAGGCGCCCCTGCCGTCATCACTTTATTATTATCACCCTCTGTCTTCTTAACCTCTAGTTGTCATTCAGTAAGTGAGTCATATGTCAGGTTACTGAATTCATTGGGCCCTCAGTTTCCTCATTATGTGGGAAGTGAGCAGAGGCTTTTCACACTCTTGCCTGATTCCTTTTGTCATTGAGACAAGCATTTTCAAGATACATTGGGTGAAGGACGTGTGGACAGACATCTGAGCAAAACAAATCTCTAGGAATACCAAACTCCTGAATTCATCAAGACTGCACTTCTCTATTTTCACTACCATGATTATTATCATTCACATTCCAGGATCATCTTGTAAGTGCAGTGACTGTTTTATGATTTAGATGTCCTTCAATGAAATACCATGGTAGTGTTAGTATCGCCCTGTTCCCCTCAGTTGGAGATAAAAACTGTGTTTACATTTGGCCGAATATTTAACTCAGTAATTTCTGAGAAACTACTGTTCAAGTCAAGTTAAAAAAAAAAAAAATCAATGTACTCAGCTCCTTGATTGCATTAACTGACTAATTCAGAGGAAAACTAGTGATGTAGAAAGGGCTATTAAGTTTGGGTTAATATATAATTCACTCTTTAAAGCAACCAATTATCATCAGGATTGGTTGATATTACTGGGTACTCACTGAGATTCATAGCAATACAATCATGCCTCCCTATGGGTATTAATCTATTAATATAATGCCATTCAGAACTGCAATTGTACTAAAACTATACTACTGCTAATAATATGATCTCTACAGACTGGCAAAGATGGAGATAGAAATCAGGTGACAATTTGCTAAGATGCTTCTTTTGGTAGATATTTGTCACAAGATGCTACTCAATAATTTTTTCTTCCCAACTAAATAGCGATAATACTCAAAATGATGCCAATACCAAGGAATTCTGGGTAAACATGCCAAATTTGATGACTCACCTAAAGAAAGTGTCGGAACAAAAACCCCAGGCTACATATTATAATGTGGACATGCTCAAATATCAGGTAAGCCTATTCGTATGGTCGGGGTGTCTCTTTCACATTATAAATGTATATTCTAACATGTCTAACATTAAAGAAAAGTAAATAAAATAGCATTTCTTTTAATATAACTTAAAAGCTATAATTTTTAAGAAAATAAACTTAAAAGGCTACTTGGAGACTACAAAAATGAAGTGGCAGAAACTTCCAATAATTGAGATTATAAATATTGGTAAACTAGTTCACTGTGGTGGTAATATACCCTCCGGGTTGGAAAACACTTATTTATATTGTTGTAAGGAAGCCACTAAAAGTAAAGTATCTACATGATGGAATATTTTACAAAAATGCAAATGAATGTTTGTCCTGTAAGAATAATATCCTCTAAGCTTTGGACATTATCAATAATACTGAACAAACATGATACCACAGAAATTCATCACCTATATAATTAAAATATAATAAAAAATGCATTTTTATTTAACTTTTTTTTCCCCCAAACATTTAAACACATTTAGTGACTGCTTTAAGCTTCTGAGAGAAATGAAAAAGAGCAAGAAAAGCAAACTCCAATAAAATGTTTCCCTGAATGAGAAATTAAATTTCGAGGCACATGCATGGCTCTTTATGCCCAGAGGGGTAAAAATAAACCTGTACTTGTTTTCTTTCACAAACATTCATTACAAAGACACGTCTACATTGTCACTTCTGATTAAAAACATTTTTTTTTACTCTTAAATGCTGTGGGATTTTTTTTTTTTTTTAGTCTCCATATTTGTCATTAAGTGAATCTAGGAAGTAGACCGAATTCACCTATTGCAACCTGAGGTTGGTGTAAAGTATTAAATTGTAGGCAAGAAACTGCATTCTGGAATTAAGTCAGCTTCCTACCGGCCACTGACTTTAGGCACTTAATCTCCCTGAACCTCTGTCTCCTCATCAGCAAATAAGGGCAATAACAATTCCTACCTAGATATTTTGTAAGTTGTTGTGAGGAGCTAATACCGTAATATATTTCAAAGTATTTGTAAAATGTAAGTAGCCCTAGGCTTGCCATTTTGTTTTATTTATTTATTTATTATTTATTTTAAAAAATATTTATTTGACAGAGAGACACAGTGAGAGAGGGAACACAAGCAGGGGGAGGGGGAGAGGGAGAAGCAGGCTTCCCAAGGAGCAGGGAGCCCGATGCGGGGCTCGATCCCAGGACCCTGGGATCATGACCTGAGCAGAAGGCAGACGCTTAACGACTGAGCCACCCAGGTGCCCCGCCATTTTGTTTTAAAGTGAGCTCTGAGGAATCCTTTTTGCTGTTGTTTATTTGTGGTGGTGGTGTTTTCCAAGGATGCAAGGAATTGGGTGGGAGGCACAAGGAGCGTTTTGTGGGATTGCCCTCAAATCTCAGCATGTTTAGTTTCTGGCCACGAGGAGCATCCCCCAGGGCCTGGGACAATCAAAAACACTCCCACACAAACCCAAAAAGCGCCATCACTGGGGAGAGGAGCCACTGTGAAGTCAAGAACCACCACTGAGACAGAGCGCAGAAACGGGCAGGGAGGGGTCTGTCTGCTCTGCTTTTGATTTACCTTAAATAACATATTTCCAAAGCAAAGTTCATTTGCAGAGGATTATGCTACAAAAAACATTTAAAGTTTAAAAACGTATAATGGTAGTCTAACTAAAATTGTCATCAAAAGCCATGCCTATCATTGTATACAAGAACTCATATCTGGGCTTATTTCTGCAGCAACCACTGCTGCCTTACAAGCTCAGCCTGCCCTCAGGCCCCTTCCCCATGGTGTCCATATGTGCAGGCATTGCTAGGCCTAGAGGGAGCTGTTTACTTAAAATCAGCAAAACTCATATTCTGAATAAAACCCCAAGGGTGTAGACATCACCCACACAACCCCCGCGGTGTGAGTGTGCTGGTAAAAGAAGAATCTCCTAAAGCTATTCATCATCACAGTGAATAGTTGAGAAATAATAACATTACGAATTTTTCACCTTGAATCCAGAAATCAAGTTGGTATTATTGTCTTTAGGTAAGACAATGTTGTTGCTTCTGCAAACATGGCTTTTCCTTGGTCAAACTCACAGTGGATTCTAACTAGAATTGATGGTAGGGAGACGGTAGAATGTACCCCTTCCAGTTAGAGGATATGGGTTCAAGGGCTCACTTTGGCAAATCCCAAAGGAGTGACAGTAACCTGCTTCGTCTCACCCACTGGTGTGTTATGAAGCGCAAGTATGATAAGAGTATTAATAGGTAACGTGTATGAAAATGTTAATGCTTTACTAAGTGCGAGGCACTATGCTGTTTCACATAAAATATCTTCGATCTTCCCTGACAAGCTTATGGGTAGATATTATTGTTATAATTCCCATTTGGCAGCTGAAGAAATTACTGAGACTCAGAGAGGTTTAGTGACTGGCCCAAGATCACTGAGCTTGTAAGTGGCCGTCAGAACTCACCTCCAAGACTATCTAACTCCTTGGCCTCAGCTCCTAAGCAGTGTGCTACCACCTCCCTACCTGACCCAAGTGCATTGTAAACTCTCAAGTGCTACAGAGAGTTTAGCAACTGGTTTTGTTTTTAATCTGTAACAATTTCCCTGCAGCACCCAGCTCCCTTTCACAGGGCACCCTTCATGGTGCTATTTACTGAGAGAGCTCATCTGTGAGCAGCACCAACCACACGATGACATTTGACAGCTCAGAACCTTCCTATGGGAGATAATCACAACTTCTGGCTTTGTTTCAGATTAACAGTTGAGCCTTAAATATTCTCTTTCCTGTCGTTTGGCAAGGTGTCTGCCCAGGGCATTCAGTCCACACCTCTGAACCTGGCCGTGAACTGGCGGTGCGAACCGGCCAGCACTGACCTGCGCATAGATTACAAATACAATACGGATGCAATGACAACTGCCGTGGCCCTCAACAACGTGCAGTTCCTGGTCCCCATAGATGGAGGAGTCACCAAGCTCCAGGCCGTGCTCCCACCCGCAGTCTGGTAAGGAGCCACCAGTCCCCTTTCTCTTTCCCAAACGGCTCTTTCCGGGCAAAGGCCTCACAGCCTTCTTAGCGTTTTTATTTCCTACAGGACGACACCCCAGCAGGCCTGTGTGTCAGGGTTCAGGGCAGGAAACAGAAACCATTCTGTTATTTTAAGCAGAGAAGGATTTAACACAGGGATTAAATGCTCACACAACAGTGGAAGTGCAAGAGGAATAAGCCTTCGACTGGATCTCCAAGAACGCGTCCCAGAACGCCGCAGAACTGACTCGCCAGGGAAGGTGCTCCCTCTGCCACAACCAAGAAGCGGAGAAATCAGAAAGCTGCCCATGGAGCCATTGAATTCAAGAACTCACCACTGCCACGTTGATCCGAGGATAAGAAAGTCCCTACCCGCCCGCCTTAACTGCTTCTCGGCACTCACAGAACTGGAGGCTGGACTGCAGGCAGCACTTTGTGAGAAGACCCCCACGTCTCAGTTAGGCTGCTGGCTAGCAGGAAAGAACCACAAATATGGCAGGAGAAGGGCCTCTGCCCCCCTTCCATCCTCCAAATCTCAAGCAGTGCCTGTAATTGGTGGACCCTAATCTGCGTCTAGGACCGTAACTGCAGGGGCGTCTGAGAAATGCAGGGTTTTCTTTTGTAGCCTCTGGACTATTAAAAAGGCACCACTAGAGAAGGTATGGGAACAGCCACTGAAGAGACACTGAGTACTGATAGTAGCTGTTAAAAAGAACTTGTTCTCTTAGAAAAAGTATTCTAGTTTTTCCATGTGATTGTCAGAAGCAAAAAATAGAACATTAAAAAAAAGTCATCCATATGACAGCTAAAACTTAAGTTTCCTGAATTAATTAAGACTTACCATCTATGATAAGTAGGTGTGTCAAAAAATTTAACTGCATTGTCCTCTATATGTTTTCCTATCTGACAGTGTTGTGGCTAGTTACAATAAGGAACAGAAAAAAGAGAATTTATGTGTGGGTGGATGGATAGATAGATAGATACATAGATAGATAATGCTTAAATTGTAGTTAATATTGTCAAGATTCATTTTTTTAAATTAACACTATCTAGAAAAAATATGGTATCCATTAAACAAAACATTTGCATATACAAAAAAGCCTTTTACCTATTTTATTTTTAGGAATGCTGAACAACAAAGAATATTGTGGAAGATTCCTGATATTTCTCAGAAGTCAGAAAATGGAGGTAATGTAATCACAGGCTTACTTTATTTAATATATAAAGCTGAAATAACTTTCAGGTATTAGAAAACTATTAAAATATACAGCGTTAGAAGCAAGCAAAATATTTCACTTTGCTTTGGTGTATACTCATTTCAACCAATAAAAAGCAAATAATTCCTCAGTGCATCCTCTACTTCCCCTTTTCTGCCCAACCCCACATCAAACAGACCATACTTCAAAAAGAGAAGAGCTTTTAATGAGACATGTTTTCATTTTGTGTCAGATCTCCACTCCCTGGTAGTTGAGGTATTTCTCACTTTCCTCTGACTAGGAAAATAATATTGCCTTCCAAGGAACATGATTCCAAATTTTGAAGTACCATTTGGTTGAATTACACTTTCATCAGTGTGCAAAAAAAGTTCCTCATGATATTTCATCATAAATTTTATTCATCAGCATTTTGTCACTGAAACATATACTGTTTTCTAGTAAGTTAGATTTTGTATGTTAACTTTTGAATACAATTTCCAAAGCTATATCCAGCATGTTGTGTTGACTGCTATCTTGTAATGATACTCTTTTTATAGGGGTGGGTTCTTTATTGGCGAGATTTCAGTTGTCTGAAGGCCCAAGCAAACCCTCCCCGTTGGTCGTGCAGTTCACAAGTGAAGGAAGCACCCTTTCTGGATGTGACATTGAACTTGTTGGAGCAGGGTATCGGTTCTCACTCATCAAGAAAAGGTTTGCTGCAGGTAAGTGGGCATCCTGTGGGTTTTCATTTGCAAAAATAGGTCGCCTTAGCTACTCTCTCAAGAAGGAATAGTGTCTGATTTGCTCATCTTCTTTCTTTTCCTCTTCTTCACTCCCAATCCCCATTTCTCATCCCAGTTAGAAAGCAAACCGATTGTAGAATGAAGCAAAAATGAGATAATAAACTGGAAGTCGGAATGAGGAAGGCCCTGGCTACTTATCTGGTTCTGTTTCTTCTGTAGGAATGACCAGTTATTCCCAGTATATACATTATATACACATATATACACTGAGGTTAATTTAATGGAGTAAATCCTACTGTTTTTATTTTGATAAACAAAATAAATGCTATGTGCCTCCGAATTTACCTCTTACCTGAAGACTTTTTTCCTCCAACAAGGCTTCATAGATTTTGTATTTGTCAGGCATAGCGGGAATCCAGAGGGTCCATCTTTCACTTTAAAATAAGCAACCTTAAAGACTCTAGGCCAGGTATCAGAAGTGGGTGCCCATGAGCTGAATATGGTTCCATGAGACAGGTTTTTGGCACAACATGATAGTTCATTGGCGAAGGAGTCTCCAACACTAGGGTGATTATACTTACCAATGACTTGTCAGGATAACTCCTGGTTCTTATGCCCGCTGCACTCATGTAATTATTAGTTATAACCCTTCCACTCTCAGAAATGACCCAGGTTATATGGTTACTCTTCTCCTAACAGGTTGGATTCCCACATCCAGAAACAAATCTCCCAACCTATCCTAAAACCCAAACCTCTGCAAAGTGTTCATACGTGGAAATGTGAAAAGGCAACTAGCTGGTCTGGGAAATTGAAAACTTAAGAAATTGTATATATTTTATACTAGTATTGCACCCCGTAAGATGCAGTATTTGGGTTCTAGGGGTAGGGCAGATAGAATAAAAATGTTGCCCATATCATAATCACATTATGGAACTACCAGGTAACCTGCTGATATGTTGTTTTGTTTTGCAGGAAAGTACTTGGCAGATAACTAATAAAATCTTATGCAAGGATTTGGAGGATTCATATAATGGAGAACTGTTGTATGAGAAACAGGTTTTAATTTTGGTTTGATGGAAACAAACCAAAATCTGCACTTGGGATATATCTGCTGGAAATGTCCATGACTTTCAGCAATGATTTCCCTCACACAATACCATGATGACCAGTCTTAACAGTATTTACTTCTAGGTGTAATATTGTTAATGGTTTTAAAATGTAATTATTGTATTTGTAAATTGTACTCATTCCAGTAAGGCAGTTAGACACTTGAGTTTTAGCATTTTACCATTCCTAAAATGGATGTAATTTAAACTGTGGTATGTAAATTTAATAGTAGTACTGTTGAATGGCACAATGCTTACAGAGGTAGATTGCATTTTGTCAATATATAAAATTTAAATATAATATTGATAGCTGTCATAAAGGGGGTGCCACATACAAAGAAAATTAAGTGGAACCAGAAAAAAAAAAAACTTCCTTTTCTTCAATCCTTAGTATGTTTTACTCTAGTGCTAAATAAAAATTCTATCTTCAGATATTTAGTGGGTTAAATTCAGAAACTATTTCAGAAAAAAAATTCTAAAGTTACAGCATATTCAAGAAGAGCATTAATTACCACTTTTTAAAAAGCTTTTTTTTCAAACTGCAAATTTCATAAAAATGCGAACTGTGTAAACAGGGCCTCTTATTTTTATAACTTGTGTAAAAAGGGAAAGCAATTCATATTTAAAGTTTAAGTATATGAAATTATAATCAAGAGTAAAGAAGATGTTGAAGTCTTAACTACTTCCCCCTCTCTCTGCAGTTTAACGAATGTGGAGATTGCTGAATAATATCAGATTAAAGCCAAAATTGTGATTTTAAAATTTCAAGACTTTCCATAGTTGAACTGCTGAACAACTTTTGCACAATTACTCTAAACAGTCTCTCCCATCTAGCATAGAGAATGGTACCACGTATCTTTCTCTTTACCTGCAGGAATCAAAATATTAAGACTAAAATTCAGAAGAAAAAATTAGTCCCCCGTTTAAGTCCAGAAGGAAGATTTTAATCATCATCATTTATATCGTTTGAGAAGGAAAAAAAAAGCTTTATAAATGAAATTCAATCCACATTATCGTGCAATAAATTTCCTTTTGGATAAGATTCATCGTATGTTAACTATAAATTTTTGCCATTCTCTGAGAATCAGAGAGTTATCAAAAATTTATGTCATAATTTCATTGTCGCAAGGTATAATTAAAATTGTAATTACTCGGTCTGGCCTCACAATGTGACTATTCAGAACGGAGAAGCACTTCTTCTGGGGTGGGTCTTGGTTGTAAAACTTTCCTCCTCTACTATCTGAAAACATGAAACTTCCTTTAAGTCATAGACCTTCTTTTAAACATGAACCAATTCTTATTCTAAGTTATACTATTAAATAACTGGAATTATTAAGCTGTTGTATTTATCATTAGTTGCTAAATTTTATTTTATGTTCACTTACATTTGACAAAGAATCGTTAGTCCCTTTAAATTTTAGAATCAAATTAAATTTTGTAAGTCTTACTTTTAAAATGAGATTGTGACTGGCAATTGTTTATAGTGGAACTTTTTAAATTAATATTTGTACTTCTCAATCAGTGCTTGCTACCAAGAGAATGTTCAAAATGATCTGTTTTACCTCAGAAGAATTCCTACTATTCAAACACTCTCAGTTGGCTCCCCAGACAGTCTGGTGTGGAAGTTTTTTGGACAAATTATTAATATACTCATTTTAAGTAAAGATATTCAATTTGATTTTGAAACCAAAATAGAAAATGCAAACTTTTAAATCCCACAAAACATGGGGAAACATCAAACACTGAAACCAATGGAGAGTAAGCAGCAGAAAATTGAGAATTATCCAGCATCCGAATATAAAAATGCATTTTTAAGTAATCAATTCATAAGGAAAACGTATTGAGGATTAACACGAAACATATTAAAAATGTGTAAATATTACTGGTTCTTATGTCTTGCTCTTTATATTTTATTTTATATAGTTCTAGAGTGAATTAGTAATTAAACACAAGGGTTTTTTTCAAAGAATAATTTTGTTGATATTGTAAAAATATAATTTAAAACATAGACTTCAATAATCTCTAACATTATTCAAACATTTCCAGGAACTAAATTTGACACTATGAAGATCTCTTATGATCCCTTAGCTGATTTTGTGAAACAGAATGGAGGTCATTGGCTTCATAATTATTAAACTTTCAATAAACAGAACCTCAATAGAGAAGATATCCCTTCTCCTTTCAGAAAAATAGGTCAAATAATAACACAATAAACTCATATCAGGGCTTTAGATTTTGGTAGGTTTTTTTTTTTTTTTAATCTTGTAGTTTACAATCTCCTCTTATACCCGTATGCATAGTACTGTACAATAAGAGTTCATACTAGGAAAAAAGATCCTAGACAATGCAAGGGTCTCTACTATATATTAAAAAAAAAATTGTCAGGTTCATTATCAATTCCTAAAACAGAACAAAATGGGCAAGTACATATTAATATTTTCAATACCAGGGGTGAAAATAAAGAGTTCTCATTAACCAGAACACCATTTCTTGAGATTTATGATTTTAAAAGTTTCTGTTCTAACAAGATAGAAAGTATGAATGATATTGCTTTATTTTGACAACATGAAAAGTATGTTTTTCTTTTTAAATAAATTCCATATTTTCTTGATATTTTGAAAAATAAATTCTTGTTAAGAATTAGTCTGAATTTTACCATAGTTGGAATTTATAATTCCTAAGAATTAAATTTTTAATTATTTTTAAAGCTCTGTTCTTCTCTACACCTACAGAAAAATGAAAATTCACTGTATGGTATTTGGGAATCTATTTCACCTAGAAAGAAAGAATGTCCACGTTTCAAATGGTTTTGAATGAATAGAGATGTTTTATTTTTGCTTTTATGTATTTTTACTCAATCTGCAAAGTGTTTGAGGCAATCATAACACATATTTTCATTTCTAAATCTTCTTTTCAAAGAAGCCTGGTGACTACATTAACCTTATCGCTAACTGCTGTTGTGTGACGTTGGACAAATCACTGCCTTTCTCAGTTTCTCATCTTTAGAATGAGGGATTGGGATTGCCAGTGATTTTCAAGTTTTTCTTAACAGCAGGACTTTTTTCTACTAAAATTGCATGTGGAATCCTGTTCGGTAAAACAGCTCAAAACAATGATGGAGTTCCTGCAGCAGTTTAGATCTGGGCGCCCCAACCCCACCCCAGTAGGATTTAAACACCGTCATAACACACCAGCCACCTATAAAATTTCTCCCACCTCTGAAGTTCCACGATTCGACTAGATCAGATAGATCCACTGTGGCGGCTTCATAAGAAAACTTGTAAAATCACAGTAATTGACTGATAGATAATAAAAATTTACATTTACTTGAGTGCTTACCATATACCAGTCACTACAGATATTAGCTCATTTAATCCTCATAGCAACTGAAAAGTTAAGTACTCTTTGTGATTCCTATTTCACAAATGATGACATTGAGGCTTAGAGTAATTAATTTCCCCCAAGTGACATAGCAGCGGGAAGTAACCCAATTGTCTTGACTGCAGAGGGGGCCCCTGACCAGTTTTGCTTGTTCATTCTGGGAAATAAACTCTTCTATTTTATTTTACTATACATACATCATTTGAATCCCAAGGTTAACGGTGCTATGAAAAATTAGTATCAAAATAAGGATAATTCCAATAGCAAAATTGTTGGAAAAGGGTATGTTTCTCAGAGTATGACTTGTGGACCACTTGTATTAACATACATTTAAAAGGGCAATGATTTTGGTTCAGTCACCACTATCCCAGAGCCTAGACGATAGCAGGAATCAACAAGTTTATATTGAATGAATAAATCTCTAGGGATGGAGTTTAGGAATGTGTATTTTGACAAGCACCCAAAATCTGAGAACCACTGCCCTAATAGACCTCTGAGGTCCTTCTTAGTTATGACATTATATCAAATTTTAAACATTAAATTGAAAGTTGACTATCATTTTTCTAGTGAGTTTATTTTTTCACTCAGTCCATTTAACTTTCTCCAATCTTAAAAAAAAAAAAAAAAAAAGATTCAGGGCTTTTTCTAGGAAAATCCCTATCTTTTCCTTAAAGTTCTCCTGTCATGCTATCTAGTCTCAGAGTGGCCTGAAATGCATTCTCTCGTTTTCGTATTTCTGTCCTTTTCATCAATGTCTTAAAAGACCTAGAGAAGCAGTAGGCTGATTGCAAGCTGTCTCTCACTGCAAATACAAAGTCCCAATAAATGTCTCCCTCCTTGCAAGAGACACTCAGATGGATATGTAGATTGTGAGCTGGCCCTATTTCTCTTGTAGACCTTTGAATTGGATGCTTTATAAGCATGGACCAGTGTCATTCTAGAAGAGTTGCACCAATCATTTTTATTTTTCCTTTATTTTTTTTCATAATAATCACAGCTGTCAATTAAATTTGAATGACACAGTAAAATATATAGATATCTACTAAGAAGATGAGTTTGTTGAGTTTTGCTTTTTTTTTTTTTTAAGCTTTCTTTTTTCCTTACAGATTATGCATTCAGCAAAATCCCATTCAGTCTAAAAGTACTCATTTTGCCACATGGTTTTCTGACCAGCAATTTTTTTTAATGGAAGCAAAATTTTTTATGATATTAAAAGGAGGATGACCTCTAAATATCGCTTGAAAAGTTAATATAAGTAAGAATGATGTTTCCTTGAAATAAGTCAAATTAAGTTGCTGATATGAATGTACAAATCGATCTGTGTTACACTGATTGAAGAAAGTGTTCTGATGATCCACCCCACCACTTTTAACTGTGTGCACTTCTATTAGGAGGCTTTATTGGATTTTCCTGCTTCTTTTGTGTTTGGTTTTTTTTTTTTTTTCCATTTGGCAAACAACATCTAAATGCGATTCCCTCACTCATGAATTAAACATGCCTGCCATTACATTACTTTTTGTGCATGGAATGTATGGAGGGAAAATGAGGTAGAAATCCAATATTTAAATCTCCAAATATTAACAAACAACAACAAAAGAAAACCCACTAGCTTTTCTCTGGGTCATTGCTTTGATGTTCTGTCATCTTCTGTAGGCTAAAGTTGCAATTTTAATATCTAATTCAAATTGAAAATTTCTTTTTGACGGAAAGTCAAATTTTAGGGTCTCTTGAGTTGACTGTGGTCGGATCTCCTGACTTCCCCTCATGTTTAATATTTGATCTCTATCCTAAATGAGTATTCTTGTGAGAGAAGGCACCTCCTTACTGACATTCACCATAAGTATAATAATTTATTCTCTAGGTATAACTTCTAAAGTTATTTTTCCTTGACTTACAGTATTTTTGATTGCCTCCTTCTATCCCTAGGGTGGTAGGTTGCTTATTCTAAATACACCTTTAACCTTATAAGAAAAGATGTTTCAATGAGAAGCAAATATATTTTTATGTGTCCCTTAATGCCTAAAAGAAAATAATTAAAGGATACTTCTGCATTCACCTATATTCCAGTATTTTCCAAATCATGTCCAAGTCTACTGTTATTCACAAATGTTCACTGTGTCCTGAGAATATATGATCCTATGCCATAGTCCCCACTCCTCAGACATTTGATAATAAAGGTTAGTGTTTTAATGAAGCTTAAGAAAGTTATTAAATCACATAAACACTTTTTTTTTTTCTAAACACACCTTGAAGAAACTTTAGAAAAGCTTTCCTGTAACACCAGCTTACATATCCTTCAAGAACCACAAATAATACAACCAGGAATGTTTTGAAAGGATGCTTCTGGGTTTTTGTTTAACTTTAAGAAAAATTCCTGCCATTTCAAATGATTTAATATCATCTTAAATTTCATTAGTATATCTTAGTGAATTTAACTTTATCACCTAAAATATTCAAAATAAAACAACAATGTTGTTTTAATATTTTAATTTTTTAAGTATTATTTTTAAGGTCTGCTCCTATGACCAGCACATCAGGCCACCATCTGTTGAAAACAATCCAAATTTTTTTACAGAATGAAATTTAAGAAATTGAATCATGATAAATGAACGCTGACCGCATTTTTACATAATCTTGTTAGAAACTATATGAAAAACATTTTTAAATGAGAGGGATATATTATTTAGCAAAGATTTTGCAGAACCCTACACTCTATTAATGAACATTTCACAGTTCTTTTTTGCTATGCCTTATTCTGCAAATCAATTGTTTTTACACAAAGTCAGCAAAATTCCTTTAAAAAAATTCCTGGACAAACTGATTCAGAGTAAAGCTGAATCACTTTACATTTCTCCAAATATAGCTCAATTTTTAATTCATTCAGAGGTTGTGAATTGGCTTGATAGATAAGCCATTTATCATTTTAAATATTCCATTGAATGAGTATATCATGCAAATGTTAATTCCATCTCATTTGTTCAGTTATATATTACTTCATTGACATTTTCTCTCCTTTTCTTATTTTTGACAAAACAAATGCTTAGTGTTATTCATACATGCATCATTACTTCAAACTATTTTAATAATACACCAAATGACTACCACTGGGATCACTGTCCCAAGGTCCAAAGCCAGATTTTTTTCTTTTCCTTGTGAGAGATGATAGGATGATAATTCTTATAGCTGTGTTGACTTTGCAGTTCTGTATTGAATTCTTGCTTTGTTCAATGGAGGTGCGTGAAAGAGATTGGCTCCTGTCTGATCTGTCTGTTTCTCTCTCAATCTAAGAGAGTTGGAAAATTGCTCCTGATTATTTTTTCTTGAAAAAGCCAAGTGTTGGTATATTTATGATGATATGCTAATCTTATCTCTGAGCAGAGTTCACTACAGGCCAAGCAGTCCTTTATGGAGCTGGCTTTTTTAACTGTTTGAATATTATTGGGTTTCAATATACAAATACTTTTTTTTAAATTTTTCACTTCGTGTAGAAAAAAAAACCTCTATGAATGAAATGATCAAGTTTTAATTTTCATGCCTCCTAAGTGGCATTCATTTTTTTTTTCTTACTTTAACGTTCAGAGAAACTAGGAAAAGAATCTCAGAGAAATTTTGCTGTGTTTCTAGAGGTAATAAAATTCCATCCGTTGTCTTTCTTAAGAAAAATGCTGTTAGTGTATCCTTTAATCTGACTTGGTGGTAGCCTTTATTCAGAACTCCCCATGATCTTTGTAGCGACAGTAAACTGAATTTCTTCATGACCTTGTACGGAGTATATATAATTTCACAGAATTCCTTGAGCATAACATATTTATAAAAGAAATTGTGAGTTAAAATACTCACATATTTAAAATATTTTTTAAATCTAGTTAAAATGTTGATGCCTGGCTCTTTTTCCTACATGTGTAATTCAACAGAGAGTACTTTTATTCTCATAGCCATTACTGCTTTGTCTATGATGAAAGGTTTATTGCTTCTGTGCTGTGCTCAAGAAAAAAACCAGCAAAAGAAGCAAGGGTTCACTGCCGCAAAGCTGTTGACATGGTGACATGAATGTATAGTATTGACTTATGGAAGATAATCATGAGAACATTTTAACGTTACTTGCCTTATGAGTTAGAAAAGGTGTGGATATCATTTTTTTGTAAATAATGATTTTTACAAATGTTTTTTCCTTCATAATTTTCCCAATCACCCATTTCACAAAATTCTGAATATGCAATTATTTATCATGACACATTACTGCAACTAGGGTTCCCGTTTCAGAACAAACTTTAATTATACATGAGATCAAGACGAAATATCTAAAGTAAGTTGTTATTTAAATGTGATTTTTTTTTTCTGGAAAATAAATGAAAAATGTAAAAATAAACTGAGTTGTGAACCTCTTTTATCACCAGTCTCTTGAAATTTTACCCATATTTCTGGAAAATTTTACTGCATGTTTGGGGTGAGCAAAGCGGGCGAAAGGTTTGGCAGAGTGCAAGGGCTTTAGAGTCGGACAGATCCCAGCTCCGTAATTTAACTACAGACTTGAGCATGTTACTCAATGATTCTTCATCCTTATGTTTAAGAAAATGGAGTTACTATCCCCTTATCATATGGTCAATGAACAGATTAAATGAGATAATCTTTACCAATCATCTAATCAGTCCTACCTACTAGGTAGTAGATATTCAATAAACAGTCCTTTCCTTTTCTTATTTTTCTGTGAATAGGGATTGGGATGGGGCCAGAACACTTTAATGCTCTTTCTCCAACTCTGTCCTAACTCTTAGTGGCTCTACTGTTATCCCAGTGTATTGCTCCTGTCAGCTAATGCTAACTGCACTGAGTACCCATCGAGGGACCGGAGCCAAGCTAGGGACTTAGAGGCATTGTTTTATTTCTAACTGGCGATTGCCCACTACCTAAGGGTCCTTTCAAAGGGTTGGACTTACTTGCTTTGGGTTGGGGGAGGGGTCCTGGGGTTAATTATTAAGGAGGAAGGGCCTATTAGATATGTCAGGTAGATCTTCGAGGCCAAACAGCCTCCATTTCAAAGCTTCTTGAACTTTAAGCGATTGGGAAAAGAGCTGTTAAGGAAGGTGAAGGAGCCCCGTTTGTATGTTTAGGAGATAATCCTGTGCGCGGCACGGGGCCCTGGGCGTATTATTTAATATCTCAGAATCTCAATTTTCTCTACTGTAAAGGGAGAACAACCCTTCCCTGACCGAGTTGTTGGGACAACTAAATAAAACGAAAACTGTTTGCCAGCATCTGGTAAATACAAGCTCTCAATAACTAGCCTTATGATCACGCTTCTGTACCTTGGAGCAGGCTGGTGGGAAGTAGGGTCTGGGGTCTGGGAAAGGGAAGAGGAGCTCTACTTTCTCTTTGTGCCTCAGATTTCCTGTCCCAGGAAACCGCAGTACTTCCCACTCCTGCCCCTGACATTTAGGGGAAAGGAACTGGATGAGGGAACACGGGGCTGCGCCTTGAGTCCCTATGGCCTCCTCGCAGCAGGATGAACCGGTTCCCGCCAGCTCCCGGCCACTCCAGGGCACAATCGGGCTCAAGGCGGCGCCCTCTGGGCAGGGACGATGAGATCCTTACATCCTTAAGGCGGCTCAGAGGACCACGCAGCTACTGTGTCCGCTCCGGGAGGGGGGGGGACGACTCTGTTTGAGGAGGTCACCCTGGAGACCAGGCGCAGAGCACAAGGGGAGTGAGTGAGCGGGCGGCCGCAGGCAGAGGGAGCCCCGGGAGGAGGGAGCCTTGCCCTGCGGCGCCCGCTCCCCCAGTGAGCGAGCGCGAGGTCCAGGAGGTCCCCGGCGGAGCCCCACGGCAACTCCAGCGCTGCTGAAGGTAAGTGCGCCCTCTCCACAACGGCGCGGGGTGGGAGCTGAGAAGAGGGAGACGCCGCAAGTTCCAGGGTTGCGTGGGGCTGCGGAGGGAGGGCCCTGTGGTAGGAAATGGCCTGTCTGCCTGGGCCATGAGCTCCCTGACCCCCACGCCTCCTCCCCCCGACAAATAAGAAATAGTGGCCCCAAATTTGGGAACTGCTAGTGACTCCTGGCCTTTGGTAGCGACCCCTGCCCCCTACCACTCACACCACCACCACCACCACCACCACCACCACCGACTTGCTGCCTGTCTGAGCTTAAGAGTGATGCCCAGTGCAGAGCTGGCCAGCTTGTTCTGCTCCTGGAGCAGCGTGAGTCCCGAGCAGTCTTCTGAGGCCAGACAACACTGGGCGACCGCACCCCTGGGGACCTCTAGGTTCCAGCTCTGGAAACCAGGGAGCAGACCAAGATCTATCTATGTCACTTTGGATCAGAACCTGAATGACCCACTTAATCAGTCTCAGTGTGTCCTACCACACACATAGACACACGTAGACACTCACATTCATTATATATAGACATACACACAGGCACTCATACACACAAGCACACACAGAGACACATACACACTCACATTCACAGACCCTAATATACTCAAAAGCACACACACCAAGATGCACACATACATTCAGTACACATCACACACAAAGGCTGACACGCAAACACACACACAGGCACACACCCCTTTGGGTGCACAGATAATCCATCATTCCTACACACAGGTGCACGCACGGGTACACAGAGGCCCACACTTATATCCATGTACACAGAGACTCATACACACAGCCTCACGCACTCATGGGGACACACTCGTACCCACACAGGCACCTACCCGCAGACACACACACACAAACACAGGGATGTGCACACTCATGTAGACACTCTCTCACATAGGCCCACAATCACACACAGGCACACACTCACACACACACTCCTCACTGCCTCCCTTCCAACACACAGTACCTCTGCCATCCTGTGTGCCCTCCAGAACCCTTTGCTTCTCTCCGCCCTGACACTGATCACACCGAGGTTTTAGATTGTGCCCTTGTCTGCCCCACCCACTCAACGCCGGCCCTTGAAGGCAGGGACTTTTAGTTCTGTTTTAGTGTCTAGCACAGAACTTCCTTGTGCTCTCAGATTTACAGATTATAAAATAATTTAAGGGAATATCTAAATTTGTATGTAGGCAATAGGGAAGTAGACTTACAGTCTGAATTCTGAGAAGTCCGTTGCTACTACCAGCTTTTTTGACAAGCATTTGGGAGAAGGAAGTAGGTTTTCTAATAAAATACTTTGTTACAGGTTAAGTTCTTTGTGCTCTTTACAAAGTAAGTCACTGTTGCTTGAAAAAAATACCCTTTGGGGAAGACAGTTTTAATTTTTCAAAGTAAAGCAGCAACAACAGCAAATATTAATTAGCAAACTTTTATCAAGATTAATTTGGGGGGAGGGCAGTAAAAAATATTGCTTTCGGGTGTAGAATCTGTCTTTCTTCTACACAAGGCTATCTTTTCTCAGTGACTTAACCTCTTCTGCTATTAAGCATTTTGCCACAGCTTAACATCTGCTTATGTGAATTATATACTATTGCATAGATAAAAGTTATCAGAGTTATCAATTATTCCAATTATACTGACCAGAATAACAACATCTCCTAAAAATCACTGTTAGGGAAACCACACTTCCCCATTCAAAAAATGGTAGAAGAATTATCTGTGTTTTTTAAACTAGAACGAGTCTCTGTGTTATATTCACTAAAATATTTTTAGATCTTTTGTCTGCTATTTTATAGAAGTTGTTTTCCATAGGTTATGATGATGTCAGAAATTGCTAAAGACAGAATGGCACATTCAGTAAGGAAAAGGGGGAGTGTGTCTTCTTTAAGTGGTCGTGAATTCCGGCAGAAGGAACTTCACGGGAACACCAAAAAGTGAGTAACTGAATGTCTAATTCAGTTATTGAATAACCAGCGCATAGTGCTTATTGGAAGAAAAAAAATGTCCTTTGGGACATAAAAAGGAAGAAAATGGGCAAGTACATATTGGGTCATCTCTTGGGGCTATATTTTAAAAAAGAAAGGAAAAGAGAATGAGAAAATCTAAGTGTTCTGTTGATTCCAGCAGCATTTTGTACTATTTCAAAGAGCACCCCCAAAAAATCATCTACCCAAATGAAATGCCATATGCAGTGTGGACCAGCTACTTCTTACACATCTCCTGAATTGTTTTACTCAGTATCACATAAATGCATAGATTTTGCATTTTATAATCTCTTTCTCTTTATATATAGGGTATATATATATATATATATATATATATATATATATATATATACATATTGCATTTAGCATTATTTTATACAAATTTTGTAATGTATTTTCAATAGTTTTCACCATTTCCTTTTAAATGGCTGCATAATATTTTGTCAGTTTATAATTCTGGGTTAGTTCCCATGCCCCAATTCTTGGGCATTTTCAGTTTGTTTCCACTTTTTTTCTTTTTCACTATATAATAAGTTTCTGCTTGTTTTCTTCCCAGAAATATAATTAGTGGGTTGAAGGGTAGGAAGTACATTTTTTTGGCTCTTGCTACATACTGCATTTGCTCCCTTAAAAAGATTAATTAATTTTTAATACTTGCATAGCATTTATTTTTGACTGCCATTGCGAAGAAAGCAAAACAAAATATCTGATGCAGAGGTTAATAAACTTATATAATAATCTTTCCTTCTTAACAATTTCCACGACATTGAAGGGTGTGGAAGGATGGGCAGCTGGAGCTGGTATGTCCTATGGAGTGGAGACCAGAAAAACTGGAATAGATTTACATTAGAATTCTGACACTAAATCTTTCTACTCTCCACTCTCAGAGTGTATTAATGTACTTAATTAAAATTTGACTTTCCAGCCCTGATGTTTGTGGATTACAAATACAACCTCTTTTACAGATAGGAAACGTAAAGGAGTAGCAATCCCAGCCAATGTCAGAACCAAAGCTGAGAGAAAAATTAATCTCTGCAACTTTTGCTTCTGAACTTAAGCCATTTTGGCCTCTATTTCCAATATTTAAGGGCAAAAGTTCTTTTTAAAATTATTTTAAAATAATTGTTAGCTTAAATTCAACTTTTTTCCAAGAAAATATTTATAATAATAGTCTGACATAAATCATGTTTCTGTGATTAAAAAAAAAAACTGCTCTCATCTAAAGACTCACTTGTCATTCCTATTTGCATCATTTTCATCTACATCTTCCCTTTCAAAGCAAATTAGAAAGTAATTTAGAATCAGAACATGGCCAAATTTGAATAATTAGAGAGCTCTCTTTTTTAATTGATGAAATATAAATACAAATTAAAAGTAACAAAAATTCAGAAATCGTGTTACCAACACATGAGGATAGATTTTTCACGGACAAATACATTTAAGTGATCATTTCATTGATTTATTTCAAAGTTAGAAATTCGGACTCTCAGAACATTCAGAATGAATCCTCTACTTGAATATTTTTTTTCTTAGAAAGCAAATAACCAGCTTCCAAATACCATTGCAGTACAGAGGCCATTTGGGAGGCTGCCTCCTCAACTCTAACTCCGACTTACTTCTAAGGTCTTCAGCACTGTCTGGGACCAGACTTTGTGAGTGATTCTCCTTCATGAAATGAGTCTTCGCTTAGCAGAAAAATTCTGAAAGTTCAATGGTTATCAAACGAAGGCATCGTTTTGACATTGCAGTGTTTTTTTTAGATTTTTTTTTTTTTTTTTTTTTTTTAAAGATTTTATTTATTTATTTGAGAGAGAGAGAATGAGAGACAGAGAGCATGAGAGGGAGGAGGACATTGCAGTGTTTTATGGAAAAAGCATATACCTTTCTTTTCAAAGTTATTTAAAAACAATTTTTTTAAAAGATTTTATTTATTTTTTTGACAGAGAGAGAGACAGCGAGAGAGGGAACACAAGCAGGGGGAGTGGGAGAGGGAGAAACAGGCTTCTTGCTGAGCAGGGAGTCCAATGCAGGGCTCAATTCCAGGACCCCGGGATCATGACCTGAACCGAAGGCAGAAGCTTAACGACTGAGCCACCCAGGCGCCCCTAAAAACAATTTTTGACTAGATCAATTTCGATAGTATAAAACCTATCCTGAAATATACCGAGGACCAAATACATCATCTCATTTAATAGCCCTAGCATTAATCCTACTAGGTGGACCTCATTCTTACCATTTTACCATGAAATAACTGAGGCTTACGGGTCAAGGAACGATTTAGTGACAGGAGAGGGTCCTAAAGCATGAGTAAGGCATATAGGGTTCAGAGATCTTTGCCTACTTCTCTAGTGCTGTGTTCTCCACTATCCTGCTTGCGTCTTACTCTCTGGCCATACTCAACTTCCACATTTATAATCCTTCAGTGCTCTGTCTTGCCTCCAGCCATTGCCCCATGTTGCTTTCCCATGGGATACCTTTGTCTGGACTGCTCTTCTTACACTCTGGCTTCCTTCTCCTCCTCAGGATTTAGCTCCAGCTCCACCTTTCTAGGAAGCTCTCTCAACTACTCAAGTACAACCACTTCCACTTCTGGATGGGTTGGATGTTCTTTTCTGTTCCTGCTGCTTTTCTCTTCTACATGCTACTGTATTTGGCTGTTTTCATGTCGGTCTCTCTTGTTAGATTGTGGACTTATTTGCCTTTATAGCAGTAAACACACTGATAAGGAAGGCAAAGAAGAGTAGGACGTAGACCTACTTGGAAAGCCACTTCTTGGGTGTGGTGTAAGATCGGCATAGATTCAGCCCTCCAGTCTTGGTTTCTATGTCTACATCGTTTTACAGTAGTAACTAGTTCTTTTTTTTTTTTTTGGTTCTATTTTATTTTCATTTTTTTTTTATTATGTTACATTAATCACCATGATGTAGTAACTAGTTCTTTACATTGATCCCTAGGCATAATGGATATCCCAAGTGCCTTCTGTATTACAAAAGGAAGATTGAATTTATATTCAGTATAATTACTGTTAATTGTTTTTAGGGCTGGACCTTTTTTATTTAAATCATGTTTTTTTTAGGGCGCCTGGGTGGCTCAGTTGGTTAAGCGACTGCCTTCGGCTCAGGTCATGATCCTGGAGTCCCTGGATCGAGTCCCGCATCAGGCTCCCTGCTCGGCAGGGAGTCTGCTTCTCACTCTGACCCTCCCCCCTCTCATGTGCTCTCTCTCATTCTCTCTCTCTCAAATAAATAAATAAAATCTTAAAAAAAAAAAAATCATGTTTTTTTTATTATAATGTAATTTTTATGTTTTAGTCTTAAAAGAAGAAACATCTTAAGCTGGATCTTACTCTCCCAGCATCATAACTGTGAGAATGTCGGCATATTTCTTTTTATACCTTTCTAGTTGTCGTCATATTTCATCTATAATTTTGAATTTTGTTTGATTTTTCACTTAAATAATTGATAGTAATAAGGCTGAAAATAGCTAACATTTATTGAGCCCTCACTGTGACCTCATTTAAGTCTCACAGAAGCTCTGTAGCAGTGGGTGACAAACTATGGCCCAAGGGCCAGGTCCAACCTGTTTTTGTATGGTCCCCTAGCTAAGTATGGTTTTTACGTGGTTGAAAAAAATTTTTTAATAATATTTTTTGTCCTGTGAGTATTAATAAAAATGCAAATTTCAGTATCCATCAATAAACTTTTATTGGAGCACAGCCATGCCTATTCATGTATGTATCATCTCTGGCTGCTTTCACACTATAGAGTGGAGTGGTTGCAGTAGAAACCATAGGATCCACAAAGCCAAATATTTGCTTGATGGCATTTTACAGAAATGTTTGCTGACCCTGCTCTCTAGGATAGATGCTATGATCATCCCCATTTTACAAAGGAAGACACAGAAGCCTAGAAAGGTTGAAGTTCCAAAGCTACAGAATTAGCAAGTGGCAAAATGGGCTTTTGTATATAGGCAAGTATTCTCATCCTCTGAAAATTGGCTGTCAGTGTGTAACTTACATTAATGAAACTCTTCTATTCATTCACCTGAGCCTTCTGTTTCCCCTCCATGGGTAAGAGCAGGTAATGACAATGACATCTTTCTTGTTGGAAGGTCAGCCTTTGGCAGCCTTCAAACAATATTTGAACAGATGTGCTACTCACATGTTCTTAAAATGGAAACAGAAGCCTGAGGTTAAGTGACTTTCCCAGGATAATGTGACATGATAGCCAGGTTTATTTTCTCTGAGGCCGGTAGTTCACCTAGTAGGTCAGGCCCAAGGTTGGGGACTAAAGAGTCTCTCTTTTGTCTCAAACCAAAATTACAGTGATGTCATGTTACAGGAACTTTGAGTATGGATCCCACTGCTCTCTATTTAAACCCACGGGTGACATCTAACACCCTAGTTAGGCCACACGATATTCCTTCACTTATTTATTTATTCAAGGTTTCCTGAGCTTCTACTCGGTGCCAATTACTGTGCCACCCGTTGGGCATGTGAACGTAACTAACTGTGGAGTTCTACTCTGGAGAAGGTCATTTTTCAAGTAAACTGAAAGCCACCTGGTAATTTTTTTCTCTGCAAAAATGGAAAATACTGCATTCATTACTTCATTTGAGATAAATGTTTATTGCCCAATGGGTACATTCCAGGCACTCTGCTGGGTAGGGAACCACAAAGAAATAATCTGTGCTCCTGGGGAGTTTATAATCTGGTGGGACAGTTGGTGAGCAAGTAATTTTAAACGTGATGAATTTATCCTATGATTTCAACCTAGACTGCTGTGAGCTGCTTACGTGCAATTACAAAATGATGTTGCCCGACCTGTTTCCTGATTTTGATAAGTTCCCTTGCCATCTAAATAAAATTAAAGCCCCCAAAAGACCTGGATGAGATCCAGCTTCCCCTCTTCAAAGAGAGAGAAACTTGAGAAAACTGAAATGGCCATGATCCCAAATTAAACCACAGTAAAAACTAATCTCATGTTGTACTTGATAGATGATGAAATTGTTTCACATACAATACCCAGATGATTCTCATAAAAATCCTGTGGGCTAAGTAGAGAAGATACTTTTATGATCTCCAGTTATCTAATTTATTATCTTATTTCTCTCAGGAACAGAGTTGAAAATATTCTTCATTTCATAGCATGTTGCCATCACCAATATGGGCGAGACCCCTGTTGTTTACCTGATTGTCCCTCTTCTTCCCCTTCCACACTTGGCTCTTGACCCTCAAAAGGCACCCACTCTAATACACACAGGATGACACATGCTACAAGAATACACATATTTAAGTGTATATATATGTATATATATGTGTATATATATACTTATAAAATATATATGTATATATATTTTAAATTTTCTATATATTATGATGTTTTGACATTTTAAAACAACCTTTCTGGCTGGGGAGAGGCTGCCCCTCCCAGGTCTAGCCAATTCTTGAAGCTAGCTAAGGTCTCAGCTGGAAACACGCCTTCTATATGCAACTATCCAACCCAGAGCCAGCCCCCTCTACATACCCCCCAACACCCAGCATGCAATATTCCTCTGCCTTAATTGGCCCAGAGCCAAGTACAGGCAACTAGGTACGCTCCTCTAGCTCAGAGCCCACCAAAATTATTCAGACTAGCCAGTCTTGAACTGTTTCCTGGGCCCAGTTTTGCCTTTTCCTCAGAAACCCCAATAAAGGCTCTGGCCCCATCTCTCCCTTGCTCCTGTCCTCTGCGTCTTGACACTCTGGTGCTTTTCCACATAGTCCTGCGTGGTGTGGCATGTCTCTTATCTCTAGGATCTGTGAGTATAGTAAGCTGTGTTTTCCCGAGCTCCTCCCGCCATCTCCTTTTGTGCCGCACTTGATGGACCACCTTACGAAAGAATACAGAACAAGTACTTACAAAGATTTTGACTTAGATAAATGGTGTTGTGCTATAAATCTCATTTTGTTTTCTTGCTTTCATATATCTCGTTCAACATTTTAATTTTTTTATTTACTCATGTAACTATGGATTCTAGCTCTTTGCTTCTTACTGAGGCATAATAGTTCTTCATATATATCCATCACATATGTTTGTATCCATTCCCCTAGGGATGAACATCCAGACTGCCTTTCACATGCCATGTGGAACATCTTTGTACATAATCCTTCATTGGTGTCATTGTAAAAACTGCCCTGGGAATGTGATCAAGTGTTAAGATATACCACAAAGTTGTAGTAAGTAAAAATGACAGTAAATGCAGGAATAAACAGGTGCACGAATAGAGAAACAGACCAATGGAACACATGGAACCTCAGAAATAGACCCACGATTATATGGAAACATCATGTACGAGCAATGGGGAAATTATGGATTTTTCGATAGATTATGTTGGGAGAAAAATGGCTCACTAGGTGAAGGAAAATGAAGCGGGATTCTTACCTTATACCATTTTCATAGTAGATTTCACATGGGAGACTGAAATGTGGAAAACTCTAAAGCTAATAGAAGAAAGTTTAGGAGAATATCTTTGTGTTCTATGGCTAGGGAAAGATTTCTTAAATAAGATCCCACAATGAAAAAACAGAACCATAAAGAAAAAAACTTGATAAATATAACTACAATAAAACTTAGCATTTCTGTTCAATAAAAAATACAATAGACACAGTTAATAGGCCAGCAGAAGATATATATATTTTTTAATCATGCGCATTGACAATAAAAAAAATAGTCAAAGGAGATAAAGAGCAGTTTGCAGAGGCAAAGGCCAGATGGCTAAGCAGAATATGAAGACGCGCTCGAGAAGAGGAATATAAAGAGATGCTCGAACTCACTTGGAATGAGAAAAATGCGTGGAGCACTGGGTGTTATATGCAAACAATGAATCATGGAACACTACATCAAAAACTAATGATGTACTGTATGGTGACTAACATAACATAATTTAAAAAATAAAATAAAATTTTCAAACACACACACACACAAAACCAAGATACTGTTTTGTATCCATCTGAATGGCAAAATATAAGAAAGAAGAATAATACCAAATATTGGTATTTGCTAGACAAATGAGAATAAAAACAAATATCCATTCAGCAAATAAATCCAACCCAGTATTTAGAAAAAATAAATATGTGCATGTCCTATTCTCCCCATACATTGAGAAAGATGACACTTGGTGAGATAGAGTGACTTGTGAGATGATCACAACTCCCAGACAACAGGGCAAATAATCTGTACTTCTCTGACCCTAGAATTTAGAGACATCATGAAAGTGTTTGTATTTGTCGTATGGGCTGAATGCGCCATGCCTGCCAAATTCATATGTTGAAGTCCTCATCCCCAGTACTTCAGAATGTGACCTTATCTAGTAACAGGGTCTTTAAAGAGGTAGTTAAGTTTAAATGAGCTCATTAGGGTAGGTTCTAACCCAACATGATTGGTATCCTTCTAAGAAAAGGAAATTTGGACACAGATACACATAGAGGGAGAGGATGTGAAGACACAGAGAGAAGACAGCCATCTACAAGCCTGGAACAGACCCTTCCTTCCACGGCCCTCAGAAGGAACTGAGTGAGCCAACATCTTGTTCTCAGACGTCCAGCCTCCAGAACTGAGATAATACATTTCTGGGGTTCAAGCGACCTCATCTATGGTACTCTGTCATGGCAGCCCCTGGCTAACTAGTGCAGTATTTCTAAAGGAGGGAACATAGCTAGGGAGTCGAATGGAGTGGCTCAAAGATCTGTTCTGCATAGACTGGCTGGGGTCAAGTTCCAGCTTGAGCACTTAAGCTGCTGATCTTGCATAAGTTATTGGGCCTTCTTTACCCCAGCTTCTTCTTCTATAAAATGGGTTAAAAATAGTCATTGTTGCTTTGGGGTGTGGTAAGAATTCATTAAAAAAATATATGGAAACACCTAGAATGGTTCTTGGCACATCTAAAAACAGAGCAAGTATTAATTATTATTATCACATAGAACTTTGGAGTCAAACAACACCTGTGTTTGAATCCGAGATCTGCTTAACTAGCTATTATTTAATATTCTTTGAGTCTTAATATGTCATCTATAAAATGAGAATCATAATGACGACAGAGTCATTCCTTTTATTCATTAAACACATTTTTGTTGCCTGGGTCGTGGCATTGTGCTAAGTGCTGAAGATACCACGGTGAACAAAATGGACTGTCCCTGAACTTATGGTACTGTTCTTATCAAGATCATGATGCTCACGTTGCTGATCCAGCGGTCAGTCCTCAGCTTACTTGACCTCTCAACATTTGGCACTGTCCACTCACCTCTCCTTTGCCCTGGAAACAGTTTCTTCACCTGGCTTCAGGACACACACTCTCCTATTTTCCTTCTACCTGACAGGTTCCCCCTTCTCCGTCTTCTTCCTGCTCCTTTCTTTCCCCCCAGTTTCTTAATGTTGGAGTGCCTCAGAGAGCAGTCTTTTGTCCTATTCGCCTCTTGTCCTGAACTTATCCCTTCAGGAATCTCCTCCAGTCTAGTGACTGAGACATGGTATTATGCCACCAAATTCATATCTCCAGTCTTCACATCTCTCCCAAAACCCACGCTCATGGATCTAACTGCCTATTGACCTTTCACTTCAGTACCTGGTAACCATCTCAAACTCAGCATGCTCACAACTGAACTCTCTATCTAACTGCCCCCCTTCTTATGCCTCAGGAACTTCTGTTGAATCAACTTTGCAAATATATCCAGAACCCAACTACTGACCACTACCCCCCCACCGCTCCCATCTCAGTCTGAGTCTCTGTGTTAGTCGGCTCAAGCTGTCATAACAAAATACCATAGATAGGGCAGCTTAAATCATAGGAATTGATTTTCTCACCATCCTGGAGCTTGGAAGTCTGAAATCAGGATGCCGGCATGGTCAGGTTCTCATGACCTCCCTCTTCCCAGCTCGTAGAGGGACCTCTTCACTGTGTCTTCACATGATGGAGAGAGAACCCTGGTTTCTCTTCCTCTTATAGAAGGACTCCAATATTTTTGGCTCAGGGCTTCACCCTTATGACCTCACTTAACTTTCATTACCTTCTTAAAGGCAGTAGCTCCGATACAGTCACGTGGTAAGGCGGCATATGTCCTCCACATACATATGAATTTTGGGGAGACAAAATTTAGTCCATAGCAGTTACTGTCCTCTCTCACCTGGATTACTATAAGAGCTTCCTGACTGGTCTCCCTGTTTTTACACCTACCAGCCTATAGTCTGTTCTCAAAATAGCAGTTGGAGTGATCATTGTAAACTATAAAGTGGATCTTGCTGTTCCTCTGCTCAAAACTCTCTATAGGCTCCCACTTGATCAGAGTAAAAACCAGGGTTTTACAGTGGTGCAAAGCTCCACATAGTCTAGCTGCCGAACACCTTTGTAACCTCATCTTCTTTCACCCTCCCGCTTGCTCCCTCCGCTCCAGCTCCTCTGGGCTTTACGCACTTCTTCAGAAATACCAGGCAGCATCCTGCCTCAAACCCTGGGTATATGCTTTTCTCTCTCCCTGACACACACTTCTCTCAGCTATTCACATGGCTCCTTTCCTCTCCTCCTTCAAGTCTTTGTTCATGGAAGCCTATCTTCACCATTCTATTTAAAATTGCAAACAGCACCCTCTCCTCCATCTACTTTCAAGGACCCTTAATGAAGCAATTCTTTCCCCCTGTAGCATTTATCACTTTCTAACATAATATATAATTTACTAGTTTAGTATTTTATTGTCTATGATCTGTCCCTTCTCACTAAGTTCCAACAGGGCAAAGGTCTTTGTTTATTTCATTTTTGTATCCTAAGAACCTAGAAGAATGCCTGGAACATAACAGCAACTCAGTAAATATTTTTTGAATGACTAATTATTGCAGTATACTAATTCCTGAACAAACAAGTTCTATTGCTCACAAACAGGTTAGGTTCACAGGTTCATGTAAGTGTTAAGGCCAGGTGACTACGGACTTTCATCTTGAAAACATAAGATGCATTTACAGCAATGGAAACTGTTAAATTTTCAAATTTTTAAAACAAGGTATACTTTTAACTCTTTGCTGAAGCATTCCATTGTGCATCTATTTAAAAAAAAAAAAAAAAAGAGGGGCACCTGGGTGGCTCAGTCCATTGAGCATTTGCCTTCGGTTCAGAGTATGATCCCAGGGTCCTGGGATCGAGCCCCACATGGAGCCCCACATCGGGAGCCTGCTTGTCCCTCTCCCTCTGCTTGTGCTCTCTCTCTTTCTGTCAAATAAATAAATAAAATCTTTAAGAAGGAAGGAAAGAAGGAAGGAAGGAAGGGAGAGAGAAACAAAGAAAGGAAGGAAGAAAGGAAGGAAGAAAGAAAGAAAGAAGAAAGAAAGAAAAAGAAAAAAGAAGGAAGGAAGGAAAGAAAGAAGAAAGAAAAAGAAAAAAGAAAGAAAGAAAGAAAAAGAAAAAGAGAAGGAAGGAAAGAAAGGAGGGAGGGAGGAAAGAAAGAAAGAAAGGGAGGAAAGAAAAAGAAAAGAAAGAAAGAAAGAAAGAAGAAAGAAAGAAAGAAAGAAAGAAAGAAAGAAAGAAGAAAGAAAGAAAGAAAGAAAGAAAGAAAGAAAGAAAGAAAGAAAGAAAGAAAGAAAGAAAGACTTCCATTTGTGCTGAAAATCTGTTCAGACAGACCACACCCCTCCTTCATGATCTCCGTAGTGTTGTAGCGGTAACCGTGGTACCCATACTCTCAGCCTCACCTGAGTGATGATTGCCAAGAGTAATGCAACTTTGAATCTATCCATTCATCCAGGAGCTGCAACAGAATTTTCATCAGCTGCCTTTGGCTTTAACCTCACCTTCTCTTGAGTGAACATTAGTTCAGTGGGTTTCAGATGCTCTGATTTTCTATCCACACACTCAAAATTATTGTATTTTGTCAGTCACCTTTCCTGGATTATCTTCAGTCACATCAGAACTAGATTTTTTACAGGTTGTGTGGTTTTGTCCTTTAGAAGCATTCCTAGTCTTGAAAAACATATCCTACAAGAACACATGCTATGTCATTTTCTCTCCTCTCTCATTTATGAAAATGTATCTTGACCTTTCTATTATAACCTTTCTCTTACCAGCACGATGGGACCAATAATGTGAATAAAATATCTCAAAGCTACATAAAAGTCCAGCAAACTTGCTATAAAGTAAATGGTCACAAAACTAAATTACCTTACTAGACAACTTCCATCTTCTAGTGAAGAGTTGGTATGTTTTTGCTCTTAAACATAACATTCATAAAAATATCCTTTGGACATTTTGAGGCAGAAAGTTCTCAACTAAGTGAGCCTTTATGCATATTTCATGTTGTTTGCAATATCTTGTTTCTTGAGCACAGGGAATCTAATTTTTCTTTGTATCACCAGCCTTCTGGTTGTGAGCAATAAATATTTGTTGAAAGAATGAGAGAAAAACAAAAGAACAAAAGTCCAAATTTGTACATCCTGAAGCCTTCTTTTTATTCTGTGCGCTCTGAAATATCTCCACTGGGAGGCAGCACGTAACTTTAGTAACAGATTTGGGGGGAAAACTGCTTAAATGATACCATTCAAAATATGGTAGTTCCAGACATTTAATGGTTACAAATGGAAGAAAGAGATGATATTCTGACTTTCTTAGTCTACTAAATTAATGGTTCCAAGGCCATTTATGCATTCAAATATTATCTCTTACTGCAGCTTCAAAACATCTCAGTAATAACGGCAGTGAAAATGTCTGGAAATGAATTCTCAATAATAATTGGATAATATTGAGGCTGGTGAGATTTAATTGAAATTATTTCTGTGTCTAACAGTCATAACAATAAGACAAGCCTTGTATTTATTCGGTGTAATTCAAGGAACGACCAGCAAGTACCTTTGTAAGATGTTTTCAGGAGAACTGAACTTCATGAAAGAGTAAACCATATTCCAATTCCTTAGCTAATTTTCTTTTTGCTTCTTTCCTGCATAATCAGAACACAGGCTGTTGGGTTGGCATGGATGTTTCCTGTGTCGATCAGGTACAATATAGTAGGGTTCCTTTTGTTATTGTGGACCAGTTTCATGCAGCTAATTCTGCATCCAGGTTAATGCCACGTCTGTCCTCAGCAGTAGTACATATGATTCCAAGTATTATTGAAACTTGCATTGAGTTACAAATTTTTACTCTTCTCCCAAGAATAACATTGGTTGATTTGTTCCTTGTTTTCACCAGTAGTTTCTGCCAGACTTTCAGTTTTCCTGTGTTTACTTTTCATCTACCTTCCTTCCTAAAACTTGACAACTCTCTTGGACCTGTTTTGCCAATTGAATCTTGTTCCTCCCTAAATGCCAATAAGCTGATGAAACACATAGACGGCAAGAGCATTTTTCTTTTCTTTTCTTTTCTTTTTTTTATTCATGAGAGTCAGAGAGAGAGAGAGAGAGGCAGAGGCAGAGGAAGAGGGAGAAGCAGGCTCCCCGCCTAGCAGGGAGCCCGATGCGGGACTCGATCCCAGGACCCTGGGATCATGACCTGAGCCGAAGGCAGACGCTTAACCATCTAAGCCACCCAGGCGCCCCAAGAGCATTTTTCACATTTAAAAAAATAAAATCAACTACAACATTCCCCTTGTGATGAGATCATGTATCTATCTATAAGGATTATTATTATGAACTATGGAAAGTCTGGTCATAGACAACTGAAACTTAGCCACTTGTAATGTTGTGACATATACCCAACAAATGCTTTCTGCTATGTATACAGCACTGGTAATTAAAATTATAAAATTGCTTTTTGAGCATCTCACATTTTTATCTGTAAAAATTTCAAAGGGCTTGAGTAAAGCTGTTTATCAAACAGAAAATATGTACTGTTTAATTTCCAAGTCAGTATTCTAAACTGCTGTTGGTCATTCCCCATTTTCAAATACAGAATCTCTCTTATTTCTAAAAATTTACCAAACCCATATTCTGGTTTAATGTTAGCTACCCAGATTGCAAGCACTTTTAATATTTTATCTCTTCCTTCTGTCTCTATTTCAAGGAATAAATATTTTATTTTTTCTGTTCAGTTCATTGTTTTCTCTTCTCTCTTCCTTTTTCCAACCCATCTCATTTTAAGCAGATCTCAGTTTCAAAAAATACCATAAACAGAGTTTTTTTTAAAGTAACAAGTAAAAATTTTCTGTAATTTTCCATGAAGGTATAATTTTAGTGGATACATGGTACAGAAAGCAATAGACAAACCAACTATTTTCCTTCTGCATGAGAAAGGATTCTAGGTTACAGCAAAATATCTGAACCTTCACTCTCCAAAGCCCTATCTCCTCCCCAAAACTAACCCCAAGTTTTGTCCTCCAGTACTTGCAACATTCCACTTCCGAGTAGCAAATTCTGTATCAGTTAGAATTTGTATCGTATTATATAATGCTTCTTATAATAATAATTTTTTTCAAAAATAGTGACTTAAAATAAAAATGTATTTTTCTCTTATGTAAAAAGTCTGGAGGGAAGCAATTCAGGGACCCAGGCTTCTTCTCTCTTCTTGATGTGTAATGTATAAGGTCATCTCAAAACCCATGATAGCTGCTGAACTCTTGCCATCATATCCACATTCCAGTCATCAAGGATAGAAACAGGTTCTTCTTGATTGAATTCATTCTTTTGAGGGAACTCTCTCAGGATTTCAACCAAAATTTCCACTTACATCTCATTGGCTTACAAGCCACATGGCCACAATAGCACCAGGGAAATCCAAGAATTTGTCTTTAGTGTAGAGAGAAATATCCCTACAAATTTAGAATTCTGTTACCAAAGAAGGAGAGGACACTAGAGAGCAAACAGCAGGCAGTCCCCACCACGATGTTTACCACAGCTTTCTTCACAACAATGGAGTTTTGGAAACAGCCTAGATGGCCAGAAGAACAAGTGGGTAAATAAAACGTAGTATGTTCATATATTAAATACTGTCTTGATGTTTAAAATATTGATGTAGATTACTATCTATCAACATAGAAAGTTATCCATGGTACATTTTCGAGTGAAGGAAAAAAGAGCCAAGCATCTATCCTATGCTCCCATATGCAAAGTCATGTCTAAAAAGATTTTTGTAGGGCGCCTGGGTGGCTCAGTCGTTAGGCGTCTGCCTTCGGCTCAGGTCATGATCCCAGGGTCCTGGGATCGAGTCCCACGTCGGGCTCCCTGCTCAGCAGGAAGCCTGCTTCTCCCTCTCCCACTCCCCCTGCTTGTGTTCCTGCTCTCGTTATCTCTCTCTCTCTGTCAAATAAATAAATAAAATCTTTAAAAAAAATAAAAATAAAAATAAAAAGATTTTTGTAATGTTAACAGTGGTTAGGTAACCGCTAGGGTTAGTAATTTTTTGTGTAATTTTACTTTAGACTTTATACTTTTCTATGTTTTGAACTTTTTACAATGAGCAGGCACCGTTGACATGACTACTGTGGAAACGAAAAGGCACTGAATGAAATCATTTTCGGTAAGTTTTAAAAAGTCAGTCTGCAATACCTTCTGTTTGCACACCTATCTTCAGCCAGTGGCTTTTTTTTTTTTTTTTTAAAGATTTTATTTATTTGACAGAGAGAGACACAGCGAGAGAGGGAATACAAGCAGGGGGAATGGGAGAGGGAGAAGCAGGCTTCCCGCCAAGCAGGGAGCCCGATGTGGGGCTCGATCCCAGGACCCCGGGATCATGACCTGAGCCGAAGGCAGATGCTTAACGACTGAGCCACCCAGATGCCCCCAGCCAGTGGCTTTTTTAAACTGCCCTTACAACACTTTCCAGTTTCATACTGATAAACAGTACTGCACTGATTATCAACTTTTCAGTAACACAGAACAAAGCAATAGTGAGGACTGTTTGTAAAAAATTCTTATTTGTTCTTTTGTCTGAGACTTCCAAGTTATACTACTTTGAGTTTTGTACCAACACTACTTCTCTTTCTATGAGTTTTTAATATGGTGTTCAGTAGAAAAGAAATTGGGTTTTTATTAACATCTGGTGTATATTTGTGCAAGTGAGTTTCAAATGCAGTCATTAATGATTTCAGGTGGTCGTCGTCCCTATTTTCATTCTGTCAGAAAATGATCATGTGTGAGACTTTGTTAGTGCGAGGTAAATAGGATGTTTGAAATCCAAGTCTGTCTTTCCTACACATATGGCATTAAGCCCTTTGCCTCGTTCCTTTTATCTCTGAAATAGGTAGAATGATAACTCATTTACTAGCTTAAGAGAGTCTAGTGAAGGTAAAATGAGATCTTTGATGGAAAATGTTTGGTAAAGTGAAAAGTAGCACATATCAAGACAGGCTGGTTTATCTGCGAATCAGGGGGGCTTTTGCAGCATGGAGTTTTCTGAGCAGAAGCGATCATCTTCTGTGGGTACTGCCCACAACACCTGCAGCCAATGTGACCAAACAGGTTGGTTGCTACTTCAAAGGGCAGCAGAAAACTGGGGAAAGCAGGTGTTACAAGAATGAGGACTAAATCACTAATCCAGAAATCTATCATGAAAATGCAGCCATAATTACTTGCATCAATTTCTTGGGATGGGTGGGTAAACCTTAATTTGTCACACAAATTGTATTAAAGATTTTTTGAAGATTCCCTGTGATTTTCTTAAAATGTCATTTGCAAAAACTTTACTCATTGTAAACAGCTGAAAACTAAGTATTTTAATCTCCTTGCAGAGAAAAAAAAAATCCCAAAAGATTAAAAACAAATACCTGTTATTTAATTAAGGCAAAACATAGCCTGCTTAGAAAAGTGGTCACTCTGAGCACACACACATAACCACACACACATAACCACACCCACACACTATTGTAGTATCTCCTTTGAAATGACATCTGTCTTAACCTCCATTTTCACAGGTGGAGAGAATTGGGGGTAGAGCTGAGGCTGCCCTTAGCGACAGTTGAATTTCCTCTGAACTAAGCAGAATTAAGTGGTGCTGGAGGGACATTAGGGGCTCCTCTTGGCTTGGGTCTCCTGTTCAGCACCTGGATAAGCTTATATTGCCTCGGTAACCGAGCCAAAACCCTTTCTTAATGTTGGAAAGGGTGGTGAATGCTTACCATTTACCATAGTTTGGGTGAATTGTGGTTTCTCTCACCATGTAGGTGAGTTTCTTGTTTTTCTTTTTTCTACTAAAGGGATTTTGTGTGGTATGTATAGGAGTGAACTTTTATAAATTATAATATCCCGAGTATATATAGTTGTTTCCCAACATTTTAAGCTTCCTCCTAAATCCCCCAGGCCCTTTTGTCAGTTTTGTCCACTTTGAGGAGAGAGCCTTTGCATTGTGGTAGAGATGCCGTTGGCAATGGCTTTTGAAACATACACACAGACAGACCACCCCATGAACACTTTCTGGATAGTCAGATGCCTTGGGCTTCACTGCGCTGCGCTGGCCTGCAACCACTATATGGAGACCTGCTCCAAGTAACTTCTCTAGGCTTTAATGGTTCCATCTCCAAAATGTTTTAGACTTTAGACATCGGGATATTTACCTGAGACTTGCTTGAAATATTCTTAGAGAAACCTTACCCTTGTAACATTTTTGCTGAAAGCAGAATGTGTTTTGTTGTTATTATTATTATGGTAACTATTGAAATTTGTTTTCTCCCTTGCTTTTAGCTCCAGGAGTACTGTGTCTTATACGGATGAACCGAGCCAACGGGATAATGCCTCTCGCCTTACAGTTCAGATGGAAAACACCTATCAGCTGGGTCTGTTATTTTATCACTCATTCCTATTTTAAACTTCATTTTTTAAAAAGATTTTATTTATTTATTTATTTGTTTATTTATTTAGAGCAGGGGGAGGGGTCTAAGGGGCAGAGGAAGAGGGAGAGAGAATCTCAAGTGGACTCTGCAATGAGCACATGGAGCTCATCGCGGGGCTCCATCCCAAGACCACAAGATCATGACCTGAGCGAAATCAACAGTTGGCCACTCAACCAACTGAGCCACCCAGGCACCCCCTTATTTTAAACTTCTAATCTCATTATTTACTTAAAATAGCTTCTGATAACATGGCATTATCTTCAATACTAACACAATATAAGGGATCTTAATTAAGTGATTTGATGCTGTTTTAATTTCTTCTCTGCAAGGTAGGACCAACACCCATTGCTTAGTTTTCTTTATCAGTGTTTCCTAAATATCAAGCAATTCACTGGGCAGCACTGATGTGTATTGTGTATTACTGGACGAAGAAGTTCATTTCTGGGTATTTCTGGGTTATCTTGTACAGTTATTTTATACATACTCAAGTTAAAGGAAAGAGATATGCCTTGAAGTTTTAGCCAGCAAACCCAACCAATGTTGTTGATAGGTGGAGAAAAAAAGCCTTCAAAGCAAAAACAAATGATTTCTGGTCCCTCGTTGACAGAGGTGTTTATCCCTTTCCACTGAGGCTTTGAAAACAAAGATCTTTGCACCTGCTCCTATACTCCCAGATGGAATCCACAGTGAATACTTTTTCGCATTCATGTTTTCTCATAGACCAACTTGTTTTCTCCAAATGTGTACCTGCCCACTATTATCTGCCCACTGCATATAATTACTGCTATGCAGAAATTCCACAGAGACTTGCCAATGACCAAAGGAAGGACTCTATGGGCTGGAGTGGTTCCATCTGGAGCCAGTTAACTTCAGGAAAATTATAGACCATCAATGCATCCCATTAGGCCTTGTAGCCAGTTTTCTACAGTAATCCCCCAGACTACATGGATTACAAGGTTCCATAATTAGTCTGTCTACTGGTATTTTCACAGTGCCTGGAGTAGACAACTAATATTCCTGCCATCCAGTATAATTTTCTACTCTTTCTGGTAACCTTACCCAGTTTCCTTTGGGGAAGCCCACCGCTGCCATCATTACCACTTTTGGTCCATGAAATTCTGCTGAAGCTGACACTAGCTTCAGAGAGACAGCAGTGACTAATTCTGGGATAGCATATGACGCTTTGATAGGTCAAGCCAATCAAAACCTTTGCGATTCAACTTAGACAATGTTGTTCGGGCTGTTGAAGAAGCCGATTAGGCTCTGAAACCTGAAAGAAGTAGGGCTATGTGAGCTTTTGCCATCTTGCCCCAACATATGAAGCCTGAGACCAAGAGAGAACCAAATCCATTATTCAAGTCTTAAATTTAGCTATCTGCTCTTAGACTTTTCATTAGGCAAGCTAGGTTTGGGTCAGGTTTTCCTCCACTTATAACTAAAAGATCTTACCCTTTCGATGCCTATGACATTAGGCTCTGCATGCTGAAAGGGTTTGAATCAGATTTTGACAAGATAAAGGAGTTGAACTATGAAGTCCTGTGTTTCTTCTTCATAAGGATATGTTTTCATAACTTGTTTCCTTAAATAAACAAACTAAATCATCTTATCAATTTTAGAAGTACTGAGTGTTGAACCAAGTTAAAAAAGTAATGTTATAAATAGCTTAGCATAAAGTATTTCCCATATTTTCTTACAAAAAGTCATGTGAGTTATTTGTTTATGATTAAAGTCTTTTATGCTTAACAATCCATTTCTTAAGCATTCAACTAGCCATCTTGTTAATACTCAAACAAAAATGTATTTCCACTTCTACTTGTTTCTGAGTTTATCTTGCATCTGAAAGGTACTCTGTGGACCTTTGGTAAAGATTTTCTCTCATATCTACACAATGCAATACTTCCCAAAAGAGTGTGTGGGGGGGAACCTGTCAATCATCAGCATTATTGCGTTTAATTTTTTCACATTCTATCTAATAATATTTGCATCATCTAAACACATTTTAAATGCTTAGTACATTTGGCCTCCTTTATCTGCGTAATTATAGCCAGAATGAGATGAAACATAAGTATAATTAATGATGGAAAAAGGGGAATGGAAAAATCAAAGTATATTTCTTATAATGAAGACCACTTATATTTTCTCATTAATTAATTATTAAACCATGAATATAGAAAAAAATACAAGATGTAGGATCCAATATATCTGAATTTGAATACTAGTCTTGCCAGTTCCTAAATAATGTTTGAGCAAGGTATCAGCATCCTTGAATCTCAGTTTCTTTATCTGTAAAAAAAAGGATAATAGTTCATACATTATAGGGATGTTGTGAGAATTAAATGAAGGAATGCATTTAAATTCCTTCTTCAGGGGCGCCTGGGTGGCTCAGTTGGTTAAGCGACTGCCTTCGGCTCAGGTCATGATCCTGGAGTCCCGGGATCGAGTCCCGCATCGGGCTCCCTGCTCGGCGGGGAGTCTGCTTCTCCCTCTGACCCTCCTCCCTCTCATGCTCTCTGTCTCTCATTCTCTCTCTCAAATAAATAAATAAAATCTTTTAAAAAAATAAATAAATAAATTCCTTCTTCATTCATTATGTTATTGTTTCTCAAAGTGACTGACTCTAGGACTTCACCTTAAATCTGTAAGAAGACAGGCCTTCTGTGACATCCAATATAATTTCCTATTAATTATGGAATGAGTTCTCCACAGTACTTTTTCTGGAGCAATGGTTAAAGAAGGATCTGATTCTTTAAAAACACTGACTGTAAGCAGGAGGTCAGGTAAGACCTATATTGGTGGCTATTTTTGCTGGCACATCGACACAGCCTGCCTGAGAATGTAGACAACATAGCAAAAAAGTAGAACCTAAAGATGGAGAGAGAGAGAGAGAGAGAGAGAGACATCATTTGAGCTCAGCATCCATGGGATGATCAGACCCTGTCATCAAATGCTCTCATGGACAAAAACTGTCAGGCTCTCCACTCTGACTTCACTCTACCCCCTAGGGTCCTTCCTGACTGTGGAAGTCTCACTGCCTCCCTACTTATACCCTTGCCCAATCCTGCTGCCTTCTCTGCAAGAACAATCCCCATCTCCTCCCTCAAAATGAGGTAGCAACCATAACAACAACACTAATAATAATAAATACCTAATGAGTAGGGGGGTTTTGTGCATGGCAGGCACTATTCTAAAGGTTTTAAATATTTTACCTCATTTAATCCCAACAAAAAAACAATACATGATAATTCTTATTATTATGCCAATTTGGGGAAGCTGACACACAGACATATTAAATAACCAAAATTTTATCTATTCTACCTTAAATCTATTTTTGTGACAAGTGTTTCTTTCTTTTCCTTTCTTTCCCTTTCCTTTCTTTTTTTTCACCCCAACCCTCCTTCAGATCTTTGCTTTTTGATTTCTAAAAATATTTTTTCCTCCTAAAGAAAAAAATCCACTCAAAAAAAAGAAAGAAAGAAAGAAAAGGAAAAGAAAAAAGTTTTGCCATTCCCATTAGTTGACTCTGAAAGTAGATTAGGGAGCTCATTTGGGAAGTCAAAATCTGAACATTCACTCTTTCTCTGTCTTTGCATCTCATCTTCCCATCCTGAGCTAGGCAAGGGATGATTCTGGCTGCACAAGGGAGAGGTCACAAAACAAGTGAGAAAAAAAAAGTCTATGATGATATTTCAAAATATCTTCAAAATAGGATCTAGTTAATGAGATTAAAAAAAAAAAGCCGCAAAGCCAAGTGCAGAAAAGATATTGGTACAGCTGGACAGTAGGAGCTGTTGGAAACAGGGACTCAGGTGCAACCAGGATTCTGTCTGTCCAGCACTAAGCTGGGTGTGGGCCTCCTTCTCTCACCATGGCCTGCATTCCTCTCCATGGTGACAATCATGGCCTTCCGCAGTGCCTCAGGGTCACATGTCATAACATTTTATCACCAGAAAGAGATTGACTTTCCCCCCCACCCCAAGTTCCAGTTTAAAATCAAAATTCTGAGAAAGGATTCTAATTGGCCCGGCTTGGGGCAAGTGCCACTCCTGGCCCAATCTACCATAACTGGACTTGGGCTCAAGGAGGTGACGGTAGATCCTAGAGAACCATCTGGTCAGAGTTGGAAAATTCTCATCTTCCTAGGAGGCAAGAGGCTGTTCCCAAATGACAGGGAGGAGTACTAGACAGACAAATATCTGCACTGAGGGAATTTACTATTTGCTGAAGGGAACGAGGCATACAAGTTACCATAATATGTGCCCAAATTAAGTTCCATGTGAGTGATGTAGGTCAAGCCATATGCAATATGCGTGCTTGGTAGGAGGGAGTGAACAACAGAAAGGTATAGTTAGAACATACATAATCTATTTAATTTAGTCCGAGCCAGTAGTAACATCTTTAAATTTCTTGAATAGAAAGGGGGAAACCACTCTCAAATTTAGCCTCGTTTCACTTGAGAATGCAAATGGAAATGTAAAAGATCCACAGGAAGACGACCCAGAAGCTTGTAGGTACCTAGGAACTTGGCCACAGAGGCTGGTGCCCTATATCTGACCCCATGAGACGGGAGCAGTCAGGACCAACCTGGAGTGCTAAACCTACAGGCCTACAGTGTTTATAACTGCTTGTCTGTCCTGTAGAACATAGATTCCTGCTGACTAAATATTGGGGTTAATCTTCATACTCTTTGTATCAGGTGTCTCTCCCTTTCACCTACCCAGATTCATTCCCCAGGCTGATTTAATTGAACAATTCCTATATAATAATCAGAATACAAATACTATGTATTGAGTCCCAGGAGGCTGACCTAACTCAACTACAGGCACAGGCTGTAACCTTCCAGTTAAGTCTGGTCAATGGAAAACTTCAGTGGGAAGTCAGAGTGGGGGAGGAGTGTGAGCTAGGGTGTTTATTTCCCCCCACACCCTGAAGGTGGGTTCAGCTCACGCTGTTTGCATCCACCAATGGAAGGGCATAGCTGCCCTCAAGTGATCCCTCTCCACATGCCTCTTCTGGATCTAGTAAGAGTTCCCTTCTCAGATCCCTCAAGCCTGGGGTGGGATGAGGGTAACACCCTCAATTTCACTAGCCAAGGGATACTGCACTATCCTTTGGTCCTGCATCCTGCTCAGAACTTCCTAAGGAGTCTCTTTATTAAATCCTCCAGGAATTGTCCTACTTCTAGTGTGCCATAGATGTCTTTGGACCCTGATACAGTCATTAAAAATAAACACTTAAACGATACTGATGACTAGTAAAATAGAATTGAATATAATTCTTGATCTCATTCCTTTATCCATATCAATTCAGCAAATACTGATGGCCACTATATGCCAGGCTCTGGGCACATGCACGTGTCGTTCAATGGCAGAGAGATGATGAGGTTAATACTCCCCAGAGGGATAGGGAAGATTCCTGGGATGCAAGATAAAGAAGATCCATCTGAAGCCTCTGCTCTGAACGTGGACTAAATGTGGTTAAGAGTATAAGCTCATGAGTCAGATAAAACAAGAAGGACCTCCCAGCTCTGTCACTGTGTGATTCTGGGCAAGTTACTCAATGTATTTAAGTCTCTGCTTTCCCATGTGTGAAAGGGAGATAACAGTAAAATTCACCCCAATGATTTATTGGAAGATTATGTAAGGTAATAAATATATACTTATCACAGTACATGACATGTAGAAAATGCTCAATAAAAGTAGTTATTATCTGTACTATGATTATTACCTATAAAATGTTTATTTCTATTTAAATTCAGAAATCACACATTAAATATTTCTTCTGCCTTTAGCATTGTATTAGACTCTGAGGAGGATAAAATCTGATCTAGCTTACCATTTCACTGAGGAGAAAGGCAGAAATGCTTTAGCTATTGTCAGGTGGATTCAGAGCAGTGGGGATCCAGAGAACTGGGAGTACTGAAAAGAAGGGATGATTTTTTTTTTTTTTACCTGAGGAGAGGAGGAAGGCTGCCTCGAGAAGAAGACATTTGAGCTGGCCTTGAAATGTGCGTGGGTATTTCTCAGATGAACAAGATAGGGAAGGCCATCCCACTTAAAATGAGGAGTAAGAACAAATGTCCACAAGCATCCCTTAAAAGACAGATGAGGTTCATGAGACTGGAACACCAGCCACATAGAGAGCTGTGGTGGGGGGCGAAGGGGCTAGAGGTGCTGGACCTTAGATTTTGCTAAGGGAAATATCACAGCCAGATCTGGGTTTTGGAGCGACCCC
Source organism: Phoca vitulina (assembly GCF_004348235.1). NCBI lineage: Eukaryota > Metazoa > Chordata > Mammalia > Carnivora > Phocidae > Phoca > Phoca vitulina. The sequence continues at coordinate 47,356,238 of NW_022589705.1, read as the reverse complement.
TTCAGTTGTAGTGTGGTATACATAGGTGGGAGATATAAGAGCTGGAGATATAAGAGCTGGGGGTCAGTTAGAAAGATGTTGAGACTTTAAAGTAAGTCATTAACACTGGAAACTGGAAGGGAGGATACTTTCAATATTAAACCTCAATGGTATTAAATATACACGCTTTAGGTAGCCTAGTAAATGGACGAGTGTGTTGTCTTCTGCCCCTCTGCCAGAGAATCTGTGTAGAAACCTAATTAGGACCATTTTCTCCTTAAATAGAGGCCACCCAGAAGATGAAATGTCTCTCCATGATTCAGTATTCTTTTGATTAGACTATGGGTGGGCGGATAGCATTTGAAATTACTTAGAAATTTCATCTGTATTTTCAGGTCCTACCAAACATTTTCCTGCGGTCATTGTCAATCATATCCTGAAAGATGTGTTAACTAACTATCTACAAGAAGAACAATATGAACCAGAGCTCTGTAGACAGATGACTAAAACAATTTCTGAGGTATATATGTGATTTGCTCGAAGTGTTAACTAGAATATTGCTAAGAGGACAACCCTTACTTTTTGATGAAGGCAATTAATTTGCAGAAGCAGTAAAAATGCTTGTTTATATTTTATGAAAATATTTATTGGGTCATATTCTGTGTGTGTGTGTGTGTGTGTGTGTGTTTGTGTGTGTGTGTAAAAAGCCTTTGCCAAAACAATTATGTGTATCATTTTGCATGTATTTTGTTTAAAAAATGTTTCCAAACTGCCCTATTTATTTAAAAATTTATTGCCAAGGATATATTTTAATGATCATTTTCTCTTGTTCAAGTTAGTTTCCTTGAGTGCCATCAAATATAGATATTGTGGTCTTTAAATACATTTCTCTTTTTATCAACTCAAGAGCTGGCACTCCATTAAGTTTTCTTCACTTTCCTCTTTATAACAAACTCTTTAATAAACATTCATGGTTAGTCCTATTACAGGAGACTCCAGATATGTGCTCACTTAATTACACATAAACAAGATGATATAACTCTCATGCCAACATTCTTTGAAGGGAAGCTGTCTTAATGTAGATTTTCAAAGAATGTAACAAATCCTTTAAATCCTGTTCTCTGGATTACAGTTTTTCCATGTGTCTTAGAAAATGTAGACATACTGCTGGTGCTATAATTTTGTCTCTAAATGTCCTATCGCAGGAGAACAGTGCTTAAAGGAAATCATAGTTGGGGGTGCCTGGGTGGCTCAGTCGGTTAAGCATCTGCCTTCGGCTCAGGTCATGATCCCAGGGTCCTGGGATCGAGTCCCACATCGGGCTCCCTGCCGAGCAGGGAGCCTGCTTCTCCCTCTACCCCTTCTCCCCTGCTCATGCTCTTGTTTGCTCTCTCTCTCTCAAATGAATAGATAAAAAAAAAAATCTTAAAAAAATAAAGGAAATCATAGTTAAGTTTCTACAACAGTTACTGAAAATATCTACAACACATCATGTGATTTTCTTCAATCCACCATATTTATGAAAGATAAAGACTCCTAAGTTTCCATGTGGCTGAGGACCTTTTTTGTTGTTGTTCTTTCAATTTCTAGGTTATTAAAACCCAGGTCAAGGACCTGATGATTCCACGGTACAAGCTAATTGTGATTGTTCACATTGGACAACTGAACAGTCAGAGCATTCTTATTGGAAGCAGATGCCTCTGGGATCCTAAAAGTGATACCTTTTCATCTTATGTTTTCAGAAATTCTTCTCTCTTTGCTCTTGCAAGTGTCTATGCTGTTTACTTCGAGTGATTGAAAAGAAGAAATCTAGTTCTTACTTTTTTTAATCAAAAAATAGGCCATATCTATGTACACGAAATTTTTACTACCCAGAAGTTTGAGAAAGAAACAACACTAATATTTCAAACAACTGGAATTTTTGGACTTTTTCATGCTCTTCTAAGAACTGAGGGAGGGAAGGTATAGCACAGGAAAGACTCTTGTTTATCCAGAGGAAGAACTAAGTCTTGGTTCTGCTAGATCGTTTTTCTTAGACATGGATTCTTATTTAATATTACTTTTGGTACTAATTACTTTAATTGCTCTTTATAGAGAGAGTTACAATTTCCTGTATTGTTTTTTGTAATGAAGAGAAGTTAAAAACAAACAAACAAACATGACTACATCCCCTGACCAATAAAGGGCAGAAGAATATTCAACATGGTATACACAAATGATAAATGTGAATGTGTCTCAGTGCTGCATATAAAAGAATACTGGTTTTCATCCGGTACTTAATAAATTGAGCAGCATTCATTAACTGCAATTATTGTTACATGTACCTGACAGTTGAAACTGCTGAGGTAGAATTAATGATTTCATAACAATTATTGTAGTCCCACAGGGCTGCTAGAGCTAAAACTAGAAGCTCTTGTGGGTTGCCTGCACTTTACAAAACTGTGGGAGAACTGAATGTTGGCTCTCCAGTAATGGAGACTATAAAGCGAACAAAGGCTTTTAGGGCGCTGCAGTAGACATTGCTGTATTAAATATACATGATGTTTAATAGTAAATGTATCTGTAACACTTAAAATCATGTATTGGAAAGAGACACCGCTTTTAAATATATGCTGCCTGATGTGCCTGTAAATAGGTTTTTCTTGGCTAACCAACTTTTTACACAAAATAGATAGCTGGCAGCTTAACAAATAAAACATGTGCATTTACTATTTTGTTCCTATGAATTTAGTGCTGAAGTGACCCAGTGCAGTTTTGAATGGATGGCACTAAAATTTACAGGGCTGAAATAGCTTATTATTCTGCTGCTTAATGTAGCTTGGACTATGGATCATTTATTTTTACGGAGCTTTCAACGCTTTGCGTTTTTCCTGGATGGTGAGTGAACTGCCCAGAGGACATTTGTTAAAGGTCAAAGACAAATTGTACACATGTGGAGAAAATTAGCAACGCTATAGTCTTAAGGAAAAAAAAATGATGTGTCATTCATATCATAAAGAATTTAGCAAATGGGAAAAGAGTCAATGCTTTATAGCTTTAAAATGTATTGATGTCTTATTTTCCCCCAAAAGAACCTGTACTAAAAAAAGTGTATACTTTTAAAATCCCTTTCCTTCTGCTTGTTCTGGCTTTTAAGGTAGATTTTCAAAATGAATTAGTCAATTTTCATTATTTTTTTCTGTTAGTGCCTTAGTGGGAATATGTCTGTGTAATAATTCATCACAACCAATATTGGCCCATCTCCATAGGCCAGTTTTGAATCTGGATTAGGTCATAAGTACAGTAAGTAAATGAGCTGCATATTTTCATTACACATTTGTGAACATCTCCCCTCTTGGAGCAAGAGCAGGGGCAATCATATTGCAATTTTGCATGACTAAATCAGAATGAAGAAAATTCCTTAGTACATAGAAAGTCCATTACAAAAACAGCTTTATTTTTTTAGAGTCCTAAAGTCTCATCCATGAGATAATTTCTTACCATCTGTCCTAGGCTGTGTTAGGAATCAAAACCTTAAAACATGATGGTAGTTAAAAAGCAAAAAAGGAAGCAGTTAAACAGCATATTGCCATGTACTGTAATTCAGACAGTCAATGATGAATTCTAGCAATTATATAGCAGCATAAGAATATACAGTAAAAACCCACTAATTGCGACTAATTTGGAAGAGTGCCGGTTATCACAAAAAGTCTGATGATAGGAAGCTTTGATGGATGCCTTAGCTAACACCATGGAGGTAATCATGTAAAATACAAATGTATCAGGTCAACACGTTGTATACCTTAAACCATGTTGTCAATTGTGTCTCGGTTTTAAAAATAAAACCTTTTTAAAAAAAGAAATGACACTGTAAATTTGAGGGAATTGTTTTACTTTGAGACACCCTGAACTTTCCTAGTATTTTGCCTTCCCGGCAGGTGTTCCTAAAGTGACGTCCTTCTTCCCAGACCTGCCGTGCCCACCCCTACCAGGGAGCCTTCACTCATGCTTTTCCCTACCCAGAACACCCCTTTCCACTTAAAGCAAATTTCTTCACTTTTCAGCATCAAACTCTGGTCTTGCCTTTTCTCTAAATCCTCCTCCATCCATTCCTTCCCTCCTGTTCTCTCTCTGCTTTCATCTCTCATAGTCGGGCTCCTGATTGTTCTCTAGGTAATTTGTGAATAATAGTTTTGTTTTCCTTACTAGACTGAAAACATCTTGAGTACATGGACCACATATCCTGACAGCACCGGACAATAAAACTGAACACATTTTAACTTTTCAAGTGAGATCACAGGCACTGATTGCCCTAGGCTACCCAACTACCAACAGCAAAGATAATAGTAACACACAGTTTAACTCTAGAGGAACTGAGATCCTATAGGGATAAGTACACAAGTAACCACAGTACAGGCTAGAATATGTTTTCATAAGAAAAGTCCAGAATATCTTTATCTGCTTAAGGGAATCGGGGATGGCTTCATGAAGGAAATGGCACTTACCTAGACTATGAAGTTGCTAAGTAGAATTTCAACAGACAGAGGAGTTCAGTGCATGAAGAAGTCTAGCCTGGATAAATAAAACACAGTGTTCATGAAGATAAGGGGTTAGAACTAAGACTGGAAGGGTCCATGGATGGTAACCTGAATGTCTGGGCAAGAAAGCCACACTCAGGTCATGGGTAGTCATTGAAGGCTTTTCATTCAGCTCATCGGCTCATCGTGTAGGTGAAGTGACTCTTTAAGAAGATGAATCCGTCAGTAAAGAGCAGGAAGACCACCCAGGAGACGGGAGAGGTAATGAGAGGAGCAACTGAGTGAAATGGAAAGGAGAGGACAGTTGTATGGAACAGTTTAGGGACAGTCTTCATGACCAGGCAAAAGGGAAGGAGGAGTCCGAGGTGACAAAGCGGCTCTGGATGTTTGCAGGGTCAGGTCTGAGTCCTGCTGTCCTAGTCACTAGTTAGGTAACTGACCTTAAATAAATGGCATAACTCACTTAAGCCAAAGCTTCCTCATCTTCAAGCAAAGCAGTGATAATGCTGGTATCCACCTCACAGAGTTTTAGACTGAGGCAGACGGTGGTGGAGGGGGCAGCCATCAGAGCCAGCCCCGTGAAGCTGAACACTGACTCGAAGGGAGGGGTTTGGAGGTGTAGCCTTGCTTGCTAAAAACAAGCAGAAGTACACGTTTACTAAGTGCTTAACAGATGGGAAGCCCTCAGTCAATAGTAGCTCCTTTGACTGTAGCTGAGAGTTTGAGTCTGGGCAACTAAATCAGTGGTCCTGGTAGCAAAAATAAAGAAGTCAGCAAGGAAGAATTTGAGGACTAAAATACTAAGCTTGATTTTTCACTTGTTGAATTTTAGTTAATAATGGGACGTTCAGATGGAAATAGCCTGAGGCAGCTGAAAAAATGGGACTGGAGCTGAGCTACATCAAGGTGAGAGATTTAGCCTTGGCAGTCATCCAAATTGAAACCTAACATCTTCCTCCTGCTTTATAAAATATTCATTAGCAGCGGCAGCAGCAAGTATAGTGAGTACTAATAGCAAATTACTGAAAATTCAGTTAACTCTGGGAATGTCAGCAGGAAACCCTCCCCCAGAATCAATACGAAAATTTTCCCCCAAAGCTAAAATTAAATAAGGCCTCTTATTTCTTTATATTTTTGTTTTAAAAGATTTCTTTTTTTTTTTTAAAGATTTTGTTTATTTGACAAAGGGGAGAGAGATCACAAGTAGGCAGACAGGTAGGCAGGCAGAGGGAGAGGGAGAAGCAGGCTCCCTGCTGAGCAAGGAGCCCGATGCGGGGTTCGAGCCCAGGACCCTGGGATCATGACCTGAGCCGAAGGCAAACGCTTAACCGACTGAGCCACCCAGGTGCCCCTAAAAAACTTCTGTATGATCCATTTCTGTTGCCAGACATCATAAGAAATAAATACATCAGCATCTTGAATGGAAATATCAGTGCTGTTGTCTGTTGTCATTGTTAATACAACGACTTTAAAGAAAATGTATTAGGAGGCCCCTACAACAGAGTCCAATAGATTATGTGCTGGGAAATTAAGCACTACTTCAGCTCATTGATTTTTTTTTTTAATGTTGGGAATTATCCAGTATAGAGGGTGATTTAAAAAACAACAGTTGAGAAATTAGAGCTTTTAAATCTAGCATTTTAGAGAATGAACCCTTGCCTTGTTGGGACCATTACTTGACCTGTCTTTCTAGGTATTATCCAAAAAATGCATTAAGAAAACTCAATATTAAATAGTTACTTATAATTTACTATGCTTTTTTATTCTCAAAATTCTTAAAGAAGTGACCTGCACCCACCATCTCTGCTGCTCCCACTTTTCCCTCCTACTATCTGTTTGCATGCCTACCACCAAGATGTTTTCACAAACAGCGAAGTGGCGCGCCAGGCCGAATCTGCCACGCGTTTCTTCGGCCCCATTCCACCTCAGCTCTCTTCTGAATTCATTTCTTTTGAGCAGCAATGTGATGTAGTTGTTTTTTGTTTGAAGTCATTTTTTATTGTTGTTGTTTTGTTTTGTTTTATTGTGTTTTTTTAAGCACAGATTTGAAGACAAATACTCATTTTAGCTTCCAACCTGTCCTAGCCGTGCAACTTTGGGCAAAGTGGCCAATGTCCTGAGCCTGTTTTCTCAAAGGTAAAAATGATTATAATAATGATCACTATTTGTTATTGATCAGTGATCAATGACCACTGCTCATGTTCTTGCCCTGAAGACAGAGAGAGAGTATACATGTAAAACGTCGAGCCCATCACAGACCTTTCCTCTGGACATCCAATTTCTTCCTGCAGATCCTGTTTTCCTAAAGAATTGATCATATGTTTTAGCAATTTCTGCTCACCACCATAAAGTAATACCCTAGACTACTTGGTTCCTTGCGGTTCAAAGTTTTAATCATTTGCTACTGCCATCTTTGAATGTTAAATAACTTCTCCTCAAGTCCACATTTATTATAAAATGCTATTCATCCCCAAATTTAGCTTCTTTTTGCTAATCTCTGCCTGTTTTTATACTTCCAATCAGATGTCTTGTCTCCACTTCAGTACTTTCTTAGTTACTTTTAATGTTTTTACTTATTGCTACTTATTTTTTCCTGTCTTGTGTCCATTTGAACTTACATGTTCTCTTCCCTTCTTCACATGCGTGAACACATACTAGAACACTACTATAAGGTTTACTGAGGCTTTAATATGTTAAGTATCTGATTAAAGTTTCCTGTAATTTCTCCCCTGTTTCTTTCATCACAGTTTAACTATGGTACACAACTTTTTTCCCCCATTGTGCAGGACATAACTTGAAACTTGTGGTTCTCCACCCACCCACGAGGCTATTTCCCTACTTAGCAAGACAGGAAACCAGTATAACCAGTATGGGAAGCTTTAAGCTTCACTTTCCATTTGTAATCAAAAAAGGAAAATCGTTGCTTCCCACAGACAACAAGGATGGATCTTCTAACTGCCAAAAGGGCAAAATTAAAATTCATATGAGAAATACTAAGCTTCAAGAGCCACTATTTCATTTTGAAACTAAGGAAAAATAAACTATATGTTGTTAGTTAATTATAAAAATACATTATCTTTATATTTTTTCTTTAAGAAAATCTATTCTATATCAAGAACTTTACTTTGGTAGGAGAGCTAAAAAATTAAAACCACAGCTAAGTTGCTTATTTGCATCCCAGTTCATAAGCACAAGTTAAAGCCTTCTGAGGACCCACTCTAGAGAGCTGGGTCAATGTGAGGAAAATTAGACAATTAGGAACAGTCCTTAAGCATAGGTTAGCAAACAGTAAGGGGCCAGATAGTAAATATTTTCAGCTTTGTAGACCATATGGTCTCCAGCATAACTATTCAACTCTGCCACTGAGGCACGAAAGCAGCTATGGATGGTAAGTAACCAAGTAAGTCTCACTGTGTTTCAATAAAAGTTTCTTTATGTAACTGAAAGTTCAATTTTATGTATTCCTCATGTATCATGAAGTTATTATTCTCTTTGACTTATTTCCAACTATTTAAAAAGTAAAAACCCTTCTAGCATGTGAGCCATACAAAATCAGATGGTAGGGCATATTTGGCCCAAGGGCCATAGTTTGACCACCTGGCTTCTAAAGGGTTCATCTTAGTGGAGGAAGAGAATTGTAATCATAATAAAGAAGTTGAGATTTTAATATATCTAGCAGAAAGTGGAAAGTAAGCAGCAATACATAGAAAATGACAATAGCATTTCTAAATTAGTAAGTTAGAAACCCCCTTTCTGACTTACTAATTTAGCCATGCAAACAAAAAAATTACATTAACCATGCAAACAAAAAAAATTAAAATGAATACTAGATTATATGGAATATAATCAAGTATATCATATCACTCATTAAACATGAATTTGCTTCATTTTCCTATCAAATTGAATTAACAAAAGCCACAGATAAATAAAAAACACATTCAGTTCTTCTGATATACAAAATATCGAATTAAAGAATATTTTTCTATGATCAAATAGATTTATTCTGAGAATGCAGAAAAATTTCAACATAAGGAAGGTTATCAAAGTAATTTTTCATCTTAACAAAAGAGAAAAATATCATATGATGAAGTTAAATAGGTATTTGATAAAATTGAGAAGCTATTTATAACAAAATAAGTTCTTAAGCGATACATAATAGAATAACACTCTTAAGATGACCAATATTATATACACATATATAATGTAAAGACTACTTTATTTATATTATTTATTTTTAAAAATATTTTAACCAGCAAACATCATACTGAGTACTGAAATGTTAAAGCTGTTTCCATTAAAATTAGGACTATGAAAGAAATGCCTAACATCATCACCATTATTAAGAATTCTTCTTGTAGTTACCTTCCCAGTGAGGCCTTCCCTAGCCACCCTGTCTAAAATTCACTCCCCCACCAAGCTTTCCAATCCCCCTTCCATACTTTCTTTTCTCAGTCATTATTTAATATTTCTTGTGTTTATGTTTGTCTTCCATAGAATAGACACTTTATTCATCTGTTTCATTCACATTGGTATCCTTAGTATCCACAACAATGCCTGGCATTAATCTCAATAACTAATTGTTGCATTATGAGTCATGTAATAAGAATGTGAAGCAATCAGCTTAAATACTGGAAGAGACAAAATTACCTTTTTATTAGTAGATAACAATATCGTATACCTAGAAAGCCCAAGAAAGACTAATAAAGCAGCCACTAAAATTAGTAAAATAACTGGACAAGGCTGCTGGAGATAAAGATGAATATACAAAAAACAAGATTTTTCTTTGTACCATAACAAGCATTTAGAAATGAACGTGGGGTAAATTTCTCATTCACTGTGGCAAACAAAAATGGTAAATAAAAAAGGTAATATAAAAAGGTACAAGACGTTGGGGCCCCTGGGTGGCTCAGATGGTTAAGCATCTGCCTTCAGCTCAGGTCATGATCCCAGGGTTCTGGGATCGAGCCCCACATCGGGCTCCTGGCTCAGCTGGGAGCCTGCTTCTCCCTCTCCCTCTGCCTCTCTCCCTGCTCATTCTCTCCCTCTCTCTCCCTGTGTGTCTCAAGTGAATAAATAAAATCTTTAAAAAAAAAAGGTACAAGACCTCCTATCAAAATACCACCAGCATTTTTCACAGAGGTGGAACAAACAATTCTAAAATTTGCATGGAAGCAGAAAAGACCCTGAATAACCAAAGTAACGTTGATAAACAAAACCAAAGCTGGAGGCATCACAATTCCAGACTTCAAGCTGTATTACAAAGCTGTAATCATCAACACAGTATGGTACTGGCACAAAAACAGACACATTGATCAGTGGAACAGAATAGAGAAGCCAGAAGTGGACCCTCAACTCTATGGTCAACTAATCTTTGACAAAGCAGGAAAGAATATCCAATGGAAAAAAGATAGTCTCTTCAACAAATGGTGTTGGGAACACTGGACAGCCACATGTTGTCCAGAAGAATGAAACTGGACCACTTTCTTACACTATACACACAAAAAAATTTTAAATGGATGGAAGACCTAAATATGTGACAGAAATCCATCAAAATCCTAGAGGAGAACACAGGCAGCAACCTCTTAGACCTAGGGCACTGCAACTTCTTGCTAGACACATCTCTAGAGGCAAGGGAAATAAAAGCAAAATGAACTATTGGGACTTCATCAAGATTAAAAACTTTTGCACAGCAAAGGAAACAATTAACAAAATTAAAAGGCAACCTACAGAATGGGAGACAATATTTGCAAATGGCATATCTGATAAAGGGCTAGTATCCAAAATCTATAAAGAACTTATCAAACTCCACACCCAAAAAAACAAAAATCCAGTCAAAAAATGGGCAGAAGACATGAACAGATATTTCTCCAAAGAAGACATACCAATGGCTTATAGACACATGAAGAAATGCTCAACATCACTCAGCATCAGGGAAATCCAAATAAAAACCTCAATGAGATAGCACCTCACACCTGTCAGAATGGCTAAAATTAACAAGTCAGGAAATGACAGATGTTGGCGAGGATGTGAAGAAAGGGGAACCCTCTTACACTGTTGGCGGGAATGCAAGCTGGTGCAGCCACTCTGGAAAACAGTGTGGAGGTTCCTCAAAAAGTTAAAAATAGAGCTACCCTATGACCCAGCAATTGCACTACTTGGTATTTACCCCATAGATACAGAGGTAGAAAAGAAGGGGCACCTGTACCCCAATGTTCATAGCAGCAATGTCTACAATAGCCAAACTGTGGAAGGAGCTGAGATGTCCTTCAACACATGAATGGATAAAGATGTAGTATGTGTATATATACAATGGAATATTATTCAGCCATCAAAAAGAATGAAATCTTGCCATTCACAATGACATGGATAGAACTAGAGGGTATTATGCTAAGCAAAATAAGTCAGTCAGAGAAAGACAAATACCATATGATTTCACTCACATGTGGAATTTAAGAAACAAAATAAATGAACATAGGGAAAGGGAAGGAAAAATAAGATAAAAATAGAGGGAGGCAAACCATAAGAGACTCTTAACTATAGGAACAAAGAGGGTTGCTGGAGGGAAGATGAGTGAGGGACACTTGATGTTATGAGCACTCAGTGTTATATGCAACTGACGAATCACTAAATCACTAAATCACTAAATCACTAAATTCTACTCCTGAAACTGATAATACACTATATGTTAACTAAATTGAATTTACTTTAAATTCAATTTAGTTAACATATAGTGTATTATATATATATATATATTTTTTTTTTTTTTTAAGTACAAGACCTACATAATTAAAAATCCCCCCCCATAACCTAATCTGTAATGACGGACAACTTTTCTTAAAAGATATTAAAACTTACCATAAAATTACTGCAATTGAAATAGCATGTGGCTAATTCAGAATAAATAGAGCAGTGAACAGAATAAAGGCCCTATAATAGTTCCAAATGTAATGAAAACAACATATGACTAAAGTGACATGAACTTTTCATGGGCAAAAGATGGTTCATTTAATAAATAATGCAGGAAAAATTTTCTGTCAATTTGGAAGAAGATGAAAATTAAATACCTCACATTATAAAAAAATAAATGTAATATGGATTAAATTTAAATGCAAAGGTACAAAACAAAATTATCAGAATAAAATTTAGTAGAATTCCTGTACAACCTTGCACTAAAGGAGACCTTCCTAAGCAAAGCAGAAAATACAGAAATTATAAAGGAAAAGATAGACATTGGCAAAAGACATCCTAACTGAAGTCAAGACATACAAAAGACTAGGGGAAAATATTTTACTCTGATGACAGTCAAAAAGTTAGTATCCTTGGGGCGCCTGGGTGGCTCAGTCGGTTAAGTGCCTGCTTTTGGCTCAGGTCATGATCCCAGGGTCCTGGGATGGAGCCCCACATCGGGCTCCCTGCTCAGCAGGGGGCCTGCTTCTCCTTCTCCCTCTGCCTACCACTCCACCTGCTTATGCTCTCTCTCTCTGTCAAATAAATAAGATCTTAAAAAAAAAGTTAGTATCCTTAATATTAAAAAAGCTTTGAAAATTGATAATAAAGGTATTATAAATATGTAAAAAAAATGGGCAAAGTACATAAACAGACTAATATACAGAATAGAAAATACAAATGTCCAATAAATGTGAAAGGTGGTCATAGTCATGATAATGCCAATAAAACCAAAAATGATATTCAATATTTCACCTTTAAGAATTGCAAATTTTTGCAAGCATAATAACAGTATGGACAGATGAGGATATAGAGAAATAGGTACTCTCACAAATTTCTAGTGAGAATATGAATTAATACAAACTTTTTAGACGGTAATCTCTCAGTATGTGTTTTTAAATTTAAAATACACATACCAGGGTGTTACTGAAATATCTGCAAGGTATACTACATACAACCACAAGATGTAAGGTAGTATGTATAACCCCTTTTTGTGTAAAATAGTATGATGGACTCAGTAGGTATTGTATTAGGCCAACTACTACAAAAAATAAAATCAAACATAAAACAACTCAAAGGATGTTGCTTGCTAAGTTGCTAAGATTTTAAAGGCTAATCTTGGAATTGGCACGTATCACTACTACTCACATATAATTGGCCAGAATTAGTCACACAATCACATGTACCTGCAAAGGAGACAGAAATGTCGTCTAGCTGTGTGCCCAAGAGGAAGAGGAGGAATGTTGGTGGACAGCTAAAAGTCTCTGCTATAGATAATAAATAGGGAGATAGGTAGGTAGATAGACAGATGATAGATACATAGATAGGGAGGAAACTATCTAACTGTGTTTGTAGCTATACTACATAAATTCAGTATCAACATGATTTTTATTCCTGGCAGAAATTATAAGAAACCCTCAATAAGGGTTATACTATAATTATACTATAACTTAGAACCAAATGGAAGAGAATGAAACTTTTGTTTTATTTTATATTTCTCTGGACTGTTTGAATTTCCTAACTTGATACATACCTTCCCCCCCCCCAAAAAACCTGGCTATACGATTTATTCAAGTGAATAGAGTAGGTCCCATTTTTCCTCTTTGTTTCTCTATGTACTTAAAATATATAGATACATTTTAAATAACTAATAAGTATATATCAAATAAATAGTAACTAATACAAATATACTGAAAAAAATAAACATACCTTTCCCCTAGAAACTTGATAAGCTATCTCATTGAAATAAAAGTGACAATGTAAGGATACATAAACAAGGCTGTTTAGTGCATCTTTATTTGTAATGGCAAATACTGCAAACAACTTGAATACCTATTGGTGAAATCTCAAAAAGTACATGTTATAGAACAGTAACTCTCAAACTTTTTGGTCTCAGTACTCTACACTCTTAAAAGTTATTAAGAACTTCAAAGGGTTTTTGTCTGTGTGGGTTGAATTTATCCATATTTATCATAATGGAATTTACAACAGAAATTTAAACATATTTATTATCTCATTTAAAAATAATAAACCTACCTACCACATGTTAACACAATAGCATATTTTATGAAAAATGTCTATTTTCACAAAACAAAACACATAGTGAAAAGAATGGCATTGTTTTATATGTTTGCAAATCTCTAAAGACTGGCTTTATAGAATACAGCTCAATTCTCATATCAGCCTCTGCATTCAATCTGTTACTGTGTGTCGTGTTGATTGATATATATGAGGAAAGTCTAGCCTCACAGAAAATCCAGCCTCATAGAAAATCCAGATATTTGGTTGGAAAAGGGAAGATTATTTTAATAGATTATTTTAATTTCATTAAGATTATTTCAGTTTTATTTAATAAAATTATCTTTTCACATAATTTTGATATTCTTTTTTAATAGTATACCAAAACCCAACAAGTGGCTGTTTATTAAAGGTTAGTCGCAATGTAGAATCTGAAATCACATCAATGAATTGTTGTACTGTTAGATTAAAATCTTTATTTTGCACTTGGGATGGATATTTTACCTATTTATGATTTTCTAATATCATGCACTGCTCATTTGGAAAATATTGGTTCACCGAGTTATGCTGATCTCCCAAATGTTGACACATTTCATTACACAATGAATATCAAAAAATAAAATTCATTAATATCACCACCGATGCTCATGGTGATGGATAAAAGTTTTCCAAAATTGCTTGTAAGCTTGAATTTTATCATCAGCAACAAACTATTGTCAATTGTTTTCCTTGAAGTGACAGGCTTACTTTGTTCATTTTCATATCTTTTTTCATTTAATTTCAAATATCCAAGTCTGAATAACTACAGTTTTTTAGTCTGTCTTTAAAAAAAAGAAAAGAAAAGTGCTTCCTGGAAAAAGCAGCTAGTTTTAAGCTCACAACTCAATCACGTAAGTGCTTTACCGTGAGACAACCATCACACTCCAGTATGTTCCAAAAGCGCTTCCTGCGTCTTCCCATTTCACCACCCACCATATTGAAAAGGCACGTACTCAAGGACTGAGACTTAATATAATGAATTCTTATTGCCTCATCAATGGACATTCTTTCAGTGAGACCAAATAAAACAACCAACCAACCAAAAAAAACACAAAAAAACAACAAACAAAAGAACCCAGGGTAGTTCCCGTTGTTATTGGAGTGTTGTTCTTGGTGGTGAAGAATACATTGACTACCAGTACAGTTTGATGTGACTGCCTTGATTCATGCTAAGCAGCCTAAATTTGAATCCAGTAACACCACCTCCTTAGCTGTGTGTGACTTAGGACATGTTTACGTAATTCCACTGAGCCTTAGTTTCTTTATCTGCAAAACCTTGATAAAGTACTATCCACTCTCATAGGTTTCGTGCAACAAATACATGAAGTAAATGTTTAAATGCCATGCACAATGCCTTGACACAGTTTCAGTGCCCAATTCGTAGTAGATGAATTTCAAATACAGACTGCGGTATTAATAAGAGCAGCACCTCAGATGAACAGAGAATCTATTGTTACAACCCCCTGGAGTGTTGACTGTCAGAGTTACAAATGAAAACATAGTTTTGTGATTTCCTTACTTTGTCTTTCTGTCTGTGAAGACATCCAATTGTGTCACAAGACTCAGCTATGTGGGTCTCAGTTTAACTTGTAGAATGAGAATACAATGTCCTTTTATCTCTGGGAAAGCAAAACCCAAAACAGCCCAGACTATAGGAAAGAGCTTATTATTCAAACGTTTTCTGGGTTTTAGCTGTTTGGGGACCTGACATACATCTGCCTCCAGCTATCCTCAAGGAGAAGGGCTGCATATTAGGAAACGTTTATCAAGCACTTTTTGAGAAAAGCACTTTGTTTAGATTCTTATACTTGACCATGAATCAGTGTTTAAGTTCTCAGTAATAATATACAGCAACCCAAAAGTTAAGAGTGGATAGTTATTTCTGGGTGATGTGGTAACAGTTGATTTTTATTTTCTTTTTATGCTTTTGTTTTGTTTTACATTTTCTTACCGTCAGCATAATCTGTTTACTGTTTTAAAGTTACTTTAACATTTTTTTAAAAGGAGAAAATCACAGTGAGCCTGGTTTATGGCATTTTTACTGCAGTTTTGCACAGCATTTCGAATTTCAAAGGATTCGTTAAAATTTTAAAAGAACAGTGCATTCACCTTGGCAAAGGGAGAAAATAGACTTCATTGTGGTTTTCACCACTCACCCACAACTTTTAGGAAAGAAAGATTGCCTTGCCAAAAGCCATTGTTTTAATAACACAATATAAGCGTTGTCCTGAGCAGTAAAAACATGTTAACACGTGCTAGAGCTCCACCATTGTTGGGTATCGGCTCTGGTCTTAACAAAGAGCGGGCAAATCAGGCATGGAACAACAGGCAGGGCAGCTGACTCTTTGTGAGTCTTGTGTTGACATCACCCAATGCTTCTTTGAGCCCCAAAGCCCTTCAGGGGGCAGCTGTCCATCCGGAAGACTTTCCTCCCCTGAGGAATCCACCTTGGGGAGGTTTGGCGCTGCGCGTCCTCAGAAACAGGCTCATTTGGGAGCTGGAGCTCGTTTCCTCACTCAGCTGTACAGAAGAGAAAAAACCATACTTCCTCCGAGGGCGCTGACAAAGAAGGAAGGTAGCCGCCAAGTTCGACGCCTGGATTTTTTAAAAGAAATTGAACCCTACACATCATTTTCTTTAAATGTTGGTCTGGTTTCAGAAAGATTAGACATTCTGGGGAGAACTCAGTCATCTCCAGCCTCCTGTTTTGGCGGAGGAGGCAACATGAGAGCAGAGAGGGGGCATGACACAACCAGGGGCTGGGGGCCAGCGAGTAGCCAAGTCAGGGCTCGTCTTGCCTTGTACTGGCCGCCTCTGCTCGTTGACCAGCTGCCTCCGAGGTATTCGTTACGTGCTATAAATAAAAAACACACAAACAACGAATAACCCTGGGTATGCCCTGCAAAGCTGATCGGTAAGGAAGCAAGTGGAGGTTTAAACTTCTAGGTCTGAAAACAAAAAGTAGTTCGCATTGTTATCCCAAACAAAGTCCTCCCTCAATTTAACTTGGTTCCAACTTATTTATCAGTACCTTGGCTTACTGGCGAGCACCAAAAAAACCTACATGAATGAATGCTCATTAGTAAGCCACTAATGGGTCGAAGAAATAATATATGAGAAAATACTCTGTGAAAGATTATATACACTGTATTATGATGTCTGTGGTGGTAAAAAGAAAGCCTTGTGCAGACATCCATTTCACTGCCCTATGTATTTCATAGATATTCCAAATATATTCTTTCTAGTGCATTTTGGCTTGCTGATGCAGAGATGGATAAATAATGGTAAGCCTGGTAAATTATGCTTACTCTCTAGAGATTAAAAACCTTTATTGTATCTGTTAACATCTAGTAACTATGAACCTCTCATTGTGGGAGTGGTAAGTTCATAATTTTTCAAGAAATTAGCCCACCAAAATATGAAAACTGTGGGTCATTTTCTAAAATACTTTTGTTTACCAAAGTCATCTGAAACCACACTGGAATCTTCACAATTATATATGTGTTTGGAACATTTATTATGTAATCACATTTTCCTTTTTGAACTTTTTATTATAAAACTGTAACATTCTATGATTAAAATAGAGTCTTAAATAAATTCTACCTCACACTTTAATATAGGATTAGCAGAAAATTCCAGTCAAACTCCTTGAATTGAAAAATGAAGAAATAAACCGTGAAGTCAGTCCCCTCCGTATTTCTGAAACACACTAGGCTTATTCCTACCTTCCACATCCTGATCAAACAATTCCTACTGGATTCCCCCCAGAATTCCACTTCGCCCCGCTCCTCATAACTCCCCAAATCCTACACCACTGCCTCTGTGATGCTATCATTTATGACACCGGTTCACCATCTTCTTTTTCCCACCTGAGACACAGTATAGAACAAAGAAAGACCTCAGCTCTTGAAGCCAGATGGACCTGGTTTGCTCCCTCGCCACACTACCTACTAGCTGGATGAACAATTTCGTCCCCAATAAAATGGTAAATGGGGGTAATATTACTTCACAGGAAGCTTATCAGTAGACTGAATGAGATGTTGCACATAAAACCACCTGGCACTTAATAAATGCTCAATAACAGTTTCCTTCCTTCCATCCTTATTTAGCACTCACCTGAATTCCAACTTGTTATATTCGACAGTTACCCACGTGTGAAATTATCCCTGCCACTTCAACATGTCCCTTAAAATCACGTGCTTCTCTCTAGTCCCCATAGCACCAGCCATAGATGGTGAGCTCATAGAAGTCGTTACACAATCAAATGACTTCAAGCTGGAGACAAAGCAAAAAAGGTCCTTATATTCTGAAAGGTATCAAGCTCACTTCTTTCCCAAGCCAAATTCAATTTATTTTGATAATTAACCCCTTAAACTGATACAGAAGTAGCTTAGAAATCCAGAGAAACAGGTGCTAAAACGAGCCTGGAAAAAAAATAATAAATGAAGGAGTCACATGAGTTAATGTTACCTTGCTGATGTTGAGGGGTCCCTTCCAGGTGCCTTCTCCACCTGGAGCTAGCCCAGATGTAGACATCTGCTTTTACTCTAGCCCACAGTGCTTCAAAGACTCCTTACTCCTCACCTCTGAGATGGCAAGTAAGAGAGGGAATAGAATTAAAGTCAAAAGGGAGCCCTTCATTTTGCTAAGGATTAAATCAGAATCTGATGTGAATATTGCCAAATTAAGTTTTGAAGTTACCGTCACGCCCTTGTCCAATTTATACTAACTTTCCTGACATTTTATTGGTCAGAACCTCATTTTAACAATATTTGTGAAGCACAAAGTTTACACCGTGAAGTTTTGATAATGTGCTTTTATGATTATTGCTAGTTATTCAGTCACTTCTGAACACTGTCATGTACCATTAACTGCATCCATGAGACAATAAACAGAATGCTCTCTTGGAAGACATCTAGAAAAACACGAGCTTTGGAAGTAGCCAAGTATGACTTTCAATGTCAGCCTTGTCACTTACTGAGTGACATGGGGCAAATTTTAAACCCTTTAAACTTTGATAACCATATCTCTAGAATGGGAAAACCTATCTCATAAGAGTGTTTGAGTATTGAAAGCAACACTTATCTCAAAGCCATGAGAAAGCTAACTTAAGAACTCACATTCTTGTGTTTGGGTTTGAATCTCCACTTAGAAGATCTAGAATCTTAACCAAGATATTTAACCTCCCCAAGAATACTTCTCTGTAAAATTGTGATAGTAATTGACTCTTAAAGCTAATGAGATAAACTGTATCTTCTTCCCTCACCATCGGGATGGACTAGAAAAGATAACTTTCCTTTAGAATATAGGAGAGTTTCTCTGACTAGAATCCTTCTTCTTATTCTTCACCCTTTGACTTAGGCATGCATTTATCAATACACATTTTTATAATAGAAAGCTGGATACATCACCCTCAAAGAGCTAAATACTGAAATTTCTCTTCTGGTAAACTTCCTAAAAGTACTAGTTCTTACAAAGCTCTTACCTAAACTGGGAATTCTGCAGTTTCAGATCTTAAAGAGTTGTTGACTCACTTTTTAGCAAATTGAAAAATAATTTTTTTTTAATTGATTCCTCTTCTGTGATCTCTGGTTGAAAAAAAAAATCCCTTCAGCCTGTGATCAAGATCATATCACCCATACTTCTTGTGATATTGCCATTTTTCTGTAAGGAAGCCAGAAAATGGAACAAAATAACCTATGCTCTGATTGAAAGCATTTCCTTTTTTTTTTTTTTTAAAGATTTTATTTATTTATTTGAGAGAGAGAGAATGAGAGAGAGCGAGTACATGAGAGGGGGGAGGGTCAGAGGGAGAAGCAGACTCCCTGCCGAGCAGGGAGCCCGATGCGGGACTTGATCCAGGGACTCCAGGATCATGACCTGAGCCGACAGCAGTCGCTTAACCAACTGAGCCACCCAGGCGCCCTGATTGAAAGCATTTCTGACTCTGAAAAATAAACATGTTATTTCAAAGAATTGTTGCTTTCTCAATCTCTCTGGCTGCAGTATGGGGAACTGATTAAGGGGAGCAAGATTTGAGGCAGGAGAAACAAAAAAAAAGGCTTTTGCAATAATTTAGATGAGATATGATGTGCTCTAAACTAAGGTTATTGCAGAAAGGATGGGGCAAATGGCAGTATTCAAAATATAGGAGGGCTTGGTCCTGATTACGTATTAGGAATAAGGCCAAAAAATGGTACTTAGGGCTCTGGCTTGCACAACTGGGAGGTTGGAGGAGAATCATTTGCTAAGAAAGGGACTTAAGGGGCAGGGATGGTTTTGACTGCAGAAAGAGCTACCTCATCTTTTCATAGGTGAAAATTGCAGGTGAATCTGTCATTTACCAACTCCAGAGGGGCATCTGCATGACCAAGTCCTGCACACCCACAACATAAGCAATTATTTACCCATTGATTACCAACTTCTTTCTTCCTTTCTTTGGAGACTCATACTGCCCATCTTGATAATGCTAGGTTTAACATAGCACTCCAGTAAAGCTGTGATCAGTGGCTATGGGCTGGGCTTTTGCACAAGCCAGGAGAGAAGTATTCAGCCAAGGGATGATCCCTGCCCTGGATGTCAGATACACTCTGATACCTCTGAATGCTGCTACCACTCTGACTTGATCCCCCGGGGCTCAAAATAGACTCCTCTTCTGCCAGCTGTGAAGGACTAGTCCTTTCCAAGAACTCCTTGGGACTTGAAATGCTAAGTCTTGTTGTAATTGTCTGATCCCTCCCGACTCAAAACCTTTCCATGGCTCAACATTACCTGGAGAATAAAATCCAAACAGCCTGGCATTCAAGGCTCTTCACTCAGGCCCCCAAATATCACTGCTTCCACATAACTCAAGGTCCAAACAGAGAAGATAATCAAAATGAAGATGAATCTTTCCATCTTTTGACCAATCTCTAACTAGAGCACTTAATCCTTTTTATTGGAGGTTGACATGACTTTTCCTTCTCATCTCGTCTGCAACTCAGTTTACTATCTGTGTGGCTTTGAACATGTAATTGTCTTCTCTGAGTTTAGTTTCTTCATCTGTGAGGAGATAATAATCTGCCTTTTATGTTGTTGTGAAGATGGAATGAGGTAACATGAGTAAAGCACAGAGCATCTTATTAGATGTTGAATAAACAACTCAATAAATTAACTATGTGATACGCAAGAGATTAGAAATGCAATTTTTGGTTGCTACTAGCTACTATGGAAGGCTGCTGATCTCAAAACTATCCATAAATTTGCACTGCCCTGGTCTTTTTCTTTCCTTTCTTTATTCTTTCCTTTCCTTCTTTGTTCCTTTCCTTTTTCCAGAAATAAGTTCTAAAAGGCAGAACCTTAGAGTACTATTTCTGAAAGTGTTTTCTTTAGGACATGAGTCTTTGAAAAAAGTCTTTGGGAAAAAATATCCTATGGTAATGGTCCCTTTTTTGGAGATTAATAATGCATATTATATATAAGGGTTCAGAGAAGACTTATAGTTAAGAAACTTCTTTAATATGTTTAATTCAAAGTTTCCCAAATTTATTTGACCCTAGAAAATCTTTCACCAGGGAATTGACTAACATCTGAGTTAGTCATGAATTTCTAAAGGGATATATTTCTAGTTCTCTTCTTTTCAGGCACACGTTTTTTCTATTTTCCTGTTCTTTAAAGTTGGATGTGGCCATGTGACATATTTTGCCACATAAAAGGTGAGAGGAAGTAACATATGTCACTTGTACCTGGCATTTAAGGATTGGTTCATGATTCCCCAGTTCTCCCTCTCTCCCACCTTGATGACCAACAGCATTCTTGATAGATTCTGGTCTCTGAGTCAGGACAATATAAAGCAGGGCTACCTGCTCACCTGTAATTAACATATAATGTAAATGAGAAATAAATTCTCATCATTTAAAACCACTGAGATTTGGGACGCCTGGATGGCTCAGTTGGTTATGAGTCTGCCTTCTACTTGGGTCATGATCCCAGGGTCCTGGGCTGAGCAAGTAGCCTTCTCCCTCTCCCTCTGCTGCTCCCTCTGCTTGTGCTTATTCTCTCCCTCTCTCTGTGTCAAATAAATAAATACATTTTTAAAAATAAAGCCACTGAGATTTGGTGATTATTGGTTATGACAACATAATCTGACTTATCCTGACTAGTATAATTAAAGTTATTCACATCTTATAGATGTAAAGTATGCCTATATGATTCAAGTTTTTATTTTTTTTTAAAGATTTTATTTATTTATTTGACAGAGAGAGACACAGAGAGAGAGGGAACACAAGCAGGGGGAGTGGGAGAGGGAGAAGCAGGCTTCTCATGGAGCAGGGAGCCCGATGTGGGGCTCGATCCCAGGACCCTTGGATCATGACCTGAGCCGAAGGCAGATGCTTAACGACTGAGCCACTCAGGAGCCTCTGATTCAAGTTTTTAAATCAAAGCAAAGTAAGATCAGTTATTTGGTCTTAACTGGAATTAATTGCCATGGGCTCAGTATGATTGATAATACGAAGATCCACAGTTAACAGAAACCAAAATTCCAAATTAACAACCAAACAATGGATTGAGTAAACATGTATTTCATCTATAAATTGCTTATGAAGGAACTATGGCCACAAAAACACCTAATACACTGGTTAGAGCAGGTTGGCATGAGTTATAAGTACTGCCTGTGGCATTCAGATTTGGGAAGTCAGATCTCCATTCTGCCATTTAATATCTAGGTGTCCTTAGGAAATACTTAATGTCTCTGAATCTCAGTTTCTTCATTTGTAAAAATGGAGGTAATAATACTGACTTCATTAGAGTGGTTGTCAGGATTAAATTATGCAGAGTACTGTCAGAGTCTCTAGCACAAAGGGAGCTTTCAACAGAGTGTTCATTCATGGTAATAAAGAGAATTATAGGGCGTCTGGGTGGCTCAGTTGGTTAAGCGACTGCCTTCAGCTCAGGTCATGATCCTGGAGTCCCAGGATCGAGTCCCGCATCGGGCTCCCTGCTCAGCAGGGAGTCTGCTTCTCCCTCTGACCCTCCCCCCTCTCATGTGCTCTCTCTCTCTCTCTCATTCTCTCTCTCAAATAAATAAAATCTTAAAAAAAAAAGAGAGAATTATAATTCTACCAAATATTACACTGTGTCAGAGTGGCCTTGGTGTTAGAATGCTAGAGTTTTAATACTGGTCCTGCAGTTTCCAGCTAAGAGAGCTTGATAAAGTAGTTTAAACTGTAATCTGATTTTCTAATTTGCAACATGGAAAAATGTTACAGGACAAATGAAGCAATGTTAATTATAGCACAGACAAATTATAAAGTATACCACATATAGTTATTTTATGATGAAAATGATAAGATCACTCTATAAATTTGTTACCAAACATTAATTTATTTTTATTCATACTTCTCGAGGGTGTTTTCATCATAGGACACCACTATTCATCCAGCTATTCCTGGGAGTCATTCATAACTCCTCATTCTCCCTCTCTCTTCCCTGATTAAAACCTCCTTCATGCACACACATCTATTAAATCACCAAGTCTCATAGGTTCTACCTCTAACTTTCTCTGTGATCCACCCATTCCTCTCTATCCTTTCTGCCATGATCTCAACTCTCAGAGACTGCAACAGTCTTTCAACTGGTCTGTATCTTTCATGAAGCCATTGTCCACACTGCTGCCAGAATGATCTTTCTAAACATGTGCTTATATTATTACCCATTTTGAAAACTCTTCAATGGCTTTGCATTTTTCTCAAGAAAAAATCCAAATTTCCTTACCATGGCCTACAAGACCTTTCATGATGGGCCTGTGTCTACTTGTACAGGCCCTCAAACTCTCAGTGGCCTAGCTCTACTGAAAACCTCACCATTTTTGGGAAGTCCATGCTCTCCCTCTCTCTCTCTATGCCTTTGTATCTGCTGCTTTCTTCACCTGAAACACCCCTTTTTGCCCCTCTTTAAAAACTAGTTAACTTCTTCTCCACAAATATCTGCAGGATGGATATTGAAATATCACTTATTTAGAAAACTTTCTGCATAACTTTACAGATAAAACTTTACTACTCACTTTAGTAATTTTTTAAGTGCTCTATCAGTAAGAACTTAAATGAGAACCTAAAAATGTTCTTAATAATCTTAGAAGACAGTAATTGATATTTAAAGCTTCATTTTCTATGGACAAAGAAGCTCTTTTCTTTTTATGTTTTTGTCGTTATTTTGGGTTTTTAGAAATTTAAAAGCTTAATAAATAAATTTTAAAAGCTCGGGGCGCCTGGGTGGCTCAGTCATTAAGCGTCTGCCTTCGGCTCAGGTCATGGTCCCAGGGTCCTGGGATCGAGCCCCGCATCGGGCTCCCTGCTCGGCGGGAAGCCTGCTTCTCCCTCTCCCACTCCCGCTGCTTGTGTTCCCTCTCTCGCTGTGTCTCTCTCTGTCAAATAAATAAATAAAATCTTTAAAAAAAAAAAAATTTTAAAAGCTCAATAAGTAACTGAAATATATAATAATTAAAAAAAATTCAATAAAATTATTATCAGTGAGTTATGATGTAAGATCCCTAAAATATCCTGGGATACTTTTTCCTTCCTGATATGATAGCATCATATCTTTTAATAGTTGACTTATTCAAAGAAATACAAACATGGTGAGAGTACGTTTTTCATGAGTTGTTCTGGATGCTACACAAATGTGTCATCAGTTTAGAAAAAGCAGTGCTTATTTTGATAAGATTCATAACAATGTTTTATATGTTCCAACTTAATGGACATGTTCTGCTTTCTATTTAACCCAGGAATTAGTTTCATGTAAACTGT
The DNA here is from genome assembly GCF_004348235.1 of Phoca vitulina. Lineage (NCBI taxonomy): Eukaryota > Metazoa > Chordata > Mammalia > Carnivora > Phocidae > Phoca > Phoca vitulina. Next base: position 47,331,955 of record NW_022589705.1, on the reverse strand, counting down.
TAGCCTTTTAGTTTTATCACCCACTGAGTATGCCAACCCAAGCAAATGAGGGCTAATAGCCTAGTAAATGTTCTATGGATTTGAGGGTAGACTTGAACATTGCAGTAAATCCTGAAAAAACCAGACACAAAGCCCAAATAGAACAAAGGAGATCATTAGCACAATCTGTGTCTCCCGAAGCAGGAGCGGGGTCTTGCAAGGACCTAGCCAGCTGCAAAGGGCAAAGAGGTTCTCGGACCAAGAAGCGGGAATGTGGTCTGGGATCATCAGAATGACAACTACCATTTTTGAGTACCTACTTTGTGCCAGGCATTGTGTTAAGTGCTTTATAGTGGAGATAAACTGCACCAGTCAGTGGGAACGCAATCTCAAAAGTAGCAGTAATATTCACCTAAAGAAAGTCATCATAAATTTGTTTTCAGTTTTTGTCTTGAGGTGGAAAATTGATTTTATATTGTTATAGAGCAAAGAAAACTATGACCTATGTTTAGCTGATTTTCAAGGCTGATTTTATGTTCTGTTTGATTTTATGTTCAAATCAAATGTTTTACCCTCTGTGATGTTAAGATATCTTGTTAGGATATTAAGGAAATCATACTTACAATACTAAATCATATTTTAATATGGGGTATGCATGAAGCCAACACTTCTCCCATTAATTCGATCACTCGTTCATTCAACAAATATTTGTTGCAATAACCCCTCTGTGGAGGTAGTGTTCTAGGTGTTGGAGATACTGTGGAGAACAAAACACATAGTCCCTACCCTCAGGGAGCTTACAGTCTAGGAGAGGAGGCAGACACTAAGCAAATAATCACACCAATATTTAGCACAGCAGGTGAGAATCTCAATTCAGAAACTTGGGTGTCCAAGAAATGCATATTCTATAATTCAGTTTCTAGCCCTAAGTCTTCATTCCACCCTGCTGGCAGAAACAAATGATATACACACAAAGTTAGTAACAGTCTCTCTTGGATTTGGCTTCCTTCCCTTTCCCAGGACGTAATTCTAGCATCTTACTCTCTGACAAGGCCCTTCTATCATCAAATTGTTGCTTTTTAGTAGATCATTGATCATCCTCAGCTGCCTGGCTTTTTTGGTTCTACACATCACTCATTACATGGAGAATGGTCTTTGCTGCTTCTACACATCACTCATTACATGGAGAATGGTTTTTCTGAGGCTGACTGTGTTCCTTCCTATATAGGCCTTTCTGCTTCCCGAATAATGTTATTTAGAAGCAGGACATAGGACCCCTCGCTCTATGGATTCATTAGAACTCTCTCTTTTCCTCATTCCCCACCTCTTCTAGCCCCACAGAAACTTCACATTTCCCTTCATGTTTAAGATACTTGGAGTAAATTTAGACTGGCTGGGGGGCAGGTCCTGTAGGAGGGAGCTCAGAAAGGGCACTCTTGAGAAGATGAGATATGAACTGAGATCTGAAGGGGGGGGGAGTGAAGAGTTAACATGTTGAAGGGGAGTGAGGAATGGGAAGGAGAGTGTTCCTAACCAAAGGGATACATGTGGCAAGGTCTGATGGCAGGAGAAAACTGAAAAACTAAGTTATAAGCATTATCATTTAGGGACAAAGCCTAATTATAGAAGAATATACACTCTTGTGCTTTGTTTATGAGACCTCAACAAAATATAGACATTAAGTATTTACTGCACAATAGTGAAAAATGTTTAAGAACTTCTCAAAGCCTTGGGCTTGAGTTTAAGCCTGACCAGTTACCAGAAGTATGGTTTTTGGTAAGTTACATCACCTATTTAAGCCTTAATTATATTACCTGGAAAATAGAGATTATAATAATATTACAACTACTTTCTCTATCTGTCTCATAGGATTGCTGAAGGGTATAATGAGATAATGGATGTGAAAGTGTCCTACAAACTGTAAAGAACTTTAACATGTACATTATTACAAGTGTGTTGTTGATAACTAAATCTATTCACAGTACAATTCAACATTTTCTTTTAGGGAGACTTTTACTGAGACAAAATGACAAATACTAAGTGTCCAACTTCTCATTTGTAATTGTATGTAATTACATAGAAGTGAACCAAATGAACACACTATGATACACAATTATATCATGAATACAATATTCCTTCCCTACAACAGTTGCAAGAGCAGCTAACAACTTACTCACAGACAACAATAATGTAAGTTCTATATGAGAGATGCCTGGTAGAGAATAACCAAATAAAGCAAAGAATCCAGCACAAAATAGGAGTCTAAAGTCAGGCCAGTCCCTACTCCTTCTTTAGGCCCCTAATTAGTCCATTAGGGGTGTATGTGTGTGTGTGCGTGTGTGCGTGTGTGTGTGTGTGTGTGTGTGTGTTTGAAGGATAAAATGAGATGGCTAACTGCTAAGCAGAACTCTCATTCAATTCTTTTTTTTTTTTTTTTAAGATTTTATTTATTTATTTGAGAGAGAGAGAGCATGAGAGAGGGGAGGTCAGAGGGAGAAGCAGACTCCCCGCCGAGCAGGAAGCCCGATGTGGGACTCGATCCTGGGACTCCAGGATCATGACCTGAGCTGAAGGCAGTCGCCCAACCAACTGAGCCACCCAGCCACCCCTCTCATTCAATTCTTAAAATTCTATCATTGGAGAAATGCATATTAAACATATTAAAACAACGAGATACTACTACACACCTATTAGAATAGCCAAAATTTGGAATACTGACAATACCAAAGCAGGTAAGGATATGGAAAAATAGAGCTCTCATACATTGATGGAGGGAATGAAAAATTGTGTACAGCCACTTTGGAAGACAATTTGGGGTTTTTATCTTTTTGCAAAACAACATACTATACAATCCAATAATCATGCTTCTCAGTATTAACCAAAGGAGTTGAAGACATATGCCCACACAAAATCCTGCACACAGATGTTTATAGCAACTTTATTTATAATTGCCAAAATTTGGAAACAACCAAGATGTCCTTCGGTAGGTGAATGATAAACTGTGGTATATCCAGACAATGGAATATCATTCAGCAATAAAAAGGAATGCGCTATAAAGCCATGAACAGACATGGAAGAACCTTAAATTCATATTACTAAGTGAAAGGAGCCAATCTGAAAAGGCTATATACACTATGATTCCAATTATAAGACATTCTGGAAAAGACAAGACCATTGAGACAGTAAAAGATCTGTGATTGCTGGACTGGGGAGTGAAGGAAAGAATAGACAGAGCACAGAGGATTTTTAGGGCAGTGAAAATGCTCTATATAATATTATAATTTGGATATAGGTTATTATACATTTGTCCAAACCCATAGAATATACAACACTAAGGGTGAACCATTATGTAAACTATGGACTTTGGGTAGTTAGGATGTGTCAATGCAGGCTCATTGATTGTAACAAATGTACCACTTTGGTGAGTGTTTTTGATAATGGGAGAGGCTATGCATTGGCGGGGCAAGGAGTATATGGGAAATCTCTTATACCTTTTTTTGATTTTGTTATAAACCTAAAAGAGCCAAAAAATCCTAAATTTTTAAAGTATTTTATTGCAAATAGAGTTTACTAGTGAGAATCCAAAGCCAGCCCAGAAAGCCAGCAAAATAATTCCTTCTGTAACACCAAGGTGAAAGATCGTAAAATAAAAATTGATGCTAATCTAAAAGCATGGGAGAGTCTATAAGATCAGGAGTGAGAAGGGTAAAATGGAATAGGTCCAGTGCTTCAGGATCAGTTGCCCAGGGTCTAAGAATAATAAAATAGTTTTATTTTTCATTTAGGTTTGATGAGCAGTGACAGTAGAATATGTGAAAAATTTTGAAAGTCAAAAATACATAATAAAAAGAAACATTTTCTCAATTAAATCAAGTTTTTATTTTGTTACACAGAGTGTTATGGAAAGTCCAACCTTTCAGAAAGACAAAGAGATAAACCACAATGATTTATTTCAGCAGAAAATTTATAATTCTTACTACCTGATCTAAGCTCTCAATCTCACCTGAGAATCACCTTACTTTTGTTTAAAGGATGGCTCCAAAGAAAAGGAGATTGTGAAGAAGTGGACACTTATAAAAGGCAGTTTCTACTGTTGCACAGATTCCATTCTTAGTTTTACACATACTTTTTTTCCAGAGAGTTCAGTGAGTTTCAAATGCCTTATCCTCTCCTCTCCACTTAGAATGCTTTACAAAACAGGTCATACTGTCCTATGGCCTCAGTTAACAAAACGCAGGACTTGTTCTAACAAACAGCATGGGATAGGCTGGTAGCAATCTGTTTGGGGGAGCTGCTACCTCCCACTCCTCCTGTATCCACAAGCTAGCTCTAGAACCCTTCATAAGATGACATCCTGATGCCAACTATAGAGCAAGGACTTTCTATTTTCTCTCTGGGCCCACTCAAGTCGGGGCTTAAAACCCAGAGCAGATTTTGGGCATGCAGAGGAGGGTGCTCCCATGTGTCCCAGACTAACTCTTCTCACTGAATTGGGAGTGTGATGCCTGGTGGCTAAACAATGCAATTTCGACATTTTCTGCCATGTCTTTTGCTTGTCAAATAGTCTAATAAAGTTTCATAGCTTCAGCTCTCAAATCTAAGAGGATAAAATTCTGATTTAAAGTTGGGTGTGAGAATCCAATGTTCTCATAACACTAACACATGCGTAATTCATAAACTCTGGAAGACAGATCTTGGAAAGCAGAAGATTTAAAAGTCTATGGAACTTCACCTTGTAAAGATTTTTGGTCTAAGTAATTCTAATAATTTCCAAGCTTTGCTTCTAATGGAATAATAATTTTCTAACCTATTTGGATATATCATAAGTACACATATGTAGTTATATGTACTTGGAATATGACTAAAAATATTAAGAAAATCCCAACAGAACTCTTATAATTAGCCTAGATCTCAAACTAATCACATATCTCTGAAATAAAAGTTTATTAAATTTGTTAAGTTAAAATAGAGGTTATACATCAAATATCATTTTCTAACATCAAAATCCCAGCTTACTGCATACAAATTGGATTACTGGACATTAAATACTGTTTCTTTTTCTTTAAACATCAACAAGAGAAAATATTAGTAATGATGAATTATCCTTGTTGGTTTGACTTGGGTCCAAGCAAAGTATCTATTATATCTCCCTGAAAAGAAAAAGTCAAACAATTACAATGCAATAAAATATAAATTAAGAGGTAAAGGAGCCTTTAAAATGCCATTTAAAATTTATAAATTAGTGATACATATAAAGGGCATCCAATAAGATTGTAAAAAGTAAACAAACCAAAGTAAATTTAAATAGTAACAGTTACTTCCTAGTATAAACCTGCTTTTTCCTATGAAAGACTCTTTTAATGGAATTTGACAAACAATTTTATAAGGATTCTGTTAAAGGATCATTTTTTTTTTTTAAGATTTTTTATTTATTTATTTGACAGAGAGAGACACAGTGAGAGAGGGAACACAAGTAGGGGGAGTGGGAGAGGGAGAAGCAGGCTCCCCGCTGAGCAGGGAGCCCGATGTGGGGCTCGATCCTAGGACCCTGGGATCATGACCTGAGCCGAAGGCAGACGCTTAACGACTGAGCCACCCAGGCGCCCCAAGGGATCATTTTTTTGAATTAATTTTATTACGTTATGTTAGTCACCATACATTACATCATTAGTTTTTGATGTAGTGTTCCAGATTCATTGTTTGCGTATAACACCCAGTGCTCCATGCAATACGTGCCCTCCTTAATACCCATCACTGGGCTAACCCATCCCCCCACCCCCCTCCCCTCTAAAACCCTCAGGTTGCTTCTCAGAGTCCATAGTCTCTCATGGTTCATCTCCCCTTCCGATTCCCCCCCTTCATTTTTCCCTTCCTACTATCTTCTTCTTCTTTTTTTTTTTTTTTAACATATAATGTATTACTTGTTTCAGAGGTACAGGTCTGTGATTCATCAGTCTTACACAATACACAGCGCTCACCATAGCACATACCCTCCCCAATGTCCATCACCCAGCCACCCCATCCCTCCCACCCCCCACCACTCCAGCAACCCTCAGTTTGTTTTCCTGAGATTAAGAGTCTCTTATGGTTTGTCTCCCTCTCTGGTTTCATCTTGTTTCATTTTTTCCTCCCTTCCCCTATGATCCTCTGTCTTGTTTCTCAAATTCCTCATATCAGTGAGAGCATATGATACTTGTCTTTCTATGATTGACTTATTTCACTTAGCATAATACCCTCTAGTTCCATCCACGTCGGGGTTTTTTGATGGCTGCAAATGGCAAGATTTCGGGGGTTTTTGATGGCTGCATAATATTCCATTGTATATATATACCACATCTTCTTTATCCATTCATCTGTTGATGGACATCTAGGCTCTTTCCATAGTTTGGCTATTGTAGACATTGCTGCTATAAACATTGGGGTGCAGGTGCCCCTTCAGATCACTACATTTGTATCTTTGGGGTAAATACCCAGTAGTGCAATTGCTGGGTTGTACAGTAGCTCTATTTTCAACTTTTTGAGGAACCTCCATACTGTTTTCCAGGGTGGCTGCACCAGCTTGTAGTCCCACCAACAGTGTAAGAGGGTTCCCCTTTTCTCCGCATCCTCGCCAACATCTGTTGTTTCCTGACTTGTTAATTTTAGCCATTCTGACTGGTGTGAGGTGGTATCTCATTGAGGTTTTGATTTGTATTTCCCTGATGCTGAGTGAGGTTGAATACTTTTTCATGTGTCTGTTGGCCATTTGGATGTTGTTAAGGGATCATTTTGACAGCTCCTGTTTAGCCTTAATATCTAAACCTCAGTTTTCTCATCTGTAAAATAGCTTGTGATATTAATGGTATCTTAAACTCTTTCCTGACCTACAGTGCTTGATTTAGAGAGAGTTAAATATCTGAATTTCAGTATTTTGTATTTAATTTAATAATAATGATCTTTGTACCAAAGGGGTAAAATAATAATCTGTAAGAGGATGAAACCAAAGATGGAAGATGAGTTTTTAAGAAAGATACTGTGAAAAGATGGAATCGGAAGCAGAAGACCAGAGTTTTCTCTACTACGCAGTGAAGGTGATCTTAAGAAAATCACTGATATCTGGGAATCTTAGTTTCCTTGAAAGTATAATAGAAATATTAACAACCACTTCTAAAAATTATTATAAGAGTTGAATGAACTAATGTATGTAAAAGTGTTTTACAAACTCTGAAGAGTTATAAACACCTGAGATGGTATTACATAAGTCAGTCCTGTCTTTTAGCCTCTACTAAGGATGACATTCCCCATCCTTCAAGTCTTGATACAAAATCAGTTGCCAAGCTTCTTCTCAAACCCATCTCTTTCTAGTTCAGTCTCTCACTTGGACTAACACAAATCACTACTGTAATCTGTTCACTACTGTATCCTTAGCACCTAAAACAGACCCTGTCACATAGTACATACTCAGTAGATATCTGTTGAATGAATGAACTGTCTATACGTAAATACCCAAACTACAGAGAAAAAGATGGCAAACATTTATATACTGAAACATAAGAATAGAAATAGTATCCAGGAGTGATTCTCCACAGGCTACCTCCAGAAAAAAAAGTTGCTTTGTGCAATGCCCCATTGAAATTAGCTTCTGCCAAGTACTTAAACTATAATTCTGTTCAATGCAAGACTTAGACACAGCAACCAACCACAACCCACCAGAAGAGGAGGTGGTGCTTCAACAAACAATAATGCTAATGTGGTGGTAAATCCTGTTGACAACTAGCTACATCACAAAGTTATCACTGCAAAGCTTGGACCCTATACTCCTGATCATGCCAGGCATCAGGCTGATGTTACCCCCAGCCACAAACCCTGAGTTGGTAGGACAGGAGTGTTCTACTATGTCATATCACAAAAATATTCTGGTCCTTGAACACATCAGGGAGGTGCTAGAGTTTCAGAAATCATTTTGCTTAAAACATCCACAGCTCAAGGATCAAAGCTCTTCTCCAGCAGTGCAAGGCCACAGAGGATGATGGGCAATGTAGAGACAAGAGGGAGTCATGGTCCTATACCTATACCATGGTCCTTGATATTCCTCAATGGGTTTCCACCAATGGACCCTGATCCGCACACCTGGTGCATGTGTTATCTGGTACTTTGCCTTTGTAAAACCAGTATTCCTGTGGATGTTCCCTTTGTACCCATCCTTAATCCTGTTCTTCCCTCATCCTTCCCTTCCCAGAGGCAGCCTTTATTATAAATTTGGTGTACATCTTTCCTATAGAATGAAAACATAAGCCTTTCAAAATTTTGATTCACCCTTGGTTAAAATTAATGGAGAAATTATAGGACACAATGTTACTTGATAAAATACCTTGATAGGAAATAATGGTTTGACATTAATTACTTTAAAACTTCAAATTACTATTTGATTATAATTCTCTGAAAAGTTCAGAGTTGTATCAGGTAAACTTGTGTTTGGCTGTAAGTAATACAAAATCTGATTAATAGGTTTTTGTTGAATCTCCCTGAAAAATAACTCTGAACCTTTAAAATATAATGACCAAAAGCATGAAAAACATATTTGTATTAGGAAACTGCATTTATTATTAATGTATGGAATATATTTGTTACAAGGAAGTTTTGCTTACCAGCATTAAAATCATTAACATACATACAACACACATATACACACACACATTTGTCAAAAATGTTCAGACTCTCAGCTTAGCCTTCTGCTCTCAGAGCACACTGCTCAAAATAAAAGATGTTTCTAATGTATATATATAACACATGTTTATCCATCCAACAGTCGATGGACATTAGGGCTGTTTCCATAATTTGGCTATTGTAGATAATGCTGCTATAAACCTCTGGGTGCATGTATTCCTTTGAATTAGTGTTTCTGTATTCTTTGGGTATACATCTAGTAGTGCAACTGCCAGATCGTAGGGTACTTCTATTTTTAACTTTTTGAGGAGCCTCCATACTATTTTCCAGAGTTGCACCAGTTTGCATTAAAAAGAATGAAATCTTGCCATTTGCAACGATATGGATGGAGCTAGAGAGTATTATGCTAAGCAAAATAAGTCAGTCAGAGAAAGACAAATACCATATGATTTCACTCGTGTGAAATTTAAGAAACAAAACAAATGAGCATAGGGAAAAAAAGAGAGAGAGAGGCAATCCAAGAAACAAACTCTTGATTATAGAGAACAATGGTTACTAGAGGGGAGGTGGGTGGGGGTGATGGGTTAAATGGGTGATGGGATTTAAGGCATGTATTTGTGATGAGCACCAGGTCATGTATGGAAGTGTTGAATCACTAAATTCTACACCCGAAACTAATATTACACTGTATGTTAACTAACTGGAATTTAAATAAAAACTTTAAGGTAGTTAGGAAAATCTCCTTAAATGTCCACAGTCAATATGCATGTCAGCCAGTTAAGAAAATACTCTCCAAAACTATTTGGAATGCTTCATTTGTTTCTTAATTGGGAAAACCTATTTTTACCCTGAGAAGAAGAATAATTGTATATAGAAAATATGCAGCAAATCAAGCAGATAATTTTAATATTTTTTGTATTAAGAAACTTGTATATATTTGGCATTTTAAATATTCATTATTTATAAGAGAATTTGCCATTATTAGATTGTATTGCAAATAAATTTGTGATTCTAATTTAAATGTGTAATTGGGTAATTGATTTAGACTTGTGATTGTAGATTGAAATATTATTAATTTGTAAAAAGCACTGGCACATTTAAGAAAATTTAAGATTCATCATATTCAACATTTACTTTATTTTTTTATTTTATCTTTTTTTTATTATGTTATGTTAATCACCATACATTACATCATTAGTTTTAGATGTAGTGTTCCATGATTCATTGTTTGCATATAACACCCAGTGCTCCATTCAGTACGTGCCCTCTTTAATACCCATCACCAGGCTAACCCATCCCCCCACCCCCCTCCCCTCTAGAACCCTCAGTTTGTTTCTTAGAGTCCATAGTCTCTCATGGTTCGTCTCCCCCTCCAAATTCCCCCCCTTCATTTTTCCCTTCCTGCTATCTTCTTCTTCTTTTTTTTTCTTTTTAACATATAATGTATTATTTGTCTCAGAGGTACAGGTCTGTGATTCAACAGTCTTACACAATTCACAACGCTCACCATAGCACATACCCTCCCCAATGTCTATCACCCAGAAAACTTCCAAACTCGTTTTATGAGGCCACCATTACCTTGATCCCAAAACCAGACAAAGACCCCATCAAAAAGGAGAATTACAGACCAATGTCCTTGATGAACATGGTTGCATATTCAACATTTAAAATTTATTAAATTAATAAGAATTCCTTAAGTATCAGATTTGCTTGCCCGTAAGACAACTGAAGTACTTAAAAATCTATATTAAATTTATAAATTAAACTTAAAGGATTTAAAGGAACTTAATTGTTGCAAAAGCTTATTAAAAGTATGTATTAAAATTTGTTGGACTTATAAACAGAATAATAAAATATATTATCTAAATGTAAGAGCTTAAGATGAACTAAGATTTTAAAAATTTTATAAAATATTTGAATGTGAACATTTTAAGCAAAAGTAGACTGAGTAATCATCTCCACATACAAAAGAAATATTAAAGACAAAGGAAAAAAGAAAGGAAAAAAAACCTCACATTACTAACTTATACATGTCTCCTAATACACATGTGCAAGACATTGTATGGTATTTGAATTTTTACTTTTATTGAATTGCTCTGCAAAGAGGCTATGTTCTCTCTCTCTCAAATAAATAAATAAATCTTTAAAAGATAAAAGATAAAATAAAAAATTTAAAAACCGAAAAGTTGAAAAGCCCAATAAAAATAATGGGCATCTAGTGATACTGATGGCTTGTCAAAGTTTTACAACAAAGTTTTCATATTTGAAGATCAGAGTAAGGGAACAGGATAACACTACAGAAACAAAAAAACAAATGCCTATTTCAGGAACATTGGACAATATCTAAAATATTATCATTTCTTGTAAAAGTCTTTGAATATTTGCAGTAAACTTCTTCAGCTATATTCAACAATTATTAAATCCCAACAGTATACTAGGCACAACTTAAAGTTATCCCATGTAACACTTATAATTATTATGCTACAACATTATTGTTTTCACTTTACAGAGAAAAAACACGAGGCTCGAAGAAAATAAGCCTAGTAGACACCCTGCTTAGTAGGAAGCAACTCTTGAGACTTACGTTCTTCCTATTGCACTACACTTAAGATATTTAAGAAATGTAAATTCCTTGTATGACACAAAATTGCATAAAATTACATAGAATAACATAAACTTTTGACTTTTGAGTCTTACCCGGCCAGAATCCAAAGCAGAGGGCATATTTCTTAGTTCATACACAGCAACCTGTCCATCACTGTCACCCACTAGAAGGCAATCTGTTTGTTTGGCAAAGAGAACAGTTGTGAACTTGATTCCAGGGTTAGCAACATTCACAATGAGAGGATCCAAACTGTAATAAAACACTTTCTTTGTAAATTCAGTTGTTGTTATTACATTCTTTTTGTATACAGATTAAGAAAATTCAGGTATTTTCTGTGATTTCATGTGACAAAAACAAAACAAAATAAGCTTCTTAAGTTTCCAAAATCAAAATAATGGCTTCTCAACTCCTTAATCAATCAAACTTGCATTTCTTCAGTGAACTAATTTCAAATAAATAAATTCAAGAAGTTCACAATTAAGATGTGCACTCATAAGTTTAAGCTCCTGTGCTGGTTAAATTTATGTATTAACTTGGCTGGGCTGTGGTACTCAGTTGTTTGGACAACACTCCTCTACACTTTGCTGTGCGGGTGCTTTGTTTAGATGAATTAACATTTAGAGCAGTAGAATTTGAATAAAGCAGCTTACCCTTACCCTCCATAATGTTGGCAGACCTTATTCAATTTGATGAAGACCTTAAGAGAAAAGACTGAGGTCCCTGAAGTGGAATAAAACTGCCTCCAGTCTGCCTTCCTCCTGACTGCAGCATGGACTTCTGATGGAAATTCTAGCCGGCCAGCCTGTAGCGCAGACTTGGCACTTGCCAGGCCTCAGAGTCATGTGAGCCAATTCCTTAAAATAAATCTCTTTCTCTCTTTTTATTGCTTCTGTGTCTCTGGAGAACCCTGACTAATACAACTTCCTTAGTAGTAATACCTTTTAATAGAAGGATATTTTGATCCAAATGAACCTCTGGAATGTAAAAGAATACTTTGAACAAGAACTTTCTCTATTCCCCATCGTCCAAAGCAATCTACTGATGCCCCACAAAACAACAGAAGCAGTGACTTGCATACTTCTGAAGAAATGTCCTGAGAACCACAGTTCTACCAAGAAAATTAAAATCAGAAGTGGGATGAGTTAAGTAATCATTTTATACATTAGTCATCTCATACTCAAATATAAATTGCTTTGTGATATAATCCTTGGTTTGGGGTTCAAACTGTTTTATAGTATAAGCCATGACAAAATTTTAAAGTTACTAAATTATTAACTTCTAGGGAAAAAATGCCATTAAAAATAAACCCATTGAATTTTCTGTCACTTATTTTAAGCAAGAATGTATTTCCCTGATTCTTCTGCTAATAACTAGCATAAAAATCTACAGTATTTTCCAACTGAAGAAGTAAAATCATTCAACACTTTATTCCTGTACTATACCAATTTCCATTTTAAAATGAGAGATGAGTCTAGAGGACACTCTAATAACTTTGGTGTAACACTTTAAATTAAAAATTTTAATTAAATGCATGGCCCTGGGCGCCTGGGTGGCTCAGTTGGTTAAGCATCTGCCTTCGGCTCAGGTCATGATCCCGGAGTCCCAGGATCAGGCCTGCATCGAGGTTCCCTGCTCAGCGGAGAGTCTGGTTCTCCCTCTGCCCTTCACACTGCTTGTGCTCTCTCTCTCTCTCTCACTCTCTCTCTCTCTCTTTCTCTCAAATAAATAAATAAATAAATCTTAAAAAAAGAGATTCTTAAAAAAAATAAAAATAAATGCATGGCCTTTTGAATATGTTTTAAAACAAGGTAAGAGAATACATAAATATTGTAAAAAATAATTATTTTGTTCCCTTTATCTTATTGCAGAAAATCTTCAGTTAAAAACAAACAAGTGCCTCTCTCCATTCTTCTATAAAGTAGGCAATGAAAATTCAAGGTAGCTATCATAACTCATATCAGCCTGTAAAAGTTTGAGATGGATAAGATGACCTACTTTCATTTAAATATTTTTAAAAACACATATGGTCTAAGTAGCTAAAATGAATATAGCATCCTGGCATATATCTTTTACTCGTAGAGGACTCTCACAGTGTAAACTATTACTTGTTTTAAATTAACTAAAATTCCCTCTAACCAATACCAAATCTATCAGGTATCATTTAGTTTAAAATGCTTTTATGAGAAGTATCACCAAGAAAAACATTAACACTTACGTGCTGACATGAAGGTCCCAAATCTCCACTCTGCTCTCATTTGCAGCTGCAAATATATAGGAGGATTTTGGAGACCAGGCAACATCGTAAACAACATAAGTGGTTGGATAAAAGCTCAAAAATGGTGTGGTGTTCTCCTGTTGCCATATAATAACACTCCAATCTGCAGAACAGCTTAAGAACACATCATGACAAAATGGATTCCATGCTATTTTATACACTGGGCCCTAGAATTAGAAAAATAAATTAAAATACATAGATAAATAATATTGAACATCTTATATTTTAAACCTGACCAACAAATTAAAATGCTAAGCTTTCTAGAAGATTTATGCACCATGCATTATTGTGTATTATTTTAGCTGAGAGTAAGGTCATAGATAGAATCTTCCCTAAATTATGCCATATGGAAACATAAAAATAGAGCTGTTACAATACTAACTAAATATTAATACATACTATACTTATTTACTTTAAAAGTATAAGGATTATTTTTTTAAAATGAGGGAGAAAATGAAGAAAACATAGATGGAACAATCACAAAGGATACAGAAAATAAGTATATGCCAGACACATTTTTACTTTGGGATCAGCATGTTGTCACAGGCAAAGTCTTTTAGAACCAAATGAAAATTGTAACTTCCACAACTTGCAAGAAGAGATCAAGAATTTCTAAAAGCCAGGGGTGCCTAGTGGCTCAATCAATTAAATATCCGACTCCTGACTTCAGCTCAGGTCATGATCTCAGGGTCATGAGATTGAGGCCTGTGTGGGGCTCCATGCCCTGCTTAAGATTCTCTCACTCCCTCTCCGTCTTCCCCTCCACACCCCCCAGATCGCATATATGCGTTCTCTCTCTCTCTCAAAAAAAAAAAAAAAAAAAAAGACTATCTAGAAGCCAAATAAGATGCCCCACATGTTATTGATGTTTCCATACAAGAAAGCACTTAATTCAAGTTGGTAATGTTAACTCTGAAGTTGTAAATCTATTGCATGTTAAAAGTACTGTGTATAATACTATTTTTTTCAGAAATATTAAAAGATAAATTTTCCATACCTACTATAATTAAACTAACCTTATGTCCTCTGTAGGTATCAAGGTATTGTTCATTATACGAACAAGAGCATTTGTGAATATGACCTTCTTCAGTGCCAGCCAAATAGATATTTGCATCCTACAACACAAAAAATTAAAATGTATTGGCTTGTGATACATTAGTAAATGTGCTAAATAGAAAATGAGATCCCTCAAGATCTATTAAAATCAATTCTAGAACCCAAACTAGAAATACTATCTTGATCATGGTTGTCTGTTGTCTTTTGCTTTCTATCATGATTTTATAATAATTAAACTACCTGAAGGACTACTATGCAAAGAAAATACAGGTTTGTTCTTTGCTGGAATAGAGGGAAGAACTTAGATCCTATCTAGAAATTAAATGGACAAGCACTGGCTTAAAATGAGGAAGAAAATTTCCAATATTTAAAGTTACCTAATAATGGAACTAATAATGGAATCCAGGGAAATAGTAAGTGTTCTTTTCATTAGAACTAGTCAAAGAGAAGACAGATGACTTAACAGTAATTATTTATGTATATAATGCTGAAGAAATGACTCTGGCTTGGAATGAAAGATTGAAATAAATGGATTTTTAACACTGAATGTATGCACTAAATAGAGATTTTAAGTGTATGTCCTACACTGAAGTCATAGTCAAAAGTTCTGAAAGTCAGGCTCTATGTCCTGGCTATGTAAAGTCAGTATCACCTGGGAGCATTTTAGAGATGCAAAATCTCAGGCCCTACCCCAGACCTACCGAATCAGAATCTGCATTTTAACAAGATCCCCAAGTAATTTGTATGCACATTAAAATTTGAGACACACTGCTCTAGCATGTACCAGTACTTAAGAATGCAACTACTAGATCATGGAATATAAGTAGTTTTATTATTTTTTTTAATTTTTTATTGTTATGTTAATCACCATACATTACATCATTAGTTTTAGATGTAGTGTTCCATGATTCATTGTTTGTGCATAACACCCAGTACTCCATGCAGAACGTGCCCTCTTTAATACCCATCACCAGGCTAACCCATCCTCTCACCCCCTCCCCTCTAGAACCCTCAGTTTGTTTTTCAGAGTCCATCGTCTCTCATGGTTTGTCGGAATATAAGTAGTTTTAAATAACACAATAAAGTATATTTTTTTCCCCAAACTGGTATTACCAATTTATATTCAGCAGTATATAGAAGTTCCCTTTGAGGGTGCCTGGATGGCTCAGTTGGTTAAGCAACTGCCTTTGGTTCAGGTCATGATCCTGGAGTCCCAGGATCAAGTCCCACGTCAGGCTCCCTGCTCAGCAGGGAGTCTGCTTCTCCCTCTGACCCTCCTCCCTCTCATGCTCTCTATCATCCTCTCTCTCTCAAATAAATAAATAAAAATCTTTAAAAAAAAAAAGAAGTTCCCTTTGATCCACATTCTCATCAACATTTGGGTTACACTAGAAATCTTAAATTTTGCCATTGTATGAGGTATAAAATTATACCTAACGGTTTTAGGTCCCATTTTTATGAATATTAACAAGGTTGAGCACATTTTTATGTTTACTGGCCATTTGTATTTCCTCTTCTGTTCATGTCTCTTAACTATTTTACTCATATTTTTTATATTCATTTATAAAGAAGTTCTTTATATATTCTATATATAATTATATATTATATTTATATATCTATATTATATATTCTATTACATATGCTTGTCTATTATAAATGTTGTAAATATCTTCTCCAAGTGTATGGTTTACCTTTTTACTTTCTTAGTATTTGACAGAGAGAGAGAGAGATAGCGAGAGTGGGAACACAAGCAGGGGGAGTGGGAGAGGGAGAAGCAGGCTTCCCGCTGAGCAGGGAGCCCAATGTGGGGCTCAACCTCAGGACCCTGGCATCATGATCTGAGCCCAAGGCAGACGCTTAATGACTGAGCCACCTAGGCACCCCTCTTTGGTGTCTTTTGATAAACAGAAGTTCTCCTTTTAATGTAGCTGGTCTTATAACTTTTCTATATATTAGCATTTTTTTGCACTTTGTTTAAGAAATTTTTCCTATTTTGAGGTACTAGAAATGTTTTCCTACATCTTCTTCTAGAAGTTTTTTGTGTATGATGGGGTAGGTGTCTAATTCCATTGTTATATGGATAATGATTATTCCAACACCATTTATAAGTAGGTTATCTTTCTCTAGAGATCAAGGTCACTGTCTAGAGTTGTTTTTGTCAGTCTATTAAAATCTGAGATTTCCATTCAAGAGATTTATTAGGGAGTTCTCTTAGGAACAATCTCTTTGAAAGGAACAGAAATGGGCAGAGATTTAAGTTGAACTATGATGCAGTTGCAACAGAGGGCTCAGCCCAACCTCCAAGAAGTTCTGGAGTTGAGATAGCCCTTCAGAGTCCTACCTCCAGCCAAGGAAGCCAGACATATTATACCACCATCCTCCACCACCACCAATAAAGTAGTGAAGCAAAATGATAGACTCAAACCAAACCATATCAAAATCAAACTAAATGTAAATGGTTTAAACATCACAATTAAAAGGCAGACATTGTAAGATTAGATAAAAAAGCAAGACCCAACTCTATGTGACCAATAAGAAATGTACTTTAAATATAGAGACATACGTAGGTTAAATGTAAAAGGATGGAAAATGATTTAGGAAACAAAACAAACAAACATGGCGGGGGGGGGGGGTTTGGCAGGGAATGAGAGGAAGACCAAGAAATAGACTCTTAACTATAGAGAACAAACTGATAGTTACCAGAGGGGAGACAGGTAGGGGGATGAGTTAAATAGATGATGGGTATTAAGGAAGGCACTAGTTGTGATGAACACCAGGTGTTGTATGTAAGTGCTGAATCACTAAATTCTACACCTGAAACTAGTATCACACTGTACATTAACAAGAATTTAAATAAAAACTTAATTTAAAAAAAGCATGCTAACACTAGTTGAAAGAATGCTGGGTGCCTACATTAATATCAGATTAAGTTGATTTCAGAGTAAATAATATTACCAGTTATAAACAAAGCCACTTTACAATGATAAGAGAGTTGATTAATCAAGAGAACATAACAATCCTACACATTTATATATCTAAAACAAAGCATCAAGCTAAAAACTGATAGAATTACAAGGAAAAAATAGACAAATCCACAGTTATGGCCAGAGACTTCAGTACCTCTCTCTTAATAACTGACAGAAGAAAATCAGCAAGGATATAGTCAACTCGAACAACACTTTCAACCACTCTAACATGATTGTCATTCATAGAACATTCCACCCAACAGCAGCAGAATATATATTTTTCTGAAGTGCACAGTGAAATTTACATGTAAATATCACTTTCTGGGCTTTAAAACAAATCTCAATAAATTCAAAAGGATTCAGTATAAAAAGTTCATTCTCTGATCATGATGGAATTGAATTAGAAATCAGTAACAGAAAGATCCTTGGCAAAGTACCAAATATTTAAAAACTAAATAGCATGCTTCTCAATAATCCACCCATCAAAAAAGAAATCAAAGGAGAAATTAGAAAGTATTCTGAATAGAATGAAAATGAAAATACAACATATTAGAGTTTGTGGGATGCTGCCAAAGCAGTATTTAGAGAAAAATTATAGCACAAATGCCTCTATCATAAAAGAAGAAAAGTCACAAATCAATGATCCCAGCTTCCACTTTAAGAAGCCAGAAAAAGAAGAGCAAATAAAACCGAAGTAGAAGAAAGAAAATAAAAGATCAAATTAGAAATCAATTATATAGAAAACAGAAGAACAATAGTGAAATACAGAGAAATCAAAAGCTCATTCTTTGAGATCAATAACATTGATAAATTTCTAGCCAGACTAAAAAAAAGAGAAAGAAGAGAGAAGACACAAATTACTAGTAGTAGGAATTAAAGAGGTGATATCACTACATATTTTATAACTATTAAAGGATACTAAGGAAATATTACTATGCCACAAAATTTAATAACTTAGATGAAATAAATTCCTTGAAAGATACAAATTACCAAAGTTCACTCAAGAAGAAATAGATAATAATATAATAATAACCCTATATCTATTAAAAATTTGAATTTCTAGTTGAAAGTTAAAAATCTTCCCAAAAGAAAACTCCAGGCCCAGATGGTTTATTAATTCCATCAAACACGTAATGAATAAATAATGCTAATTGTATGCAAATTCTTTCAAAAAAGTAAAAAGGGAATACTTTTCGACTAATTCTACAGGATTATCCTAACACCAAAACCAGACAAAGACATTACCAGAAGAGAAAACTATGGATGAATATCCCTTACAAACAAAGATGAAAAATCTTAAAATTTTAGCATATCAAATCCAACAGTAGATTAAAAGTATAAATCATGATCAAATGGGATTTATTTCAGAAACAAAAATTTAAAAATTAATGTAATTCATCATGTTAACAAACTTAGAAAGAAAAACTATATAATCATCTCCATAGATGTAGAAAAAGTATTTGACAAAAACCTAACATCCATCCCTGATAAAAGTCTCAACAAATGGTAATGTAATGGGATCTCCTCAATGTGACTGCATCTACAAAAAAACCACAGCTTACATCATACTTAATAGTAAAAGGACTGAATACTTTCTCCCAAAGATCAGAAACAAGAGGGGGATGTTTGTTTTCACCACTTCTATTCATCATTGTGCTGGAAGTTCAAGCCACTATAATCAGGAAAGAAAAAGAAATAAAAGGTAACCAGATAGGAAAGGAAGAAGTAAAACTATTTACAGACTACATGATTATCTCAAATTCTTTATGCCAAGGACATTTCTAGGACACCAGACACCAGAAAAGGATTTCTCAATCCAACACCATTGGTATTTTGGGTCAGATAATAATAATAATAATAATAATAATAATAATAAATATAATAAAATTATTATTATCGTTATCCTTCTCCTCCTCCTTCTTCTTTCCCTTCTCCTTCTTTTTTTCTTCCCCTTGTCTTTCTCCTTCCTCTTCTCCTTCACCTTCCCCTTCCCCTTCCTTTTTTCCTTCTCCTTCTTCTGTGCAGAGGAACACAGTACTTGTCTTGCACATTGTAGGATGTTTAACAGCATCCCTGGCCTCTGCATGTCCCACCTCTTAGAGCTGAAACAACCAAAAATATCTCAAGACATTGTGAAATGTACCCTCGTGATGAGAAATGCCCCTCCCTGCCAACATTGAGAACCACTGTTCTAGAGTCAAGGTGAAATGTGAATTACAAGAATTTGAGAATGAAAGCAGTTAAGAATACAACTACAGTGGTAAAAGTGAAACTTAATAAAGGCTTGAACTACATTAGCAGTGAGTAGGATTGGACTGAAAGGAGTAGGACAATAAGACTTAAATATCATTTGGATAATAGGGTAGAATAGAGTAGGAGCTCAAGTTTTGGTTTGCATAATTAGGTGGATGATGGTGTCACTAAAAAGATGATCATATTACATATAACAGAAAACACATAGGATATGTTTCCTTAGATGTCTGTCATAGTTGCTGAATTTACTGACTCCAAAGAACTTCCAGATAAAAAGAATGAGAAAAAGTAGAACTTCACTAACTGTGCTTTGATTTGATTCTGGTCTTGATAAGCATGAACTTAACTGGTCTTCCTGATCCTCAGAATCATGAGAGTTCCCACTCACACTGACATAGAGGACTGTGTAGTAGATTTGGTTTCTATCAATATGATAAAGTAGCAGAACACCCAAGAGGAGCGAGGAGGGGCATTCAAGTTAAACATGAAGTTGTAAAGAGAATCCTTCCACAGTTCCTCAGAAATAGAGACCTTTCCTCTAGAAAGCAGATAAAGACATGGTACAGCCAACTAGAAGGGGCCGCTCTACCTTAGTTTGGCAGGTATGTCTACATTTGTTTTATTTTTACTTACAAGGCACAATATTTATTAACATGCTAAGACTTTGCTTTGCTTTTTATCTTAATACACTTCAATTACTGGAAGGTGTTATATGCAATAGTAAATAATGGATTGAGATACTTTACCTTAGGATGAAAAGCAAAACACATTCCAGGAGCCTGTCGAGATATCAGAGCTTCACCTTTTTTTTCCTTTTCCCCTCCCTTTTTGCTGCTGCTGGCAGTAGTTCGCCTCAAACGCATCAAATCTTCATTTAAAGAAAAAAACATGTATCTTATTTACCACATGAAAAAGTATTGTATATATAATGTGTGTCCCTTCTACAAAGAATAGTATGATTTCTGCCATCTTTTGCATGTGATTAGGTTAAAATTAGCAAATACCAGAACAAGATGCTTAGAAAAACAATGACAAAGCCCAGTATTTTTTCTTATGTAGCTAAACTAAAATTGGCCACCTCTTGCACATGGCTCACTAGAAATTTTAAGGCAACACATAACAAGAGAAAGATAATTGATTGATAAATATATATGTATGTGTACATTCTTTTTACCATGACAGTCTAGTCCTTTCCGTATAACCCATTTGGAGATTCTTCCATCTGCTGATATAGAAACGAGTATTTCTCTTTTGTCATCACCTGTTGTCCCTCGATCTTGTTCTATCCATTGTAGTTGCCATACAGGTCCCAAATGTTTTTGAGGTGATTCACTAAAATGGGGAAAAGCACTAAATATAGAATCATCATCATAATTTTTAAAAGGACATGAGTCTCAGTCATAAGGACAGCTCCCTGGAGCACTGTGACCTACTTATAGAATGATGCCTTTATTATTCAAAGTTGGACTTTTACTTTAAGTATTTCAAAAAATGGGGAAAATAATCATTTTGTCATGTAGTATTTTTTGTTTTTCTCATTTCTTACAAAAGGAAAATTTTACTGCCTTTAATTATATTAACTGCCATAACAGAAATACAAAAGAAAATATTTTCTTTCTTTTCAGAATATATTTTCCTTACTCTATTCATTTACTTTTTCCTAGATAAGTTATGTAAATTTATTTTGGACACATTGAGTATAAGTATCTTTACCTGTATAAGGATTTTTTTCATAGCTTAAATGAATAAATTATTTAAGTCTTATTTAAATAAACAATTACCTCACCTTTCTTTCTATGTTTCAGGTTTGCCCATTGGCTTGGTTCTCTATATGGCCAGCTTTAACATTTTTCTGAAGAATTAAAATTGCTTCTCAGATTACTGACTGCTTTCCTATCAGAATAATGGGTTGCTCTGTTCATAGTATTGACTCCCTTGATTTTTTTATGCAAATCTTCCAAAGCAATAGTTCTGAATCTTTTAAAAATCATATAGCTTTGATTATTTGGTAAAAGTTATAGATCATCTTCCCAGAAACAAGCACAAAGGCCCATGCTTATAAAACCATGCAAATAATTTCAAAGTTAAGCTTAAGGACCCTGCTTTATACCTATTTTCAGCTCTAGCTAAGTTTATTCAAACACTAATATAAATATACTACTTCATTTTTGCCCCAGTGGTATCTGATCTATTACAAAAACCTAACATATTCAATATTTTTCACTTTTCACCTTTTTATTTTCTCAATACACTTATTCATTCATTCATTTTTAATCAAATACTTACTATAATCCTACTACATGCCTGATATTATGTGACAGGCCAAGGATACAAAAGTAAGACTTAATCCTTGACTTCAAATTGCTTACAGCTCTTCAGGAAGATATATATGTAAACAATATATATACAGTATGATAACCGCTATGATAACTAATACAAATGCACAAAAGAATGGAATGGGAAGGTTATGTGGAAGGGGTGACACCAAAGTAATAAAGGGTACAAACTTTCAGTTACAAGATGAATAAGTTCTAGAGATATAATATACAGTATGATGATCATAGTTAATAATACTGTACTATATACTTGAAATTTGCTAAGAGAGTAGATCTTAACTGTTCTCACCACATACACAAAAAGGTAACTATGTGAGGTGACAGATGTATTAATCAATTTGATTGTAGTAAACATTCCACAATGTATACATACATTAAATAATTACATTGTACCCCTTAAAAAATCACATTGTATGACCTAAATGTATACAATTTTTATTTGTCAATTATACCTTAATAAAGCTGGGGAAATTTTAAAAATTTTTTTAAAAGAATAAACATAAACTGTCAAGGAAGGTTGGTGAGGCGGACAGAGAACATGCAGATTTTAGAATAAGAACATTCCTGCTAGAGAGAGAATATGAGGAATTATTAAATGTCTGAAAAAATAATGGTATCACTCTCAATAACAACATAAACATTCACTCAAAACTAAAAAAACATTAAATTTTTACTTTTCCCTAAAAAAGCACATATTATATGTTTACCTAATTCTTGGATTCTCACCTACTATCCAGAACCGGAACATTACTGTCGCTCTGCACATTATAAATGGCAATGGTGCCATTGTGATAGCCAACTGCTAAAAGATTAGGTGCTCCAATTGAGAAATCCACAGCAGTCACTCCATATGGACTCTGATAAATGCGTTCTGGCCACTGAATAAAAAAATTGTATTACATTTTAAACCTGGTTTTGCAGGCCATAAAAGAGTATAATGGTCGCTGAATGGTGGATTGTCTGGTGACAGGGGAAATGTAAGAAGAGTTAGTCTACATTCAGTTACTCCTCTACCCCTAACTTCTAGTATAGATGAGAACCAAAGGTCAATTAGTCATTTCCTTTACTTTGGTGCATCCTCAGAGTGCAATAATTTTAAGAAATACAGCATGGCCTTCTCCAATAAGTATCATATTTTGTTAATCTTTCAGCAGGATTTGTATGATCATCATAGATCACCTTCTTTAAGAAACAAATAATGGGCTCCAAACAAATTAGCTAGCAATGTTCCTATCTTCCAGTATCTGTTTCAGATGCTTGGATTATCTAGACATTTCTAAACAGTGGATAGAAGAAGCTCCAAAAAACTCTCTAAGGTAATCTTTTCTACAATTCTGTGAAGAGTTTTATTGTTTTGTTTTGTTTAAAGTCTAATCTAAATCCTTTCCCGCTTCTAATAATCTATGTGGAAAAGAAGACAACTTACTGATTATGGATCTTATATCAATCCTTCCACATGTTTAAAATTGCTTCTTCCTTCCTTTCTTTTACTCTACATAAACCCAGCTTCCTAACAGACTGGGGCTATTTATAAAAGCTCTAATCTTTTTTTTTTTTTTTTTTCTTTTTTTTTGCCCTCTGACCCTTTTCTAAGTTTTCTACTTCACATTTCAGTTATTAATTAAAACTAATGTAAAGCTGCAAAGTAACATATTGACTACAACTGTTTGACAAAAAACATGATTGATTCTTATTCTTGAAAAATTCATGCTAATAACATGGTCCTATTCATCTATTTCATGTATTCAGGATAGCAGAAATCTATCTTATAAGGTGATGATTTATTCATACATTAAGAAACAACCCAGTATTAAATGAAACATAATTTTCAAAGGATTTTCATTTGCAAATTTATTCTTCATTTTGATAAAAAATAATGGTTCAATTCTGGATCATCAGATCTAACAACACATAGTAAATGCTCAATAAATATTTATTAAATGAATTTACCCTACACATCAACAAAAACAAATTTTAATTCTTACACATTTAAACCAAAGAAAATAAGGTCTTCCTTGGTCATTTTTTGACTTTAATTATCACATACAACTAGGTACTTTATGAGAATTATGTCAACATTTAATTGAATAAAAATGGGTTTATTCCTATTTGGTTACCATAGGATTCTTTATTGACCAGCAGCAAGCCAATCCTCTTTTTTGCTCTTTAAATCCAAAGTGCCCATAGCCAACAGCCAAAAGATCCTGAAAACCAGCAAAGTATGTTTAAAATAAGAGAAGATGGCATAAAAATATTGGGAAATATATAAAGATGCATATTAATGAACTGTGTTAAAAACAGCAATAAGACATTTCTATTGAGAAAAAAGTACCAGTCTACCATCTATTTTTACTTTACACCTCCATCTTCCAAAACAAAATAATAATCATCATATTTTCAGACTAATGAATATCTAAAAAGAACCAATTGCTAAGAAGTTCTTTTATATATTGAGATAATCTTCCAAGATTATATTACTACATTATAATGTTTTGCAGGTTTTTGAGAATGACCTAATTATTTCAAATATAAAGACAGGGTGCCATGAACTGAATTGTGTCTCTTTTCTTAAAATTCATGTGTTGCAGTCTTAATCCCCAATATCATTATTTTGAGGATAGGGCTTTTAGGAGGTAACCAGGATTAAATGAGGTCATAAGGGTCATAATCTTAATCCAATAGGATTGGTGGATATAAAAAGAGGAAGAGACACCAGAGCTCTCTCTTTCCACCATGTGAGAGCACAGCAAGAAGGTGGCCATCTGCAAGCCAGGAAGAGAGCCTTCACCCAGAACCAAATCAGCCAGCACCTTGATCCTAAACTTCCTGGACTCCAAAGCTACAAGAAAATACATTTCTGTTTTTTAACCCAGCCAGTCTAGGTATTTTGTTATGGTACCCCAAACTGATTAATAAAGCAGGTCATTTCAAGAAATGCTTATAGACAAAAATTTAATAACTGACCAAACCCAGCCTCTTCTTCGTAATCAGAATATCTTTATCAAAAATATATTATTATATTTTTTGCCACAATCCTATTTTCAAGTCAACATCATGTCTCTATAATTTCCTCTGTCTTAAACTACTCTTCACCACTATTCCTTTTACCCTGACATGGACAAGCTTAATCTCTTCTAGACTCAGCATAGGCACCACTTCCTCTGAGAAGCATTCATGAGCCTCTCTTATGTATTCCCACAGCACTAGCTATTTTCCTTATTAAAGCACATAGAGACCATTATACAGGCAGGGTCTATGTATGACTAAATTGCTACTGCAACTCTAGTGCCTTATCAGAGTTCCTGGCACAGAGTGAATGTTCAATAAGTATTTGTAGAATGAATTAATAAATATGATAGATGCTGTTTGTCATATTTTTTAGCTTCACTAAAAATTATTTAACTTTAATCTCAATAGCAATATATTAACTTTTAAAATGCTAGTATATTCAGTTTCTAAAAATGATTTATCTGTCTTTATTACACAGTTATTATTGATTATTAAATCTCACTTATCTAACAAGATGTTTCCAAATATAGTTTTATAAAGACCAATCCATACTAAAACATATTTTATGTTATTAAAAATAATGTGCATAACTTAAATAATGTGTTACCTGGTTTCTATAAAAATGATTACAGAACTTCTGAATTTTAATAACCATAACAACGAGCGTATTTGCACATAGCACCTTATAAGGTGTGGCAGTAAAATAATAAGGCTAATTCTTAAACATACATAGTACAATGCAGTTTAAACAAACAAATTAGTTTTGACCACTTAAAAATACACTGAATGTGCTATGGTGAGCGCTGTGAATTGTGTAAGACTGTTGAATCACAGACCTGTACCTCTGAAACAAATAATACATTATATGTTAAAAAAAAACAAAAAACAAGAAGAAGAAGAAGATTTCAGGAAGGGAAGAATGAAGGGGGGAAAATCGGAGGGGGAGATGAACCATGAGAGACTATGGACTCTGAGAAACAAACTGAGGGTTCTAGAGGGGAGGGGGGGTGGAGAGATGGGTTAGCCTGGTGATGGGTATTAAGAGGGCATGTACTGAATGGAGCACTGGGTGTTATACACAAACAATGAATCATGGAACACTACATCAAAAACTAATGATGTAATGTATGGTGATTAACATAACATAATAAAAAAAATACACTAAATATCCATTCCAAAGATATTGTCATTACACAAAAGGTTTTTGGAATCCCTAACTGAGAATCATGTCTTCAGAAGCAGTTTATAAACCCTAGGAGAAAATAAGTCTCATTACTCTATAATCATCTCTTTTTTTTTTATTAAAGATAAGTGGGGGAGGGACAGAAGGGACAGACTCTTTAAAAAGGCTCCATGCCCAGTGTGGAGCCTGACTCGGGGCTCAATCTCACAACCCTGAGATCATGATGTGAGCCAAAATCAAGAGTCAGACACTTAACCAACTGAGCCACCCAGTCGCCCCTATAATCATCTCTTTTTTAAAAGCAAACATACCGTTCCTACCTTGATGATTCATATAATTTGCCTCAAGATGATTTTTAGTGGCAGTGCAGTTAAGAGCAAGAACCCTGGAGCCAGATGTTTGGGTTTGAATTCTAGCTGTTTCACTTACTAGTTGTGTAACTTTGGGCAAGCTATTTATCCTTTTTGTACTTCAGTTTCCTCATCAACATATTGGGTAAAATAGTACCTAACTCAAGAGTTGTTGTGTTAATACAAGTAAAGTGCTGGCAATAGCACCTGGGACATAGTAAGTGCTATTTAAATATTTGCTATTATTGGTAGTAATAGTTAATTTTAGGAATCTCAAAATTATTTTGCACATTTTCAGAGTCACTAGATTAAGTATATACTGCTGAATATGATTACTTTAAGAAAAATATAAATTTTGGTACTCTATGGTAAAATAATCTTCAACAAAGCAGGAAAAAACATCCACTGGAAAAAAGACAGTCTCTTCACTAAATGGTGCTGGGAAAATTGGACAGCTATATACAGAAGAATGAAACTTGACCATTCTCTTACACCATACACAAAGATAAACTCAAAATGGATGAAAGACCTCAATGTGAGACAGGAATCCATCAAAATCCTAGAGGAGAACATAGGCAGTAACCTCTTCGACACAGGCCACAGCAACTTCTTTCAAGACATGTCTCCAAAGGCAAGGGAAACAAAAGCAAAAATGAACTTTTGGGACTTCATCAAGATAAAAAGCTTCTGCACAGCAAAGGAAAGAGTCAACAAAACAGAGGCAACCCACAGAATGGGAGAAGATATTTGCAAATGACACTACAGATAAAAGGCTAATATCCAAGATCTATAAAGAACTCAAACTCAACACCCAAAAAAAACAAATAATCAAGTCAAAAAATGGGCAGAAGACACAAACAGACACCTCCCTAAAGAAGACATACAAATGGCTAACAGACACATGAAAAAATGTTCATTATCATTAGCCATCAGGGAAATTCAAATCAAAACCACACTGAGATACCACCTTATATCAGTTAGAATGGCAAAAATTGACAAGGCAAGAAACAACAAATGTTGGAGAGGTTGTGGAGAAAGGGGAACCCCCTCACACTGTTGGTGGGAATACAAGTTGGTACAGCGACTTTGGAAAACAGTGTGGAGGTTCCTCAAAAAGTTAAAAATAGAGCTACCCTATGACCCAGCAATTGCACTACTAGGTATTTACCCCAAAGATACAGATGTAGTGAAAAGAAGGGCCACGTGACCCCAATGTTCATAGCAGCAATGTCCACAATAGCCAAACTGTGGAAAGAGCCGAGATGCCCTTCAACAGATGAATGGATAAAGAAGAAGTGGTCCATATATACAATGGAATATTACTCAGCCATCAGAAAGGATGAATACCCAACTTTTACATCAACATGGATGGGACTGGAGGAGATTATGCTAAGTGAAATAAGTCAAGCAGAGAAAGTCAATTACCATATGATTTCACTTATTTGTGGAACATTAGGTATAGCATAGAGGACATTAGGAGAAGGAAGGGAAAAATGAAGGGGGGAAATCGGAGGGGGAGACGAACCATGAGACACTATGGACCCTGAGAAACAAACTGAGGGTTCTAGAGGGGAGGGGAGTGGGGGGATGGGTTAGCTCGGTGATGGGTATTAAGGAGGGCATGTATTACATGGAGCACTGGGTGTTATACACAAACAATGAATCATGGAACACTACATCAAAAACTAATGATGTAGGGCGCCTGGGTGGCTCAGTTGGTTAAGCGACTGCCTTCGGCTCAGGTCATGATCCTGGAGTCCCTGGATCGAGTCCCGCATCGGGCTCCCTGCTCGGCAGGGAGTCTGCTTCTCCCTCTGACCCTCCCCCCCTCATGTGCTCTCTCTCATTCTCTCTCTCTCAAATAAATAAATAAATAAAATATTTAAAAAAAAAAAAAAAACTAATGATGTACTACTGTATGGTGACTAATATAATTTAAAAAATTTAAAAAATTATATAGACTTATTGTTAAAGAAAGTATATTAAAAGCAAAATTAATTAAAAAATTGGGTACATGAGTTTGATATATCTGAAATCGATTATATATTATCTTCTGGTTTAATTTTCAGTATCTGATATGGATTCAGAGAATACCATGTCCCAAGTACATCTCCTAAAATAAAAATATGATGTTTTCATATTAAAGGAGAAAAAAATTATTTTATAACTATTTTTATTTTCCACTTTTTGAAACGTGAACTTGTTGTAAAGGGATGTTAAAACTCTGGCTTATGTCAATTAAAATCCCTTGCCTAAAATCTGAGAAAAAAAAATCTTTGTTAGTACTTGACAGTCACCTTTACATGATAAAGATAGAATTGTTAAAATGTTCAATAACTTACAGGATTTGTTTTATTCCAGGCAAGGCTGCTCACATTAAGACCTTTGGTTAAGTCACAGGAAAAGGACCAAAGTCGTTCCAAATTGGCTGGTATTGTTGACTGTTCTGTACCTATTTCTATTTCTTCTTCCTCTTCCTTCTTAACCTCTTCCTCTGTCTCTTGTTCAAGTTTTTCACCTTCTAAAAAGTCTTCAGGTTCTTCAGGTTCTGGTTCTAAAATTAAATCACAAAAAGAGATTATTGTTCTCTATACCTGCAGGAGGCCCCCAAAGGCTCCAAACAGCATCTCTATCTATGAGACATATCAAGCACCATTGAATCTGCTGGAACATAGGGCCCAAGTGACAGGGCATTCTGAATGACTGCCTGGACCTGTTGTAGAATCCTCTGTTGTTCTGGGCCCCACTCAAAGCTAGCACCTTTTCAGGTCACTCAGTAAATGAGCTGGAGTAATACAGCCAAAGGAGGAATATGTTGCCTCCAAGGAACAAAGAAGTCTACTAGGCATTGTAACTTTTTTTTTGGTTCTAAGAGGGGCCAGATGAAGCAACTTATCCTTCACCTTGGTAGGTATATCTTGATATACCCCATCCCACCAGACCATTGGAAATTTCACTGAGGTGGAAAGCCCCTAAAAATTTTTATCAGATTTATTTCTCACCCTCGGGCATGCAAATGCCTTACCAATAAGTCTACTTCTTGTTCACCAGTTCCAATCAGCATAATATCATCAATGTAATGGACCAGTGTGATATTTTGTTGAAGGAAAAAGTACCTGCAGACTAAATTATGACATAAAGCTGAAGAGTTGATACAACTCTGAGGTAGGGCAGTGAAGGTGTATTGCTGGCCTGGCTAGCTGAAAGCAAATGGTTTCCAGTGGTTTTTATCTACAGGTATTGGGGGAAAAAAGGCATTTTCTGTGTCAATAGTTACATACCAGGTACCAGGGGATGTGTTAATTTGCTCTGGCAATGAAACAACATCTGGAACAGCAACTGCAATTGGAGTCAACACTTGGTTAAGTTTACAATAATCCACCGTTATTTCCCAAGATGCTGTGTTTTCTATGCAGGCAAAATGATGAGTTGAATGGGGGATATGATGGGAGTCAATACTCCTGCATTTTTCAAGTCCTTGATGGTAGCATTAATCTCTACAATCCCTCCAGAAATGTGGTATTGCTTTGGTTTACTATTTTCATAGGTAGAGGCAGGCCTAGTGGCTTCTACTTAGCCATTTCCTACCATAATAGCCCTCACTCCACAGGTCAAGGGTAAAACACAGGGATTCTGCCAGTTGCTAAATATTTCTATTCCAAAGTATACATTCTGAAACAGGGGAAATAACTACAGGATAGGTTCAGTGACCCACTAGACCCACCAGGAGATGGACTTGAGCTAAAATTCCATTGATTACCTGACCTCTCTAAGTCCTTATCTGGCTAATAGACCACAGTGATGTTTTGGGTCTTGTGAAGTTAGTGTCTGTTCAGAGCTAGTGTCCAATAATCCCTGAAATTTCTGATTGTTTCCTTTTCCCCAATGCATATCACCCTGATAAAAGACTATAGGTCCCTCCAGGGAAAGCTGAGAGAAATATTAACAGTATATATTTTCAACAGTATAGTGGGATATCTCCCCTTTATTCAAGGAATTCTGGGTCTGAAAACTGACTCAAATCTAGAAATTGCTTAAAGGGCTATGACTTTGCTTTGGTATTTCAAGTTATACTTCTGCTCACTTGACTCTTCTGTTTATATAGATCATATAAGAATTTAGGAGGAGACCACCTTTTATCGGCTGAACTGTGTCTCCCTAAAATTCATATATTGAAGCTCTAATCCCCAGTACCTTAGAATGTAATGGAGACAAAGGCTTTAAAGAAGTGATTAAGTTAAAACAAGGTCATTACTCTGGGTCCTAATTAAATATGACTGCTATCTTTATAAGAAAAGGAAATTTAGACACATCAAGAGACACAAGGGATGCACATGCACAGAGAAAAAACCATGTAAAGAGACTCCAAGAGGGTAGCCATCTGCAAGCCAAGAAGAGAGGCCTCAGAGGAAACCAACTCTGTTCACACCTCAATTGTGGGCTTCCAGCCTCCAGAATTATGAGAAAGTAAATTTCTGTTGTTTAAGCCACCCAGTTTGTGGTATTTTGTTATGGCAGCCCTATTAAACCAATACAGCACCTACCTATTTCTCTTCTAGGGACATGATGATCAACTAGCTAATGCCATGCGTTTCTGTGAGTCAGACTACTCTGATTTCTGCTAAATCCACCCTAACATCTGATAAATCCACCCTAACATTCCAATCTCCCTAAGCCTTTGGATACCTTTCTCTATAGTGTCCCAAAGTAGTTCCGACATTTCAACTTCATTTAGTGGAAACCACATTTTGATCTAATATTAGCAAACAAGAAGAAAGAAGGAAGGAAGGAAGGAAGGAAGGAAGGAAGGAAGGAAGGAAGGAAGGAAGGAAGGAAGGAAGGAAGGAAGGAAGGAGAGAGAAAAATACTGCAGCATTTTTTAATTGTGAGAAAATTCATTGATATGCATAGATTTTAGCTGTATAGTTTAATGAGTTTTGATAAATAGACACACCAATGTAACCAACACACCAGTCAAGATAGAAAACATATCCATCAACCAAAAAAGTTTCCTCATGCTACTTTCCAGTTAAGCTCAACCCACCACAGCCAAGCACTGGTTTGATTTCTATCACCTCAGATTAGT